>NC_090935.1:58305898-58615557 GCF_040938575.1 Ambystoma mexicanum | reverse complement strand
GGTCTTAGCTGGGGTCTGGCTGTTGCATTTTGCATGCAGCATGCTATCTATCTTGGTTTTAGCTGGGGTTTGTCTGTTGCATTTTGCATGCAGTGTGCTATCATGGTCTTAGTTGGGACCTGGCTGTTGCATTTTGCATGCACTATGCTATCTTGGTCTTAGCTTGGGTCTGTCTGTTGCACTTTGCATGCGGTGTGCTATCTTGGCCTTAGCTGGAGTCTGGCTGTTGCATCTTGCCTGCAGTGTGCTGTCTTGGTCTTAGCTGGAGTCTGACTGTTGCATTTTGCATGCAGGGTGCTATCTTGGTCTTAGCTGGGGTCTGGCTGTTGCATTTTGCATGTTTTGTGCTATCTTGGTCTTAGCTGGAGTCTGACTGTTGCACTTTGCATGCAGTGTGCTACCTTGGTCTTAGATGGAGTCTGGCTGTTGCATTTGGCATGCAGGGTGCTATCCTGGTCTTAGCTGGGGTCTGGCTGTTGCATTTTGCATGTGGTGTGCTATCTTGGTCTTAGATGGAGTCTTACCGTTGCACTTTGCATGCAGTGTGCTATCTTGCTCTTAGCTTAGTCTGGCTGTTGCATTTTGCATGTGCTATGCTATCTTAGTCTTAGCTGGGGTCTGGCTGTTGCACTTTGCATGCAGTGTGCTATCTTGGCCTTAGCTGGAGTCTAGCTGTTGCATCTTGCCTGCAGTGTGCTGTCTTGGTCTTAGCTCGAGTCTGGCTGTTGTATTTTGCCTGCAGTGTGCTGTCTTGGTCTTAGCTGTAGTCTGGCTGTTGCATTTTGCATGCAGGGTGCTATCTTGGTCTTAGCTGGGGTTGGCTGTTGCATTTTACATGCGGTATGCTATCTTGGTCTTAGCTGGAGTCAGTCCGTTGCACTTTGCATGCAGTGTGCTATCTTGGTCTTAGATGGAGTCTGGCTGTTGCATTGTGCATGCAGTTTGCTATCTTGGCCTTAGCTGGAGTCTGGCTGTTGCATTTTGCCTGCGGTGTGCTGTCTTGGTCTTAGCTGGAGTCTGGCTGTTGTATTTTGCCTGCAGTGTGCTGTCTTGGTCTTAGCTGGAGTCTGGCTGTTGCATTTTGCCTGCAGTGTGCTATCTTGGCCTTAGCTGGAAGCTGACTGTTGCATTTTGCATGCGTTGTCCTATCTTGGTGTTAGCTGGTGTCTGGCTGTTGCTTTTTGCCTGAGGTGTGCTATCTTGGTCTAAGCTGGAGTCTGGCTGTTGCATTTTGCATGTGGTGTGCTATCTTGGTCTTAGCTGGAGTCTGGCTGTTGCACTTTGCATGCAGTGTGCTAACCTGCTCTTAGCTTAGTCTGGCTGTTGCATTTTGCATGTGCTGTGCTATCTTAGTCTTAGCTGGGGTCTGGCTGTTGCACTTTGCATGCAGTGTGCTATCTTGGCCTTAGCTGGAGTCTAGCTGTTGCATCTTGCCTGCAGTGTGCTGTCTTGGTCTTAGCTCGAGTCTGGCTGTTGTATTTTGCCTGCAGTGTGCTGTCCTGGTCTTAGCTGTAGTCTGGCTGTTGCATTTTGCATGAAGGGTGCTATCTTGGTCTTAGCTGGGGTTGGCTGTTGCATTTTACATGCGCTATGCTATCTTGGTCTTAGCTGGAGTCAGTCCGTTGCACTTTGCATGCAGTGTGCTATCTTGGTCTTAGATGGAGTCTGGCTGTTGCATTGTGCATGCAGTTTGCTATCTTGGCCTTAGCTGGAGTCTGGCTGTTGCATTTTGCCTGCGGTGTGCTGTCTTGGTTTTAGCTGGAGTCTGGCTGTTGTATTTTGCCTGCAGTGTGCTGTCTTGGTCTTAGCTGGAGTCTGGCTGTTGCATTTTGCCTGCAGTGTGCTACCTTGGCCTTAGCTGGAAGCTGACTGTTGCATTTTGCATGCGTTGTCCTATCTTGGTGTTAGCTGTTGTCTGGCTGTTGCTTTTTGCCTGAGGTGTGCTATCTTGGTCTAAGCTGGAGTCTGGCTGTTGCATTTTGCATGTGGTGTGCTATCTTGACCTTAGCAGGAATCTGGCTGTTGCATTTTGCCTGCAGTGTGCTGTCTTGGTCTTAGCTGGAGTCTGGCTGTTGCATTTTGCCTGCAGTGTGCTATCTTGGCCTTAGCTGGAAGCTGACTGTTGCATTTTGCATGTGTTGTCCTATCTTGGTGTTAGCTGGAGTCTGGCTGTTGCATTTTGCATGTGGTGTGCTATCTTGACCTTAGCAGGAGTCTGGCTGTTGCATTTTGCATGCAGTGTGCTATCTTGGCCGTATATGGAGTCCGGCTGTTGAACTTTGCATGCAGTGTGCTACCTTGGCCTTAGCTGGAGTCTGGCTGTTGCACTTTGCATGCAGTGTGCTATCTTGGTCTTAGATGGATTCTGGCTGTTGAACTTTGCATGCAGTGTGCTATCTTGGCCTTAGCTGGAGTCTGGCTGTTGCACTTTGCATGCAGTGTGCTATCTTGGTCTTAGCTGGATTCTGGCCGTTGAACTTTGCATGTGGTGTGCTATCTTGGTTGTAGCTGGAGTCTGGCTGTTGCACTTTGCATGCAGTGCGCTATCCTGGCCTTAGCTGGAATCTGGCTGTTGCATTTTGCATGCAGTGTGCTAGCTTGGTCTTACCTGGGGCCTGGCAGTTGCATTTTGCATGCACTATTCTTGGTCTTAGCTGGGGTCTGGCTATTCCATTTTGCATGCAGTGTGCTATCTTGGCCTTAGCTGGAGTCTGGCTGTTGCATTTTGCATGCAGTGTGCTAGCTTGGTCTTAGCTGGGGCCTGGCTGTTGCATTTTGCATGCGCTAAGCTATCTTGGTCTTAGCTGGGGTCTGGCTGTTGCACTCTGCATGCAGTGTGCTATCTTGGCCTTAGCTGGAGTCTGGCTGTTGCACTTTGCATGCAGTGTGCTATCTTGGTCTTAGCTGGATTCTGGCTGTTCAACTTTGCATGCAGTGTGCTATCTTGGTCTTAGATGGAGTCTGGCTGTTGCATTGTGCATGCAGTTTGCTATCTTGGCCTTAGCTGGAGTCTGGCTGTTGCATTTTGCCTGCGGTGTGCTGTCTTGGTCTTAGCTGGAGTCGGGCTGTTGTATTTTGCCTGCAGTGTGCTGTCTTGGTCTTAGCTGGAGTCTGGCTGTTGCATTGTGCATGCAGTTTGCTATCTTGGCCTTAGCTGGAGTCTGGCTGTTGCATTTTGCCTGCGGTGTGCTGTCTTGGTCTTAGCTGGAGTCTGGCTGTTGTATTTTGCCTGCAGTGTGCTGTCTTGGTTTTAGCTGGAGTCTGGCTGTTGCACTTTGCATTCAGTGTGCTATCTTGGTCTTAGCTGGATTCTGGCTGTTGCATTTTGCATTTGGTGTGCTATCTTGGTCTTAGCTAGAGTCTGGCTGTTGCATTTTGCATGCAGCGTGCTAGCTTGGTCTTAGCTGGGGCCTGGCTGTTGCATTTTGCATGCGCTATGCTATCTTGGTCTTAGCTGGGGTCTGGCTGTTGCACTTTGCATGCAGTGTGCTATCTTGGCCTTAGCTGGAGTCTGGCTGTTGCACTTTGCATGCAGTGTGCTATCTTGGTCTTAGCTGGATTCTGGCCGTTGAACTTTGCATGCAGTGTGCTATCTTGGCCTTAGCTAGAGTCTGGCTGTTGCACTTTGCATTCAGTGTGCTATCTTGGTCTTAGCTGGATTCTGGCTGTTGCATTTTGCATGCAGTGTGCTATCTTGGTCTTAGCTGGGGTCTGGCTGTTGCATTTTGCATGCAGCATGCTATCTTGGTTTTAGCTGGGGTTTGTCTGTTGCATTTTGCATGCAGTGTGCTATCATGGTCTTAGTTGGGACCTGGCTGTTGCATTTTGCATGAACTATGCTATCTTGGTCTTAGCCTGGGTCTGTCTGTTGCACTTTGCATGCGGTGTGCTATCTTGGCCTTAGCTGGAGTCTGGCTGTTGCATCTTGCCTGCAGTGTGCTGTCTTGGTTTTAGCGGGAGTCTGGCTGTTGCATTTTGCATGCAGGGTGCTATCTTGGTCTTAGCTGGGGTCTGGCTGTTGCATTTTGCATGTGGTGTGCTATCTTGGTCTTAGCTGGAGTCTGACTGTTGCACTTTGCATGCAGTGTGCTATCTTGGTCTTAGATGGAGTCTGGCTGTTGCATTTGGCATGCAGGGTGCTATCCTGGTCTTAGCTGGGGTCTGGCTGTTGCATTTTGCATGTGGTGTGCTATCTTGGTCTTAGCTGGAGTCTTACTGTTGCACTTTGCATGCAGTGTGCTAACTTGCTCTTAGCTTAGTCTGGCTGTTGCATTTTGCATGTGCTATGCTATCTTAGTCTTAGCTGGGGTCTGGCTGTTGCACTTTGAATGCAGTGTGCTATCTTGGCCTTAGCTGGAGTCTAGCTGTTGCATCTTGCCTGCAGTGTGCTGTCTTGGTCTTAGCTCGAGTCTGGCTGTTGTATTTTGCCTGCAGTGTGCTGTCTTGGTCTTAGCTGTAGTCTGGCTGTTGCATTTTGCATGCAGGGTGCTATCTTGGTCTTAGCTGGGGTTGGCTGTTGCATTTTACATGCGCTATGCTATCTTGGTCTTAGCTGGAGTCAGTCCGTTGCACTTTGCATGCAGTGTGCTATCTTGGTCTTAGATGGAGTCTGGCTGTTGCATTGTACATGCAGTTTGCTATCTTGGCCTTAGCTGGAGTCTGGCTGTTGCATTTTGCCTGCGGTGTGCTTTCTTGGTCTTAGCTGGAGTCTGGCTGTTGTATTTTGCCTGCAGTGTGCTGTCTTGGTCTTAGCTGGAGTCTGGCTGTTGCATTTTGCCTGCAGTGTGCTATCTTGGCCTTAGCTGGAAGCTGACTGTTGCATTTTGCATGCGTTGTCCTATCTTGGTGTTAGATGGTGTCTGGCTGTTGCTTTTTGCCTGAGGTGTGCTATCTTGGTCTAAGCTGGAGTCTGGCTGTTGCATTTTGCATGTGGTGTGCTATCTTGGTCTTAGCTGGAGTCTGGCTGTTGCATTTTGCATGTGGTGTGCTATCTTGACCTTAGCAGGAATCTGGCTGTTGCATTTTGCCTGCAGTGTGCTGTCTTGGTCTTAGCTGGAGTCTGGCTGTTGCATTTTGCCTGCAGTGTGCTATCTTGGCCTTAGCTGGAAGCTGACTGTTGCATTTTGCATGCATTGTCCTATCTTGGTGTTAGCTGGAGTCTGGCTGTTGCATTTTGCATGTGGTGTGCTATCTTGACCTTAGCAGGAGTCTGGCTGTTGCATTTTGCATGCAGTGTGCTATCTTGGCCGTATATGGAGTCCGGCTGTTGAACTTTGCATGCAGTGTGCTACCTTGGCCTTAGCTGGAGTCTGGCTGTTGCACTTTGCATGCGGTGTGCTATCTTGGTCTTAGCTGGATTCTGGCTGTTGAACTTTGCATGCAGTGTGCTATCTTGGCCTTAGCTGGAGTCTGGCTGTTGCACTTTGCATGCAGTGTGCTATCTTGGTCTTAGCTGGATTCTGGCCGTTGAACTTTGCATGCAGTGTGCTATCTTGGCCTTAGCTGGGCTCTGGCTGTTGCATTTTGCATTTGGTGTGCTATCTTGGTCTTAGCTGGAGTCTGGCTGTTGCATTTTGCCTGCAGTGTGCTATCTTGGCCTTAGCTGGAAGCTGACTGTTGCATTTTGCATGCGTTGTCCTATCTTGGTGTTAGCTGTTGTCTGGCTGTTGCATTTTGCATGTGGTGTGCTATCCTGGTCTTAGCTGGAGTCTGGCTGTTGCATTTTGCATGTGGTGTGCTATCTTGACCTTAGCAGGAATCTGGCTGTTGCATTTTGCCTGCAGTGTGCTGTCTTGGTCTTAGCTGGAGTCTGGCTGTTGCATTTTGCCTGCAGTGTGCTATCTTGGCCTTAGCTGGAAGCTGACTGTTGCATTTTGCATGCATTGTCCTATCTTGGTGTTAGCTGGAGTCTGGCTGTTGCATTTTGCATGTGGTGTGCTATCTTGACCTTAGCAGGAGTCTGGCTGTTGCATTTTGCATGCAGTGTGCTATCTTGGCCGTATATGGAGTCCGGCTGTTGAACTTTGCATGCAGTGTGCTACCTTGGCCTTAGCTGGAGTCTGGCTGTTGCACTTTGCATGCGGTGTGCTATCTTGGTCTTAGCTGGATTCTGGCTGTTGAACTTTGCATGCAGTGTGCTATCTTGGCCTTAGCTGGAGTCTGGCTGTTGCACTTTGCATGCAGTGTGCTATCTTGGTCTTAGCTGGATTCTGGCCGTTGAACTTTGCATGCAGTGTGCTATCTTGGCCTTAGCTGGGCTCTGGCTGTTGCATTTTGCATTTGGTGTGCTATCTTGGTCTTAGCTGGAGTCTGGCTGTTGCATTTTGCATGTGGTGTGCTATCTTGGTTTTAGCTGGAGTCTGGCTGTTGCACTTTGCATGCAGTGCGCTATCCTGGCCTTAGCTGGAATCTGGCTGTTGCATTTTGCATGCAGTGTGCTAGCTTGGTCTTACCTGGGGCCTGGCAGTTGCATTTTGCATGCACTATTCTTGGTCTTAGCTGGGGTCTGGCTATTCCATTTTGCATGCAGTGTGCTATCTTGGCCTTAGCTGGAGTCTGGCTGTTGCATTTTGCATGCAGTGTGCTAGCTTGGTCTTAGCTGGGGCCTGGCTGTTGCATTTTGCATGCGCTATGCTATCTTGGTCTTAGCTGGGGTCTGGCTGTTGCACTCTGCATGCAGTGTGCTATCTTGGCCTTAGCTGGAGTCTGGCTGTTGCACTTTGCATGCAGTGTGCTATCTTGGTCTTAGCTGGATTCTGGCTGTTCAACTTTGCATGCAGTGTGCTATCTTGGCCTTAGCTGGAGTCTGGCTGTTGCACTTTGCATTCAGTGTGCTATCTTGGTCTTATCTGGATTCTGGCTGTTGCATTTTGCATGCAGTGTGCTATTTTGGTCTTAGCTGGGGTCTGGCTGTTGCATTTTGCATGCAGCATGCTATCTTGGTCTTAGATGGAGTCTGGCTGTTGCATTGTGCATGCAGTTTGCTATCTTGGCCTTAGCTGGAGTCTGGCTGTTGCATTTTGCCTGCGGTGTGCTGTCTTGGTCTTAGCTGGAGTCTGGCTGTTGTATTTTGCCTGCAGTGTGCTGTCTTGGTCTTAGCTGGAGTCTGGCTGTTGCACTTTGCATTCAGTGTGCTATCATGGTCTTAGCTGGATTCTGGCTGTTGCATTTTGCATTTGGTGTGCTATCTTGGTCTTAGCTGGAGTCTGGCTGTTGCATTTTGCATGCAGCGTGCTAGCTTGGTCTTAGCTGGGGCCTGGCTGTTGCATTTTGCATGCGCTATGCTATCTTGGTCTTAGCTGGGGTCTGGCTGTTGCACTTTGCATGCAGTGTGCTATCTTGGCTTTAGCTGGAGTCTGGCTGTTGCACTTTGCATGCAGTGTGCTATCTTGGTCTTAGCTGAATTCTGGCCGTTGAACTTTGCATGCAGTGTGCTATTTTGGTCTTAGCTGGATTCTGGCTGTTGCATTTTGCATGCAGTGTGCTATCTTGGTCTTAGCTGGGGTCTGGCTGTTGCATTTTGCATGCAGCATGCTATCTATCTTGGTTTTAGCTGGGGTTTGTCTGTTGCATTTTGCATGCAGTGTGCTATCATGGTCTTAGTTGGGACCTGGCTGTTGCATTTTGCATGCACTATGCTATCTTGGTCTTAGCTTGGGTCTGTCTGTTGCACTTTGCATGCGGTGTGCTATCTTGGCCTTAGCTGGAGTCTGGCTGTTGCATCTTGCCTGCAGTGTGCTGTCTTGGTCTTAGCTGGAGTCTGACTGTTGCATTTTGCATGCAGGGTGCTATCTTGGTCTTAGCTGGGGTCTGGCTGTTGCATTTTGCATGTGGTGTGCTATCTTGGTCTTAGCTGGAGTCTGACTGTTGCACTTTGCATGCAGTGTGCTACCTTGGTCTTAGATGGAGTCTGGCTGTTGCATTTGGCATGCAGGGTGCTATCCTGGTCTTAGCTGGGGTCTGGCTGTTGCATTTTGCATGTGGTGTGCTATCTTGGTCTTAGATGGAGTCTTACCGTTGCACTTTGCATGCAGTGTGCTATCTTGCTCTTAGCTTAGTCTGGCTGTTGCATTTTGCATGTGCTATGCTATCTTAGTCTTAGCTGGGGTCTGGCTGTTGCACTTTGCATGCAGTGTGCTATCTTGGCCTTAGCTGGAGTCTAGCTGTTGCATCTTGCCTGCAGTGTGCTGTCTTGGTCTTAGCTCGAGTCTGGCTGTTGTATTTTGCCTGCAGTGTGCTGTCTTGGTCTTAGCTGTAGTCTGGCTGTTGCATTTTGCATGCAGGGTGCTATCTTGGTCTTAGCTGGGGTTGGCTGTTGCATTTTACATGCGGTATGCTATCTTGGTCTTAGCTGGAGTCAGTCCGTTGCACTTTGCATGCAGTGTGCTATCTTGGTCTTAGATGGAGTCTGGCTGTTGCATTGTGCATGCAGTTTGCTATCTTGGCCTTAGCTGGAGTCTGGCTGTTGCATTTTGCCTGCGGTGTGCTGTCTTGGTCTTAGCTGGAGTCTGGCTGTTGTATTTTGCCTGCAGTGTGCTGTCTTGGTCTTAGCTGGAGTCTGGCTGTTGCATTTTGCCTGCGGTGTGCTGTCTTGGTCTTAGCTGGAGTCTGGCTGTTGCATTTTGCATGCAGTGTGCTATCTTGGCCGTATATGGAGTCCGGCTGTTGAACTTTGCATGCAGTGTGCTACCTTGGCCTTAGCTGGAGTCTGGCTGTTGCACTTTGCATGCGGTGTGCTATCTTGGTCTTAGCTGGATTCTGGCTGTTGAACTTTGCATGCAGTGTGCTATCTTGGCCTTAGCTGGAGTCTGGCTGTTGCACTTTGCATGCAGTGTGCTATCTTGGTCTTAGCTGGATTCTGGCCGTTGAACTTTGCATGCAGTGTGCTATCTTGGCCTTAGCTGGGCTCTGGCTGTTGCATTTTGCATTTGGTGTGCTATCTTGGTCTTAGCTGGAGTCTGGCTGTTGCATTTTGCCTGCAGTGTGCTATCTTGGCCTTAGCTGGAAGCTGACTGTTGCATTTTGCATGCGTTGTCCTATCTTGGTGTTAGCTGTTGTCTGGCTGTTGCATTTTGCATGTGGTGTGCTATCTTGGTCTTAGCTGGAGTCTGGCTGTTGCATTTTGCATGTGGTGTGCTATCTTGACCTTAGCAGGAATCTGGCTGTTGCATTTTGCCTGCAGTGTGCTGTCTTGGTCTTAGCTGGAGTCTGGCTGTTGCATTTTGCCTGCAGTGTGCTATCTTGGCCTTAGCTGGAAGCTGACTGTTGCATTTTGCATGCATTGTCCTATCTTGGTGTTAGCTGGAGTCTGGCTGTTGCATTTTGCATGTGGTGTGCTATCTTGACCTTAGCAGGAGTCTGGCTGTTGCATTTTGCATGCAGTGTGCTATCTTGGCCGTATATGGAGTCCGGCTGTTGAACTTTGCATGCAGTGTGCTACCTTGGCCTTAGCTGGAGTCTGGCTGTTGCACTTTGCATGCGGTGTGCTATCTTGGTCTTAGCTGGATTCTGGCTGTTGAACTTTGCATGCAGTGTGCTATCTTGGCCTTAGCTGGAGTCTGGCTGTTGCACTTTGCATGCAGTGTGCTATCTTGGTCTTAGCTGGATTCTGGCCGTTGAACTTTGCATGCAGTGTGCTATCTTGGCCTTAGCTGGGCTCTGGCTGTTGCATTTTGCATTTGGTGTGCTATCTTGGTCTTAGCTGGAGTCTGGCTGTTGCATTTTGCATGTGGTGTGCTATCTTGGTTTTAGCTGGAGTCTGGCTGTTGCACTTTGCATGCAGTGCGCTATCCTGGCCTTAGCTGGAATCTGGCTGTTGCATTTTGCATGCAGTGTGCTAGCTTGGTCTTACCTGGGGCCTGGCAGTTGCATTTTGCATGCACTATTCTTGGTCTTAGCTGGGGTCTGGCTATTCCATTTTGCATGCAGTGTGCTATCTTGGCCTTAGCTGGAGTCTGGCTGTTGCATTTTGCATGCAGTGTGCTAGCTTGGTCTTAGCTGGGGCCTGGCTGTTGCATTTTGCATGCGCTATGCTATCTTGGTCTTAGCTGGGGTCTGGCTGTTGCACTCTGCATGCAGTGTGCTATCTTGGCCTTAGCTGGAGTCTGGCTGTTGCACTTTGCATGCAGTGTGCTATCTTGGTCTTAGCTGGATTCTGGCTGTTCAACTTTGCATGCAGTGTGCTATCTTGGCCTTAGCTGGAGTCTGGCTGTTGCACTTTGCATTCAGTGTGCTATCTTGGTCTTATCTGGATTCTGGCTGTTGCATTTTGCATGCAGTGTGCTATTTTGGTCTTAGCTGGGGTCTGGCTGTTGCATTTTGCATGCAGCATGCTATCTTGGTCTTAGATGGAGTCTGGCTGTTGCATTGTGCATGCAGTTTGCTATCTTGGCCTTAGCTGGAGTCTGGCTGTTGCATTTTGCCTGCGGTGTGCTGTCTTGGTCTTAGCTGGAGTCTGGCTGTTGTATTTTGCCTGCAGTGTGCTGTCTTGGTCTTAGCTGGAGTCTGGCTGTTGCACTTTGCATTCAGTGTGCTATCATGGTCTTAGCTGGATTCTGGCTGTTGCATTTTGCATTTGGTGTGCTATCTTGGTCTTAGCTGGAGTCTGGCTGTTGCATTTTGCATGCAGCGTGCTAGCTTGGTCTTAGCTGGGGCCTGGCTGTTGCATTTTGCATGCGCTATGCTATCTTGGTCTTAGCTGGGGTCTGGCTGTTGCACTTTGCATGCAGTGTGCTATCTTGGCTTTAGCTGGAGTCTGGCTGTTGCACTTTGCATGCAGTGTGCTATCTTGGTCTTAGCTGAATTCTGGCCGTTGAACTTTGCATGCAGTGTGCTATTTTGGTCTTAGCTGGATTCTGGCTGTTGCATTTTGCATGCAGTGTGCTATCTTGGTCTTAGCTGGGGTCTGGCTGTTGCATTTTGCATGCAGCATGCTATCTATCTTGGTTTTAGCTGGGGTTTGTCTGTTGCATTTTGCATGCAGTGTGCTATCATGGTCTTAGTTGGGACCTGGCTGTTGCATTTTGCATGCACTATGCTATCTTGGTCTTAGCTTGGGTCTGTCTGTTGCACTTTGCATGCGGTGTGCTATCTTGGCCTTAGCTGGAGTCTGGCTGTTGCATCTTGCCTGCAGTGTGCTGTCTTGGTCTTAGCTGGAGTCTGACTGTTGCATTTTGCATGCAGGGTGCTATCTTGGTCTTAGCTGGGGTCTGGCTGTTGCATTTTGCATGTGGTGTGCTATCTTGGTCTTAGCTGGAGTCTGACTGTTGCACTTTGCATGCAGTGTGCTACCTTGGTCTTAGATGGAGTCTGGCTGTTGCATTTGGCATGCAGGGTGCTATCCTGGTCTTAGCTGGGGTCTGGCTGTTGCATTTTGCATGTGGTGTGCTATCTTGGTCTTAGATGGAGTCTTACCGTTGCACTTTGCATGCAGTGTGCTATCTTGCTCTTAGCTTAGTCTGGCTGTTGCATTTTGCATGTGCTATGCTATCTTAGTCTTAGCTGGGGTCTGGCTGTTGCACTTTGCATGCAGTGTGCTATCTTGGCCTTAGCTGGAGTCTAGCTGTTGCATCTTGCCTGCAGTGTGCTGTCTTGGTCTTAGCTCGAGTCTGGCTGTTGTATTTTGCCTGCAGTGTGCTGTCTTGGTCTTAGCTGTAGTCTGGCTGTTGCATTTTGCATGCAGGGTGCTATCTTGGTCTTAGCTGGGGTTGGCTGTTGCATTTTACATGCGGTATGCTATCTTGGTCTTAGCTGGAGTCAGTCCGTTGCACTTTGCATGCAGTGTGCTATCTTGGTCTTAGATGGAGTCTGGCTGTTGCATTGTGCATGCAGTTTGCTATCTTGGCCTTAGCTGGAGTCTGGCTGTTGCATTTTGCCTGCGGTGTGCTGTCTTGGTCTTAGCTGGAGTCTGGCTGTTGTATTTTGCCTGCAGTGTGCTGTCTTGGTCTTAGCTGGAGTCTGGCTGTTGCATTTTGCCTGCAGTGTGCTATCTTGGCCTTAGCTGGAAGCTGACTGTTGCATTTTGCATGCGTTGTCCTATCTTGGTGTTAGCTGGTGTCTGGCTGTTGCTTTTTGCCTGAGGTGTGCTATCTTGGTCTAAGCTGGAGTCTGGCTGTTGCATTTTGCATGTGGTGTGCTATCTTGGTCTTAGCTGGAGTCTGGCTGTTGCACTTTGCATGCAGTGTGCTAACCTGCTCTTAGCTTAGTCTGGCTGTTGCATTTTGCATGTGCTGTGCTATCTTAGTCTTAGCTGGGGTCTGGCTGTTGCACTTTGCATGCAGTGTGCTATCTTGGCCTTAGCTGGAGTCTAGCTGTTGCATCTTGCCTGCAGTGTGCTGTCTTGGTCTTAGCTCGAGTCTGGCTGTTGTATTTTGCCTGCAGTGTGCTGTCCTGGTCTTAGCTGTAGTCTGGCTGTTGCATTTTGCATGAAGGGTGCTATCTTGGTCTTAGCTGGGGTTGGCTGTTGCATTTTACATGCGCTATGCTATCTTGGTCTTAGCTGGAGTCAGTCCGTTGCACTTTGCATGCAGTGTGCTATCTTGGTCTTAGATGGAGTCTGGCTGTTGCATTGTGCATGCAGTTTGCTATCTTGGCCTTAGCTGGAGTCTGGCTGTTGCATTTTGCCTGCGGTGTGCTGTCTTGGTTTTAGCTGGAGTCTGGCTGTTGTATTTTGCCTGCAGTGTGCTGTCTTGGTCTTAGCTGGAGTCTGGCTGTTGCATTTTGCCTGCAGTGTGCTACCTTGGCCTTAGCTGGAAGCTGACTGTTGCATTTTGCATGCGTTGTCCTATCTTGGTGTTAGCTGTTGTCTGGCTGTTGCTTTTTGCCTGAGGTGTGCTATCTTGGTCTAAGCTGGAGTCTGGCTGTTGCATTTTGCATGTGGTGTGCTATCTTGACCTTAGCAGGAATCTGGCTGTTGCATTTTGCCTGCAGTGTGCTGTCTTGGTCTTAGCTGGAGTCTGGCTGTTGCATTTTGCCTGCAGTGTGCTATCTTGGCCTTAGCTGGAAGCTGACTGTTGCATTTTGCATGTGTTGTCCTATCTTGGTGTTAGCTGGAGTCTGGCTGTTGCATTTTGCATGTGGTGTGCTATCTTGACCTTAGCAGGAGTCTGGCTGTTGCATTTTGCATGCAGTGTGCTATCTTGGCCGTATATGGAGTCCGGCTGTTGAACTTTGCATGCAGTGTGCTACCTTGGCCTTAGCTGGAGTCTGGCTGTTGCACTTTGCATGCAGTGTGCTATCTTGGTCTTAGATGGATTCTGGCTGTTGAACTTTGCATGCAGTGTGCTATCTTGGCCTTAGCTGGAGTCTGGCTGTTGCACTTTGCATGCAGTGTGCTATCTTGGTCTTAGCTGGATTCTGGCCGTTGAACTTTGCATGTGGTGTGCTATCTTGGTTGTAGCTGGAGTCTGGCTGTTGCACTTTGCATGCAGTGCGCTATCCTGGCCTTAGCTGGAATCTGGCTGTTGCATTTTGCATGCAGTGTGCTAGCTTGGTCTTACCTGGGGCCTGGCAGTTGCATTTTGCATGCACTATTCTTGGTCTTAGCTGGGGTCTGGCTATTCCATTTTGCATGCAGTGTGCTATCTTGGCCTTAGCTGGAGTCTGGCTGTTGCATTTTGCATGCAGTGTGCTAGCTTGGTCTTAGCTGGGGCCTGGCTGTTGCATTTTGCATGCGCTAAGCTATCTTGGTCTTAGCTGGGGTCTGGCTGTTGCACTCTGCATGCAGTGTGCTATCTTGGCCTTAGCTGGAGTCTGGCTGTTGCACTTTGCATGCAGTGTGCTATCTTGGTCTTAGCTGGATTCTGGCTGTTCAACTTTGCATGCAGTGTGCTATCTTGGTCTTAGATGGAGTCTGGCTGTTGCATTGTGCATGCAGTTTGCTATCTTGGCCTTAGCTGGAGTCTGGCTGTTGCATTTTGCCTGCGGTGTGCTGTCTTGGTCTTAGCTGGAGTCGGGCTGTTGTATTTTGCCTGCAGTGTGCTGTCTTGGTCTTAGCTGGAGTCTGGCTGTTGCATTGTGCATGCAGTTTGCTATCTTGGCCTTAGCTGGAGTCTGGCTGTTGCATTTTGCCTGCGGTGTGCTGTCTTGGTCTTAGCTGGAGTCTGGCTGTTGTATTTTGCCTGCAGTGTGCTGTCTTGGTTTTAGCTGGAGTCTGGCTGTTGCACTTTGCATTCAGTGTGCTATCTTGGTCTTAGCTGGATTCTGGCTGTTGCATTTTGCATTTGGTGTGCTATCTTGGTCTTAGCTAGAGTCTGGCTGTTGCATTTTGCATGCAGCGTGCTAGCTTGGTCTTAGCTGGGGCCTGGCTGTTGCATTTTGCATGCGCTATGCTATCTTGGTCTTAGCTGGGGTCTGGCTGTTGCACTTTGCATGCAGTGTGCTATCTTGGCCTTAGCTGGAGTCTGGCTGTTGCACTTTGCATGCAGTGTGCTATCTTGGTCTTAGCTGGATTCTGGCCGTTGAACTTTGCATGCAGTGTGCTATCTTGGCCTTAGCTAGAGTCTGGCTGTTGCACTTTGCATTCAGTGTGCTATCTTGGTCTTAGCTGGATTCTGGCTGTTGCATTTTGCATGCAGTGTGCTATCTTGGTCTTAGCTGGGGTCTGGCTGTTGCATTTTGCATGCAGCATGCTATCTTGGTTTTAGCTGGGGTTTGTCTGTTGCATTTTGCATGCAGTGTGCTATCATGGTCTTAGTTGGGACCTGGCTGTTGCATTTTGCATGAACTATGCTATCTTGGTCTTAGCCTGGGTCTGTCTGTTGCACTTTGCATGCGGTGTGCTATCTTGGCCTTAGCTGGAGTCTGGCTGTTGCATCTTGCCTGCAGTGTGCTGTCTTGGTTTTAGCGGGAGTCTGGCTGTTGCATTTTGCATGCAGGGTGCTATCTTGGTCTTAGCTGGGGTCTGGCTGTTGCATTTTGCATGTGGTGTGCTATCTTGGTCTTAGCTGGAGTCTGACTGTTGCACTTTGCATGCAGTGTGCTATCTTGGTCTTAGATGGAGTCTGGCTGTTGCATTTGGCATGCAGGGTGCTATCCTGGTCTTAGCTGGGGTCTGGCTGTTGCATTTTGCATGTGGTGTGCTATCTTGGTCTTAGCTGGAGTCTTACTGTTGCACTTTGCATGCAGTGTGCTAACTTGCTCTTAGCTTAGTCTGGCTGTTGCATTTTGCATGTGCTATGCTATCTTAGTCTTAGCTGGGGTCTGGCTGTTGCACTTTGAATGCAGTGTGCTATCTTGGCCTTAGCTGGAGTCTAGCTGTTGCATCTTGCCTGCAGTGTGCTGTCTTGGTCTTAGCTCGAGTCTGGCTGTTGTATTTTGCCTGCAGTGTGCTGTCTTGGTCTTAGCTGTAGTCTGGCTGTTGCATTTTGCATGCAGGGTGCTATCTTGGTCTTAGCTGGGGTTGGCTGTTGCATTTTACATGCGCTATGCTATCTTGGTCTTAGCTGGAGTCAGTCCGTTGCACTTTGCATGCAGTGTGCTATCTTGGTCTTAGATGGAGTCTGGCTGTTGCATTGTACATGCAGTTTGCTATCTTGGCCTTAGCTGGAGTCTGGCTGTTGCATTTTGCCTGCGGTGTGCTTTCTTGGTCTTAGCTGGAGTCTGGCTGTTGTATTTTGCCTGCAGTGTGCTGTCTTGGTCTTAGCTGGAGTCTGGCTGTTGCATTTTGCCTGCAGTGTGCTATCTTGGCCTTAGCTGGAAGCTGACTGTTGCATTTTGCATGCGTTGTCCTATCTTGGTGTTAGATGGTGTCTGGCTGTTGCTTTTTGCCTGAGGTGTGCTATCTTGGTCTAAGCTGGAGTCTGGCTGTTGCATTTTGCATGTGGTGTGCTATCTTGGTCTTAGCTGGAGTCTGGCTGTTGCATTTTGCATGTGGTGTGCTATCTTGACCTTAGCAGGAATCTGGCTGTTGCATTTTGCCTGCAGTGTGCTGTCTTGGTCTTAGCTGGAGTCTGGCTGTTGCATTTTGCCTGCAGTGTGCTATCTTGGCCTTAGCTGGAAGCTGACTGTTGCATTTTGCATGCATTGTCCTATCTTGGTGTTAGCTGGAGTCTGGCTGTTGCATTTTGCATGTGGTGTGCTATCTTGACCTTAGCAGGAGTCTGGCTGTTGCATTTTGCATGCAGTGTGCTATCTTGGCCGTATATGGAGTCCGGCTGTTGAACTTTGCATGCAGTGTGCTACCTTGGCCTTAGCTGGAGTCTGGCTGTTGCACTTTGCATGCGGTGTGCTATCTTGGTCTTAGCTGGATTCTGGCTGTTGAACTTTGCATGCAGTGTGCTATCTTGGCCTTAGCTGGAGTCTGGCTGTTGCACTTTGCATGCAGTGTGCTATCTTGGTCTTAGCTGGATTCTGGCCGTTGAACTTTGCATGCAGTGTGCTATCTTGGCCTTAGCTGGGCTCTGGCTGTTGCATTTTGCATTTGGTGTGCTATCTTGGTCTTAGCTGGAGTCTGGCTGTTGCATTTTGCCTGCAGTGTGCTATCTTGGCCTTAGCTGGAAGCTGACTGTTGCATTTTGCATGCGTTGTCCTATCTTGGTGTTAGCTGTTGTCTGGCTGTTGCATTTTGCATGTGGTGTGCTATCCTGGTCTTAGCTGGAGTCTGGCTGTTGCATTTTGCATGTGGTGTGCTATCTTGACCTTAGCAGGAATCTGGCTGTTGCATTTTGCCTGCAGTGTGCTGTCTTGGTCTTAGCTGGAGTCTGGCTGTTGCATTTTGCCTGCAGTGTGCTATCTTGGCCTTAGCTGGAAGCTGACTGTTGCATTTTGCATGCATTGTCCTATCTTGGTGTTAGCTGGAGTCTGGCTGTTGCATTTTGCATGTGGTGTGCTATCTTGACCTTAGCAGGAGTCTGGCTGTTGCATTTTGCATGCAGTGTGCTATCTTGGCCGTATATGGAGTCCGGCTGTTGAACTTTGCATGCAGTGTGCTACCTTGGCCTTAGCTGGAGTCTGGCTGTTGCACTTTGCATGCGGTGTGCTATCTTGGTCTTAGCTGGATTCTGGCTGTTGAACTTTGCATGCAGTGTGCTATCTTGGCCTTAGCTGGAGTCTGGCTGTTGCACTTTGCATGCAGTGTGCTATCTTGGTCTTAGCTGGATTCTGGCCGTTGAACTTTGCATGCAGTGTGCTATCTTGGCCTTAGCTGGGCTCTGGCTGTTGCATTTTGCATTTGGTGTGCTATCTTGGTCTTAGCTGGAGTCTGGCTGTTGCATTTTGCATGTGGTGTGCTATCTTGGTTTTAGCTGGAGTCTGGCTGTTGCACTTTGCATGCAGTGCGCTATCCTGGCCTTAGCTGGAATCTGGCTGTTGCATTTTGCATGCAGTGTGCTAGCTTGGTCTTACCTGGGGCCTGGCAGTTGCATTTTGCATGCACTATTCTTGGTCTTAGCTGGGGTCTGGCTATTCCATTTTGCATGCAGTGTGCTATCTTGGCCTTAGCTGGAGTCTGGCTGTTGCATTTTGCATGCAGTGTGCTAGCTTGGTCTTAGCTGGGGCCTGGCTGTTGCATTTTGCATGCGCTATGCTATCTTGGTCTTAGCTGGGGTCTGGCTGTTGCACTCTGCATGCAGTGTGCTATCTTGGCCTTAGCTGGAGTCTGGCTGTTGCACTTTGCATGCAGTGTGCTATCTTGGTCTTAGCTGGATTCTGGCTGTTCAACTTTGCATGCAGTGTGCTATCTTGGCCTTAGCTGGAGTCTGGCTGTTGCACTTTGCATTCAGTGTGCTATCTTGGTCTTATCTGGATTCTGGCTGTTGCATTTTGCATGCAGTGTGCTATTTTGGTCTTAGCTGGGGTCTGGCTGTTGCATTTTGCATGCAGCATGCTATCTTGGTCTTAGATGGAGTCTGGCTGTTGCATTGTGCATGCAGTTTGCTATCTTGGCCTTAGCTGGAGTCTGGCTGTTGCATTTTGCCTGCGGTGTGCTGTCTTGGTCTTAGCTGGAGTCTGGCTGTTGTATTTTGCCTGCAGTGTGCTGTCTTGGTCTTAGCTGGAGTCTGGCTGTTGCACTTTGCATTCAGTGTGCTATCATGGTCTTAGCTGGATTCTGGCTGTTGCATTTTGCATTTGGTGTGCTATCTTGGTCTTAGCTGGAGTCTGGCTGTTGCATTTTGCATGCAGCGTGCTAGCTTGGTCTTAGCTGGGGCCTGGCTGTTGCATTTTGCATGCGCTATGCTATCTTGGTCTTAGCTGGGGTCTGGCTGTTGCACTTTGCATGCAGTGTGCTATCTTGGCTTTAGCTGGAGTCTGGCTGTTGCACTTTGCATGCAGTGTGCTATCTTGGTCTTAGCTGAATTCTGGCCGTTGAACTTTGCATGCAGTGTGCTATTTTGGTCTTAGCTGGATTCTGGCTGTTGCATTTTGCATGCAGTGTGCTATCTTGGTCTTAGCTGGGGTCTGGCTGTTGCATTTTGCATGCAGCATGCTATCTATCTTGGTTTTAGCTGGGGTTTGTCTGTTGCATTTTGCATGCAGTGTGCTATCATGGTCTTAGTTGGGACCTGGCTGTTGCATTTTGCATGCACTATGCTATCTTGGTCTTAGCTTGGGTCTGTCTGTTGCACTTTGCATGCGGTGTGCTATCTTGGCCTTAGCTGGAGTCTGGCTGTTGCATCTTGCCTGCAGTGTGCTGTCTTGGTCTTAGCTGGAGTCTGACTGTTGCATTTTGCATGCAGGGTGCTATCTTGGTCTTAGCTGGGGTCTGGCTGTTGCATTTTGCATGTGGTGTGCTATCTTGGTCTTAGCTGGAGTCTGACTGTTGCACTTTGCATGCAGTGTGCTACCTTGGTCTTAGATGGAGTCTGGCTGTTGCATTTGGCATGCAGGGTGCTATCCTGGTCTTAGCTGGGGTCTGGCTGTTGCATTTTGCATGTGGTGTGCTATCTTGGTCTTAGATGGAGTCTTACCGTTGCACTTTGCATGCAGTGTGCTATCTTGCTCTTAGCTTAGTCTGGCTGTTGCATTTTGCATGTGCTATGCTATCTTAGTCTTAGCTGGGGTCTGGCTGTTGCACTTTGCATGCAGTGTGCTATCTTGGCCTTAGCTGGAGTCTAGCTGTTGCATCTTGCCTGCAGTGTGCTGTCTTGGTCTTAGCTCGAGTCTGGCTGTTGTATTTTGCCTGCAGTGTGCTGTCTTGGTCTTAGCTGTAGTCTGGCTGTTGCATTTTGCATGCAGGGTGCTATCTTGGTCTTAGCTGGGGTTGGCTGTTGCATTTTACATGCGGTATGCTATCTTGGTCTTAGCTGGAGTCAGTCCGTTGCACTTTGCATGCAGTGTGCTATCTTGGTCTTAGATGGAGTCTGGCTGTTGCATTGTGCATGCAGTTTGCTATCTTGGCCTTAGCTGGAGTCTGGCTGTTGCATTTTGCCTGCGGTGTGCTGTCTTGGTCTTAGCTGGAGTCTGGCTGTTGTATTTTGCCTGCAGTGTGCTGTCTTGGTCTTAGCTGGAGTCTGGCTGTTGCATTTTGCCTGCAGTGTGCTATCTTGGCCTTAGCTGGAAGCTGACTGTTGCATTTTGCATGCGTTGTCCTATCTTGGTGTTAGCTGGTGTCTGGCTGTTGCTTTTTGCCTGAGGTGTGCTATCTTGGTCTAAGCTGGAGTCTGGCTGTTGCATTTTGCATGTGGTGTGCTATCTTGGTCTTAGCTGGAGTCTGGCTGTTGCATTTTGCATGTGGTGTGCTATCTTGACCTTAGCAGGAGTCTGGCTGTTGCATTTTGCATGCAGTGTGCTATCTTGGCCGTATATGGAGTCCGGCTGTTGAACTTTGCATGCAGTGTGCTACCTTGGCCTTAGCCGGAGTCTGGCTGTTGCACTTTGCATGCGGTGTGCTATCTTGGTCTTGGCTGGATTCTGGCTGTTGAACTTTGCATGCAGTGTGCTATCTTGGCCTTAGCTGGAGTCTGGCTGTTGCACTTTGCATGCAGTGTGCTATCTTGGTCTTAGCTGGATTCTGGCTGTTGCATTTTGCATTTGGTGTGCTATCTTGGTCTTAGCTGGAGTCTGGCTGTTGCATTTTGCATGCAGTGTGCTACCTTGGTCTTAGCTGGATTCTGGCTGTTGCACTTTGCATGCAATGTGCTATCTTGGCCTTAGCTGGAGTCTGGCTGTTGCACTTTGCATGCAGTGTGCTATCTTGGTCTTAGATGGAGTCTGGCTGTTGCATTGTGCATGCAGTTTGCTATCTTGGCCTTAGCTGGAGTCTGGCTGTTGCATTTTGCCTGCGGTGTGCTGTCTTGGTCTTAGCTGGAGTCTGGCTGTTGTATTTTGCCTGCAGTGTGCTGTCTTGGTCTTAGCTGGAGTCTGGCTGTTGCATTTTGCCTGCAGTGTGCTATCTTGGCCTTAGATGGAAGCTGACTGTTGCATTTTGCATGCGTTGTCCTATCTTGGTGTTAGCTGGTGTCTGGCTGTTGCTTTTTGCCTGAGGTGTGCTATCTTGGTCTAAGCTGGAGTCTGGCTGTTGCATTTTGCATGTGGTGTGCTATCTTGGTCTTAGCTGGAGTCTGGCTGTTGCATTTTGCATGTGGTGTGCTATCTTGACCTTAGCAGGAATCTGGCTGTTGCATTTTGCCTGCAGTGTGCTGTCTTGGTCTTAGCTGGAGTCAGTCCGTTGCACTTTGCATGCAGTGTGCTATCTTGGTCTTAGATGGAGTCTGGCTGTTGCATTGTGCATGCAGTTTGCTATCTTGGCCTTAGCTGGAGTCTGGCTGTTGCATTTTGCCTGCGGTGTGCTGTCTTGGTCTTAGCTGGAGTCTGGCTGTTGTATTTTGCCTGCAGTGTGCTGTCTTGGTCTTAGCTGGAGTCTGGCTGTTGCATTTTGCCTGCAGTGTGCTATCTTGGCCTTAGCTGGAAGCTGACTGTTGCATTTTGCATGCGTTGTCCTATCTTGGTGTTAGCTGGTGTCTGGCTGTTGCTTCTTGCCTGAGGTGTGCTATCTTGGTCTAAGCTGGAGTCTGGCTGTTGCATTTTGCATGTGGTGTGCTATCTTGGTCTTAGCTGGAGTCTGGCTGTTGCATTTTGCATGTGGTGTGCTATCTTGACCTTAGCAGGAATCTGGCTGTTGCATTTTGCCTGCAGTGTGCTGTCTTGGTCTTAGCTGGAATCTGGCTGTTGCATTTTGCCTGCAGTGTGCTATCTTGGCCTTAGCTGGAAGCTGACTGTTGCATTTTGCATGGGTTGTCCTATCTTGGTGTGAGCTGGAGTCTGGCTGTTGCATTTTGCATGTGGTGTGCTATCTTGACCTTAGCAGGAGTCTGGCTGTTGCATTTTGCATGCAGTGTGCTATCTTGGCCGTATATGGAGTCCGGCTGTTGAACTTTGCATGCAGTGTTTTCCTTGGCCTTAGCCGGAGTCTGGCTGTTGCACTTTGCATGCGGTGTGCTATCTTGGTCTTAGCTGGATTCTGGCTGTTGAACTTTGCATGCAGTGTGCTATCTTGGCCTTAGCTGGAGTCTGGCTGTTGCACTTTGCATGCAGTGTGCTATCTTGGTCTTAGCTGGATTCTGGCTGTTGCATTTTGCATTTGGTGTGCTATCTTGGTCTTAGCTGGAGTCTGGCTGTTGCATTTTGCATGCAGTGTGCTACCTTGGTCTTAGCTGGATTCTGGCTGTTGCATTTTGCCTGCAGTGTGCTATCTTGGCCTTAGATGGAAGCTGACTGTTGCATTTTGCATGCGTTGTCCTATCTTGGTGTTAGCTGGTGTCTGGCTGTTGCTTTTTGCCTGAGGTGTGCTATATTGGTCTAAGCTGGAGTCTGGCTGTTGCATTTTGCATGTGGTGTGCTATTTTGGTCTTAGCTGGAGTCTGGCTGTTGCATTTTGCATGTGGTGTGCTATCTTGACCTTAGCAGGAATCTGGCTGTTGCATTTTGCCTGCAGTGTGCTGTCTTGGTCTTAGCTGGAGTCAGACCGTTGCACTTTGCATGCAGTGTGCTATCTTGGTCTTAGATGGAGTCTGGCTGTTGCATTGTGCATGCAGTTTGCTATCTTGGCCTTAGCTGGAGTCTGGCTGTTGCATTTTGCCTGCGGTGTGCTGTCTTGGTCTTAGCTGGAGTCTGGCTGTTGTATTTTGCCTGCAGTGTGCTGTCTTGGTCTTAGCTGGAGTCTGGCTGTTGCATTTTGCCTGCAGTGGGCTATCTTGGCCTTAGCTGGAAGCTGACTGTTGCATTTTGCATGCGTTGTCCTATCTTGGTGTTAGCTGGTGTCTGGCTGTTGCTTTTTGCCTGAGGTGTGCTATCTTGGTCTAAGCTGGAGTCTGGCTGTTGCATTTTGCATGTGGTGTGCTATCTTGGTCTTAGCTGGAGTCTGGCTGTCGCATTTTGCATGTGGTGTGCTATCTTGACCTTAGCAGGAATCTGGCTGTTGCATTTTGCCTGCAGTGTGCTGTCTTGGTCTTAGCTGGAATCTGGCTGTTGCATTTTGCCTGCAGTGTGCTATCTTGGCCTTAGCTGGAAGCTGACTGTTGCATTTTGCATGGGTTGTCCTATCTTGGTGTTAGCTGGAGTCTGGCTGTTGCATTTTGCATGTGGTGTGCTATCTTGACCTTAGCAGGAGTCTGGCTGTTGCATTTTGCATGCAGTGTGCTATCTTGGCCGTATATGGAGTCCGGCTGTTGAACTTTGCATGCAGTGTGCTACCTTGGCCTTAGCCGGAGTCTGGCTGTTGCACTTTGCATGCGGTGTGCTATCTTGGTCTTAGCTGGATTCTGGCTGTTGAACTTTGCATGCAGTGTGCTATCTTGGCCTTAGCTGGAGTCTGGCTGTTGCACTTTGCATGCAGTGTGCTATCTTGGTCTTAGCTGGATTCTGGCTGTTGCATTTTGCATTTGGTGTGCTATCTTGGTCTTAGCTGGAGTCTGGCTGTTGCATTTTGCATGCAGTGTGCTACCTTGGTCTTAGCTGGATTCTGGCTGTTACACTTTGCATGCAATGTGCTATCTTGGCCTTAGCTGGAGTCTGGCTGTTGCACTTTGCATGCAGTGTGCTATCTTGGTCTTAGCTGGATTCTGGCTGTTGAACTTTGCATGCAGTCTGCTATCTTGGTCTTAGCTGGAGTCTGGCTGTTGCATATTGCATGTGGTGTGCTATCTTGACCTTAGCTTGAGTCTGGCTGTTGCATTTTGCATGCAGTGTGCTATCTTGGCCATATATGGAGTTTGGCTGTTGCACTTTGCATGCGGTGTGCTACCTTGGTCTTAGCTGGATTCTGGCTGTTGCACTTTGCATGCTGTGTGCTATCTTGGCCTTAGCTGGAGTCTGGCGGTTGCACTTTGCATGCAGTGTGCTATATTGACCTTAGCTGGATTCTGGCTGTTGAACTTTGCATGCAGTGTGCTATCTTGGCCTTAGCTGGAGTCTGGCTGTTGCATTTTGCATGCAGTGTGCTATCTTGGCCGTATATGGAGTCTGGCTGTTGCACTTTGGATGCAGTGTGCTACCTTGGTCTTAGCTGGATTCTGGCTGTTGCACTTTGCATGCAGTGTGCTATCTTGGCCTTAGCTGGAGTCTGGCTGTTGCACTTTGCATGCAGCGTGCTATCTTGGTCTTAGCTGGGGTCTGTTTGTTGCATTTTGCATGCAGTGTGCTATCATGGGCTTAGCTGGGACCTGGCTGTTGCGTTTTGCATGCACTATGCTATCTTGGTCTTAGCTTGGGTCTGTCTGTTGCATTTTACATGCAGTGTGCTAGCTTGGTCTTAGCTGGAGTCTGGCTGTTGCACTTTGAATGTAGTGTGCTATCTTGCTCTTAGCTGAGTCTGGCTGTTGCATTTTGCATGCGCTATGCTATCTTGGTCTTAGCTGGGGTCTGGCTGTTGCACTTTGCATGCAGTGTGCTATCTTGGTCTTAGCTGGGGTTGGCTGTTGCATTTTGCATGCGCTGTGCTATCTTGGTCTTAGCTGGAGTCAGTCTGTTGCACTTTGCATGCAGTGTGCTATGTTGGTCTTAGATGGAGTCTGGCTGTTGCATTGTGCATGCAGTGTGCTATCTTGGCCTTAGCTGGAGTCTGGCTGTTGCATTTTGCCTGCTGTGTGCTGTCTTGGTCTTAGCTGGAGTCTGGCTGTTGTATTTTGCCTGCAGTGCGCTGTCTTGGTCTTAGCTGGAGTCTGGCTGTTGCATTTTGCCTGCAGTGTGATATCTTGGCCTGAGATGGAAGCTGACTGTTGCATTTTGCATGTGTTGTGCTATCTTGGTCTTAGCTGGGGTCTGGCTGTTGCTTTCTGCCTGAGGTGTGCTATCCTGGTCTTAGCCCGAGTCTGGTTGTTGCGTTCTGCATGCAATGTGCTATCTTGGTCTTAGCTGGAGTCTGGCTGTTGCATTTTTCATGTGGCGTGCTATCTTGGTCTTAGCTGGAGTCTGCTGGTGCATTTTGCATGTGGTGTGCTACCTTGACCTTAGCTGGAGTCTGGCTGTTGCATTTTGCATGCAGTGTGCTATCTTGGCCATATATGGAGTCTGGCTGTTGCACTTTGCATGCGGTGTGCTACCTTGGTCTTAGCTGGATTCTGGCTGTTGCAATTTGCATGCAGTGTGCTATCTTGGCCTTAGCTGGAGTCTGGCTGTTGCACTTTGCATGCAGTGTGCTATCTTGGTCTTAGCTGGATTCTGGCTGTTGAACTTTGCATGCAGTGTGCTATCTTGGCCTTAGCTGGAGTTTGGCTGTTGCACTTTGCATGCAGTGTGATATCTTTGTTTTAGCTCGCGTTTGGCTGTTGAATTATGCATGCAGTGTGCTATCTTGGTCCTAGCTGGAGGCTGGCTGTTATACTTTGCATGTAGTGTGCTATCTTGGTCGTATCTCGAGTCTGGATTTTGCATTTTGCATGCAGTGTGCTATATTTGTCTTAGATGGGGTCTGGCTGTTGCATTTTGCCTGCAGTGTGCTATCTTGGCCTTAGATGGAAGCTGACTGTTGCATTTTGCATGCGTTGTCCTATCTTGGTGTTAGCTGGTGTCTGGCTGTTGCTTTTTGCCTGAGGTGTGCTATATTGGTCTAAGCTGGAGTCTGGCTGTTGCATTTTGCATGTGGTGTGCTATCTTGGTCTTAGCTGGAGTCTGGCTGTTGCATTTTGCATGTGGTGTGCTATCTTGACCTTAGCAGGAATCTGGCTGTTGCATTTTGCCTGCAGTGTGCTGTCTTGGTCTTAGCTGGAGTCAGTCCGTTGCACTTTGCATGCAGTGTGCTATCTTGGTCTTAGATGGAGTCTGGCTGTTGCATTGTGCATGCAGTTTGCTATCTTGGCCTTAGCTGGAGTCTGGCTGTTGCATTTTGCCTGCGGTGTGCTGTCTTGGTCTTAGCTGGAGTCTGGCTGTTGTATTTTGCCTGCAGTGTGCTGTCTTGGTCTTAGCTGGAGTCTGGCTGTTGCATTTTGCCTGCAGTGGGCTATCTTGGCCTTAGCTGGAAGCTGACTGTTGCATTTTGCATGCGTTGTCCTATCTTGGTGTTAGCTGGTGTCTGGCTGTTGCTTTTTGCCTGAGGTGTGCTATCTTGGTCTAAGCTGGAGTCTGGCTGTTGCATTTTGCATGTGGTGTGCTATCTTGGTCTTAGCTGGAGTCTGGCTGTTGCATTTTGCATGTGGTGTGCTATCTTGACCTTAGCAGGAATCTGGCTGTTGCATTTTGCCTGCAGTGTGCTGTCTTGGTCTTAGCTGGAATCTGGCTGTTGCATTTTGCCTGCAGTGTGCTATCTTGGCCTTAGCTGGAAGCTGACTGTTGCATTTTGCATGGGTTGTCCTATCTTGGTGTTAGCTGGAGTCTGGCTGTTGCATTTTGCATGTGGTGTGCTATCTTGACCTTAGCAGGAGTCTGGCTGTTGCATTTTGCATGCAGTGTGCTATCTTGGCCGTATATGGAGTCCGGCTGTTGAACTTTGCATGCAGTGTGCTACCTTGGCCTTAGCCGGAGTCTGGCTGTTGCACTTTGCATGCGGTGTGCTATCTTGGTCTTAGCTGGATTCTGGCTGTTGAACTTTGCATGCAGTGTGCTATCTTGGCCTTAGCTGGAGTCTGGCTGTTGCACTTTGCATGCAGTGTGCTATCTTGGTCTTAGCTGGATTCTGGCTGTTGCATTTTGCATTTGGTGTGCTATCTTGGTCTTAGCTGGAGTCTGGCTGTTGCATTTTGCATGCAGTGTGCTACCTTGGTCTTAGCTGGATTCTGGCTGTTACACTTTGCATGCAATGTGCTATCTTGGCCTTAGCTGGAGTCTGGCTGTTGCACTTTGCATGCAGTGTGCTATCTTGGTCTTAGCTGGATTCTGGCTGTTGAATTTTGCATGCAGTGTGCTATCTTGGTCTTAGCTGGAGTCTGGCTGTTGCATATTGCATGTGGTGTGCTATCTTGACCTTAGCTTGAGTCTGGCTGTTGCATTTTGCATGCAGTGTGCTATCTTGGCCATATATGGAGTTTGGCTGTTGCACTTTGCATGCGGTGTGCTACCTTGGTCTTAGCTGGATTCTGGCTGTTGCACTTTGCATGCTGTGTGCTATCTTGGCCTTAGCTGGAGTCTGGCGGTTGCACTTTGCATGCAGTGTGCTATATTGACCTTAGCTGGATTCTGGCTGTTGAACTTTGCATGCAGTGTGCTATCTTGGCCTTAGCTGGAGTCTGGCTGTTGCATTTTGCATGCAGTGTGCTATCTTGGCCGTATATGGAGTCTGGCTGTTGCACTTTGGATGCAGTGTGCTACCTTGGTCTTAGCTGGATTCTGGCTGTTGCACTTTGCATGCAGTGTGCTATCTTGGCCTTAGCTGGAGTCTGGCTGTTGCACTTTGCATGCAGTCTGCTATCTTGGTCTTAGCTGGGGTCTGGCTGTTGCATTTTGCATGCAGCGTGCTATCTTGGTCTTAGCTGGGGTCTGTTTGTTGCATTTTGCATGCAGTGTGCTATCATGGGCTTAGCTGGGACCTGGCTGTTGCGTTTTGCATGCACTATGCTATCTTGGTCTTAGCTTGGGTCTGTCTGTTGCATTTTACATGCAGTGTGCTAGCTTGGTCTTAGCTGGAGTCTGGCTGTTGCACTTTGAATGTAGTGTGCTATCTTGCTCTTAGCTGAGTCTGGCTGTTGCATTTTGCATGCGCTATGCTATCTTGGTCTTAGCTGGGGTCTGGCTGTTGCACTTTGCATGCAGTGTGCTATCTTGGTCTTAGCTGGGGTTGGCTGTTGCATTTTGCATGCGCTGTGCTATCTTGGTCTTAGCTGGAGTCAGTCTGTTGCACTTTGCATGCAGTGTGCTATGTTGGTCTTAGATGGAGTCTGGCTGTTGCATTGTGCATGCAGTGTGCTATCTTGGCCTTAGCTGGAGTCTGGCTGTTGCATTTTGCCTGCTGTGTGCTGTCTTGGTCTTAGCTGGAGTCTGGCTGTTGTATTTTGCCTGCAGTGCGCTGTCTTGGTCTTAGCTGGAGTCTGGCTGTTGCATTTTGCCTGCAGTGTGATATCTTGGCCTGAGATGGAAGCTGACTGTTGCATTTTGCATGTGTTGTGCTATCTTGGTCTTAGCTGGGGTCTGGCTGTTGCTTTCTGCCTGAGGTGTGCTATCCTGGTCTTAGCCCGAGTCTGGTTGTTGCGTTCTGCATGCAATGTGCTATCTTGGTCTTAGCTGGAGTCTGGCTGTTGCATTTTTCATGTGGCGTGCTATCTTGGTCTTAGCTGGAGTCTGCTGGTGCATTTTGCATGTGGTGTGCTACCTTGACCTTAGCTGGAGTCTGGCTGTTGCATTTTGCATGCAGTGTGCTATCTTGGCCATATATGGAGTCTGGCTGTTGCACTTTGCATGCGGTGTGCTACCTTGGTCTTAGCTGGATTCTGGCTGTTGCAATTTGCATGCAGTGTGCTATCTTGGCCTTAGCTGGAGTCTGGCTGTTGCACTTTGCATGCAGTGTGCTATCTTGGTCTTAGCTGGATTCTGGCTGTTGAACTTTGCATGCAGTGTGCTATCTTGGCCTTAGCTGGAGTTTGGCTGTTGCACTTTGCATGCAGTGTGATATCTTTGTTTTAGCTCGCGTTTGGCTGTTGAATTATGCATGCAGTGTGCTATCTTGGTCCTAGCTGGAGGCTGGCTGTTATACTTTGCATGTAGTGTGCTATCTTGGTCGTATCTCGAGTCTGGATTTTGCATTTTGCATGCAGTGTGCTATATTTGTCTTAGATGGGGTCTGGCTGTTGCATTTTGCATGCAGTGTGCTATCTTGGTGTTAGCTTGCGTCTGTCTGTTGCATTTTGCATGTGTTGTGCTATCTTGGTCTTAGCTGGGGTCTGGCTGTTGCTTTTTGCCTGAGGTGTGCTATCCTGGTCTTAGCTGGAGTCTGGTTGTTGTGTTCTGCATGCAATGTGCTATCTTGGTCTTAGCTGGAGTCTGGCTGTTGCATTTTGCATGTGGTGTGCTATCTTTGTCTTAGCTGGAGTCTGGTTGTTGCACTTTGCATGCAGTGTGCTATCTTGGCCTTAGCTGGAGACTGGCTGTTGCATTTTGCCCACAGTGTGCTGTCTTGGTCTTAGCTGGAGTCTGGCTGTTGTATTTTGCCTGCAGTGTGCTGTCTTGGTCTTAGCTGGAGTCTGGCTGTTGTATTTTGCCTGCAGTACGCTGTCTTGGTCTTAGCTGGAAGCTGACTGTTGCATTTTACATGCGGTATGCTATATTGGTCTTAGCTGGAGTCTGACTGTTGCACCTTGCATGCAGTGTGCTATCTTGGTCTTAGCTCGCGTCTGGCTGTTGCACTTTGCATGCAGTGCACTATCTCTGCCTTAGCTGGAATCCGGCTGTTGCACTTTGCATGCAGTGTGCTATCATGGTCTTAGCTGGATTCTGGCTGTTGCATTTTGCATGCAGTGTGCTATCTTGGTCTTAGCCGGAGTCTGGCAGTTGCATTTTGCATGTGGTGTGCTATCTTGGTCTTAGCTGGGGTCTGGCTGTTGCATTTTGCATGCAGGGTGCTATCTTGGTCTTAGCCGGAGTCTGGCAGTTGCATTTTGCATGTGGTGTGCTATCTTGGTCTTAGCTGGAGTCTGGCTGTTGCATTTTGCATGCAGTGTGCTACCTTGGTCTTAGCTGGATTCTGGCTGTTGCACTTTGCATGCAATGTGCTATCTTGGCCTTAGCTGGAGTCTGGCTGTTGCACTTTGCATGCAGTGTGCTATCTTGGTCTTAGATGGAGTCTGGCTGTTGCATTGTGCATGCAGTTTGCTATCTTGGCCTTAGCTGGAGTCTGGCTGTTGCATTTTGCCTGCGGTGTGCTGTCTTGGTCTTAGCTGGAGTCTGGCTGTTGTATTTTGCCTGCAGTGTGCTGTCTTGGTCTTAGCTGGAGTCTGGCTGTTGCATTTTGCCTGCAGTGTGCTATCTTGGCCTTAGATGGAAGCTGACTGTTGCATTTTGCATGCGTTGTCCTATCTTGGTGTTAGCTGGTGTCTGGCTGTTGCTTTTTGCCTGAGGTGTGCTATCTTGGTCTAAGCTGGAGTCTGGCTGTTGCATTTTGCATGTGGTGTGCTATCTTGGTCTTAGCTGGAGTCTGGCTGTTGCATTTTGCATGTGGTGTGCTATCTTGACCTTAGCAGGAATCTGGCTGTTGCATTTTGCCTGCAGTGTGCTGTCTTGGTCTTAGCTGGAGTCAGTCCGTTGCACTTTGCATGCAGTGTGCTATCTTGGTCTTAGATGGAGTCTGGCTGTTGCATTGTGCATGCAGTTTGCTATCTTGGCCTTAGCTGGAGTCTGGCTGTTGCATTTTGCCTGCGGTGTGCTGTCTTGGTCTTAGCTGGAGTCTGGCTGTTGTATTTTGCCTGCAGTGTGCTGTCTTGGTCTTAGCTGGAGTCTGGCTGTTGCATTTTGCCTGCAGTGGGCTATCTTGGCCTTAGCTGGAAGCTGACTGTTGCATTTTGCATGCGTTGTCCTATCTTGGTGTTAGCTGGTGTCTGGCTGTTGCTTTTTGCCTGAGGTGTGCTATCTTGGTCTAAGCTGGAGTCTGGCTGTTGCATTTTGCATGTGGTGTGCTATCTTGGTCTTAGCTGGAGTCTGGCTGTCGCATTTTGCATGTGGTGTGCTATCTTGACCTTAGCAGGAATCTGGCTGTTGCATTTTGCCTGCAGTGTGCTGTCTTGGTCTTAGCTGGAATCTGGCTGTTGCATTTTGCCTGCAGTGTGCTATCTTGGCCTTAGCTGGAAGCTGACTGTTGCATTTTGCATGGGTTGTCCTATCTTGGTGTTAGCTGGAGTCTGGCTGTTGCATTTTGCATGTGGTGTGCTATCTTGACCTTAGCAGGAGTCTGGCTGTTGCATTTTGCATGCAGTGTGCTATCTTGGCCGTATATGGAGTCCGGCTGTTGAACTTTGCATGCAGTGTGCTACCTTGGCCTTAGCCGGAGTCTGGCTGTTGCACTTTGCATGCGGTGTGCTATCTTGGTCTTAGCTGGATTCTGGCTGTTGAACTTTGCATGCAGTGTGCTATCTTGGCCTTAGCTGGAGTCTGGCTGTTGCACTTTGCATGCAGTGTGCTATCTTGGTCTTAGCTGGATTCTGGCTGTTGCATTTTGCATTTGGTGTGCTATCTTGGTCTTAGCTGGAGTCTGGCTGTTGCATTTTGCATGCAGTGTGCTACCTTGGTCTTAGCTGGATTCTGGCTGTTACACTTTGCATGCAATGTGCTATCTTGGCCTTAGCTGGAGTCTGGCTGTTGCACTTTGCATGCAGTGTGCTATCTTGGTCTTAGCTGGATTCTGGCTGTTGAACTTTGCATGCAGTCTGCTATCTTGGTCTTAGCTGGAGTCTGGCTGTTGCATATTGCATGTGGTGTGCTATCTTGACCTTAGCTTGAGTCTGGCTGTTGCATTTTGCATGCAGTGTGCTATCTTGGCCATATATGGAGTTTGGCTGTTGCACTTTGCATGCGGTGTGCTACCTTGGTCTTAGCTGGATTCTGGCTGTTGCACTTTGCATGCTGTGTGCTATCTTGGCCTTAGCTGGAGTCTGGCGGTTGCACTTTGCATGCAGTGTGCTATATTGACCTTAGCTGGATTCTGGCTGTTGAACTTTGCATGCAGTGTGCTATCTTGGCCTTAGCTGGAGTCTGGCTGTTGCATTTTGCATGCAGTGTGCTATCTTGGCCGTATATGGAGTCTGGCTGTTGCACTTTGGATGCAGTGTGCTACCTTGGTCTTAGCTGGATTCTGGCTGTTGCACTTTGCATGCAGTGTGCTATCTTGGCCTTAGCTGGAGTCTGGCTGTTGCACTTTGCATGCAGCGTGCTATCTTGGTCTTAGCTGGGGTCTGTTTGTTGCATTTTGCATGCAGTGTGCTATCATGGGCTTAGCTGGGACCTGGCTGTTGCGTTTTGCATGCACTATGCTATCTTGGTCTTAGCTTGGGTCTGTCTGTTGCATTTTACATGCAGTGTGCTAGCTTGGTCTTAGCTGGAGTCTGGCTGTTGCACTTTGAATGTAGTGTGCTATCTTGCTCTTAGCTGAGTCTGGCTGTTGCATTTTGCATGCGCTATGCTATCTTGGTCTTAGCTGGGGTCTGGCTGTTGCACTTTGCATGCAGTGTGCTATCTTGGTCTTAGCTGGGGTTGGCTGTTGCATTTTGCATGCGCTGTGCTATCTTGGTCTTAGCTGGAGTCAGTCTGTTGCACTTTGCATGCAGTGTGCTATGTTGGTCTTAGATGGAGTCTGGCTGTTGCATTGTGCATGCAGTGTGCTATCTTGGCCTTAGCTGGAGTCTGGCTGTTGCATTTTGCCTGCTGTGTGCTGTCTTGGTCTTAGCTGGAGTCTGGCTGTTGTATTTTGCCTGCAGTGCGCTGTCTTGGTCTTAGCTGGAGTCTGGCTGTTGCATTTTGCCTGCAGTGTGATATCTTGGCCTGAGATGGAAGCTGACTGTTGCATTTTGCATGTGTTGTGCTATCTTGGTCTTAGCTGGGGTCTGGCTGTTGCTTTCTGCCTGAGGTGTGCTATCCTGGTCTTAGCCCGAGTCTGGTTGTTGCGTTCTGCATGCAATGTGCTATCTTGGTCTTAGCTGGAGTCTGGCTGTTGCATTTTTCATGTGGCGTGCTATCTTGGTCTTAGCTGGAGTCTGCTGGTGCATTTTGCATGTGGTGTGCTACCTTGACCTTAGCTGGAGTCTGGCTGTTGCATTTTGCATGCAGTGTGCTATCTTGGCCATATATGGAGTCTGGCTGTTGCACTTTGCATGCGGTGTGCTACCTTGGTCTTAGCTGGATTCTGGCTGTTGCAATTTGCATGCAGTGTGCTATCTTGGCCTTAGCTGGAGTCTGGCTGTTGCACTTTGCATGCAGTGTGCTATCTTGGTCTTAGCTGGATTCTGGCTGTTGAACTTTGCATGCAGTGTGCTATCTTGGCCTTAGCTGGAGTTTGGCTGTTGCACTTTGCATGCAGTGTGATATCTTTGTTTTAGCTCGCGTTTGGCTGTTGAATTATGCATGCAGTGTGCTATCTTGGTCCTAGCTGGAGGCTGGCTGTTATACTTTGCATGTAGTGTGCTATCTTGGTCGTATCTCGAGTCTGGATTTTGCATTTTGCATGCAGTGTGCTATATTTGTCTTAGATGGGGTCTGGCTGTTGCATTTTGCCTGCAGTGTGCTATCTTGGCCTTAGATGGAAGCTGACTGTTGCATTTTGCATGCGTTGTCCTATCTTGGTGTTAGCTGGTGTCTGGCTGTTGCTTTTTGCCTGAGGTGTGCTATATTGGTCTAAGCTGGAGTCTGGCTGTTGCATTTTGCATGTGGTGTGCTATCTTGGTCTTAGCTGGAGTCTGGCTGTTGCATTTTGCATGTGGTGTGCTATCTTGACCTTAGCAGGAATCTGGCTGTTGCATTTTGCCTGCAGTGTGCTGTCTTGGTCTTAGCTGGAGTCAGTCCGTTGCACTTTGCATGCAGTGTGCTATCTTGGTCTTAGATGGAGTCTGGCTGTTGCATTGTGCATGCAGTTTGCTATCTTGGCCTTAGCTGGAGTCTGGCTGTTGCATTTTGCCTGCGGTGTGCTGTCTTGGTCTTAGCTGGAGTCTGGCTGTTGTATTTTGCCTGCAGTGTGCTGTCTTGGTCTTAGCTGGAGTCTGGCTGTTGCATTTTGCCTGCAGTGGGCTATCTTGGCCTTAGCTGGAAGCTGACTGTTGCATTTTGCATGCGTTGTCCTATCTTGGTGTTAGCTGGTGTCTGGCTGTTGCTTTTTGCCTGAGGTGTGCTATCTTGGTCTAAGCTGGAGTCTGGCTGTTGCATTTTGCATGTGGTGTGCTATCTTGGTCTTAGCTGGAGTCTGGCTGTTGCATTTTGCATGTGGTGTGCTATCTTGACCTTAGCAGGAATCTGGCTGTTGCATTTTGCCTGCAGTGTGCTGTCTTGGTCTTAGCTGGAATCTGGCTGTTGCATTTTGCCTGCAGTGTGCTATCTTGGCCTTAGCTGGAAGCTGACTGTTGCATTTTGCATGGGTTGTCCTATCTTGGTGTTAGCTGGAGTCTGGCTGTTGCATTTTGCATGTGGTGTGCTATCTTGACCTTAGCAGGAGTCTGGCTGTTGCATTTTGCATGCAGTGTGCTATCTTGGCCGTATATGGAGTCCGGCTGTTGAACTTTGCATGCAGTGTGCTACCTTGGCCTTAGCCGGAGTCTGGCTGTTGCACTTTGCATGCGGTGTGCTATCTTGGTCTTAGCTGGATTCTGGCTGTTGAACTTTGCATGCAGTGTGCTATCTTGGCCTTAGCTGGAGTCTGGCTGTTGCACTTTGCATGCAGTGTGCTATCTTGGTCTTAGCTGGATTCTGGCTGTTGCATTTTGCATTTGGTGTGCTATCTTGGTCTTAGCTGGAGTCTGGCTGTTGCATTTTGCATGCAGTGTGCTACCTTGGTCTTAGCTGGATTCTGGCTGTTACACTTTGCATGCAATGTGCTATCTTGGCCTTAGCTGGAGTCTGGCTGTTGCACTTTGCATGCAGTGTGCTATCTTGGTCTTAGCTGGATTCTGGCTGTTGAACTTTGCATGCAGTGTGCTATCTTGGTCTTAGCTGGAGTCTGGCTGTTGCATATTGCATGTGGTGTGCTATCTTGACCTTAGCTTGAGTCTGGCTGTTGCATTTTGCATGCAGTGTGCTATCTTGGCCATATATGGAGTTTGGCTGTTGCACTTTGCATGCGGTGTGCTACCTTGGTCTTAGCTGGATTCTGGCTGTTGCACTTTGCATGCTGTGTGCTATCTTGGCCTTAGCTGGAGTCTGGCGGTTGCACTTTGCATGCAGTGTGCTATATTGACCTTAGCTGGATTCTGGCTGTTGAACTTTGCATGCAGTGTGCTATCTTGGCCTTAGCTGGAGTCTGGCTGTTGCATTTTGCATGCAGTGTGCTATCTTGGCCGTATATGGAGTCTGGCTGTTGCACTTTGGATGCAGTGTGCTACCTTGGTCTTAGCTGGATTCTGGCTGTTGCACTTTGCATGCAGTGTGCTATCTTGGCCTTAGCTGGAGTCTGGCTGTTGCACTTTGCATGCAGTCTGCTATCTTGGTCTTAGCTGGGGTCTGGCTGTTGCATTTTGCATGCAGCGTGCTATCTTGGTCTTAGCTGGGGTCTGTTTGTTGCATTTTGCATGCAGTGTGCTATCATGGGCTTAGCTGGGACCTGGCTGTTGCGTTTTGCATGCACTATGCTATCTTGGTCTTAGCTTGGGTCTGTCTGTTGCATTTTACATGCAGTGTGCTAGCTTGGTCTTAGCTGGAGTCTGGCTGTTGCACTTTGAATGTAGTGTGCTATCTTGCTCTTAGCTGAGTCTGGCTGTTGCATTTTGCATGCGCTATGCTATCTTGGTCTTAGCTGGGGTCTGGCTGTTGCACTTTGCATGCAGTGTGCTATCTTGGTCTTAGCTGGGGTTGGCTGTTGCATTTTGCATGCGCTGTGCTATCTTGGTCTTAGCTGGAGTCAGTCTGTTGCACTTTGCATGCAGTGTGCTATGTTGGTCTTAGATGGAGTCTGGCTGTTGCATTGTGCATGCAGTGTGCTATCTTGGCCTTAGCTGGAGTCTGGCTGTTGCATTTTGCCTGCTGTGTGCTGTCTTGGTCTTAGCTGGAGTCTGGCTGTTGTATTTTGCCTGCAGTGCGCTGTCTTGGTCTTAGCTGGAGTCTGGCTGTTGCATTTTGCCTGCAGTGTGATATCTTGGCCTGAGATGGAAGCTGACTGTTGCATTTTGCATGTGTTGTGCTATCTTGGTCTTAGCTGGGGTCTGGCTGTTGCTTTCTGCCTGAGGTGTGCTATCTTGGCCATATATGGAGTCTGGCTGTTGCACTTTGCATGCGGTGTGCTACCTTGGTCTTAGCTGGATTCTGGCTGTTGCAATTTGCATGCAGTGTGCTATCTTGGCCTTAGCTGGAGTCTGGCTGTTGCACTTTGCATGCAGTGTGCTATCTTGGTCTTAGCTGGATTCTGGCTGTTGAACTTTGCATGCAGTGTGCTATCTTGGCCTTAGCTGGAGTTTGGCTGTTGCACTTTGCATGCAGTGTGATATCTTTGTTTTAGCTCGCGTTTGGCTGTTGAATTATGCATGCAGTGTGCTATCTTGGTCCTAGCTGGAGGCTGGCTGTTATACTTTGCATGTAGTGTGCTATCTTGGTCGTATCTCGAGTCTGGATTTTGCATTTTGCATGCAGTGTGCTATATTTGTCTTAGATGGGGTCTGGCTGTTGCATTTTGCATGCAGTGTGCTATCTTGGTGTTAGCTTGCGTCTGTCTGTTGCATTTTGCATGTGTTGTGCTATCTTGGTCTTAGCTGGGGTCTGGCTGTTGCTTTTTGCCTGAGGTGTGCTATCCTGGTCTTAGCTGGAGTCTGGTTGTTGTGTTCTGCATGCAATGTGCTATCTTGGTCTTAGCTGGAGTCTGGCTGTTGCATTTTGCATGTGGTGTGCTATCTTTGTCTTAGCTGGAGTCTGGTTGTTGCACTTTGCATGCAGTGTGCTATCTTGGCCTTAGCTGGAGACTGGCTGTTGCATTTTGCCCACAGTGTGCTGTCTTGGTCTTAGCTGGAGTCTGGCTGTTGTATTTTGCCTGCAGTGTGCTGTCTTGGTCTTAGCTGGAGTCTGGCTGTTGTATTTTGCCTGCAGTACGCTGTCTTGGTCTTAGCTGGAAGCTGACTGTTGCATTTTACATGCGGTATGCTATATTGGTCTTAGCTGGAGTCTGACTGTTGCACCTTGCATGCAGTGTGCTATCTTGGTCTTAGCTCGCGTCTGGCTGTTGCACTTTGCATGCAGTGCACTATCTCTGCCTTAGCTGGAATCCGGCTGTTGCACTTTGCATGCAGTGTGCTATCATGGTCTTAGCTGGATTCTGGCTGTTGCATTTTGCATGCAGTGTGCTATCTTGGTCTTAGCCGGAGTCTGGCAGTTGCATTTTGCATGTGGTGTGCTATCTTGGTCTTAGCTGGGGTCTGGCTGTTGCATTTTGCATGCAGGGTGCTATCTTGGTCTTAGCCGGAGTCTGGCAGTTGCATTTTGCATGTGGTGTGCTATCTTGGTCTTAGCTGGAGTCTGGCTGTTGCATTTTGCATGCAGTGTGCTACCTTGGTCTTAGCTGGATTCTGGCTGTTGCACTTTGCATGCAATGTGCTATCTTGGCCTTAGCTGGAGTCTGGCTGTTGCACTTTGCATGCAGTGTGCTATCTTGGTCTTAGATGGAGTCTGGCTGTTGCATTGTGCATGCAGTTTGCTATCTTGGCCTTAGCTGGAGTCTGGCTGTTGCATTTTGCCTGCGGTGTGCTGTCTTGGTCTTAGCTGGAGTCTGGCTGTTGTATTTTGCCTGCAGTGTGCTGTCTTGGTCTTAGCTGGAGTCTGGCTGTTGCATTTTGCCTGCAGTGTGCTATCTTGGCCTTAGATGGAAGCTGACTGTTGCATTTTGCATGCGTTGTCCTATCTTGGTGTTAGCTGGTGTCTGGCTGTTGCTTTTTGCCTGAGGTGTGCTATCTTGGTCTAAGCTGGAGTCTGGCTGTTGCATTTTGCATGTGGTGTGCTATCTTGGTCTTAGCTGGAGTCTGGCTGTTGCATTTTGCATGTGGTGTGCTATCTTGACCTTAGCAGGAATCTGGCTGTTGCATTTTGCCTGCAGTGTGCTGTCTTGGTCTTAGCTGGAGTCAGTCCGTTGCACTTTGCATGCAGTGTGCTATCTTGGTCTTAGATGGAGTCTGGCTGTTGCATTGTGCATGCAGTTTGCTATCTTGGCCTTAGCTGGAGTCTGGCTGTTGCATTTTGCCTGCGGTGTGCTGTCTTGGTCTTAGCTGGAGTCTGGCTGTTGTATTTTGCCTGCAGTGTGCTGTCTTGGTCTTAGCTGGAGTCTGGCTGTTGCATTTTGCCTGCAGTGTGCTATCTTGGCCTTAGCTGGAAGCTGACTGTTGCATTTTGCATGCGTTGTCCTATCTTGGTGTTAGCTGGTGTCTGGCTGTTGCTTTTTGCCTGAGGTGTGCTATCTTGGTCTAAGCTGGAGTCTGGCTGTTGCATTTTGCATGTGGTGTGCTATCTTGGTCTTAGCTGGAGTCTGGCTGTTGCATTTTGCATGTGGTGTGCTATCTTGACCTTAGCAGGAATCTGGCTGTTGCATTTTGCCTGCAGTGTGCTGTCTTGGTCTTAGCTGGAATCTGGCTGTTGCATTTTGCCTGCAGTGTGCTATCTTGGCCTTAGCTGGAAGCTGACTGTTGCATTTTGCATGGGTTGTCCTATCTTGGTGTTAGCTGGAGTCTGGCTGTTGCATTTTGCACGTGGTGTGCTATCTTGACCTTAGCAGGAGTCTGGCTGTTGCATTTTGCATGCAGTGTGCTATCTTGGCCGTATATGGAGTCCGGCTGTTGAACTTTGCATGCAGTGTGCTACCTTGGCCTTAGCCGGAGTCTGGCTGTTGCACTTTGCATGCGGTGTGCTATCTTGGTCTTAGCTGGATTCTGGCTGTTGAACTTTGCATGCAGTGTGCTATCTTGGTCTTAGCTGGATTCTGGCTGTTGCATTTTGCATTTGGTGTGCTATCTTGGTCTTAGCTGGAGTCTGGCTGTTGCATTTTGCCTGCAGTGTGCTGTCTTGGTCTTAGCTGTAGTCTGGCTGTTGCATTTTGCATGCAGGGTGCTATCTTGGTCTTAGCTGGGGTTGGCTGTTGCATTTTACATGCGCTATGCTATCTTGGTCTTAGCTGGAGTCAGTCCGTTGCACTTTGCATGCAGTGTGCTATCTTGGTCTTAGATGGAGTCTGGCTGTTGCATTGTACATGCAGTTTGCTATCTTGGCCTTAGCTGGAGTCTGGCTGTTGCATTTTGCCTGTGGTGTGCTGTCTTGGTCTTAGCTGGAGTCTGGCTGTTGTATTTTGCCTGCAGTGTGCTGTCTTGGTCTTAGCTGGAGTCTGGCTGTTGCATTTTGCCTGCAGTGTGCTATCTTGGCCTTAGCTGGAAGCTGACTGTTGCATTTTGCATGCGTTGTCCTATCTTGGTGTTAGCTGGTGTCTGGCTGTTGCTTTTTGCCTGAGGTGTGCTATCTTGGTCTAAGCTGGAGTCTGGCTGTTGCATTTTGCATGTGGTGTGCTATCTTGGTCTTAGCTGGAGTCTGGCTGTTGCATTTTGCATGTGGTGTGCTATCTTGACCTTAGCAGGAATCTGGCTGTTGCATTTTGCCTGCAGTGTGCTGTCTTGGTCTTAGCTGGAATCTGGCTGTTGCATTTTGCCTGCAGTGTGCTATCTCTTGGCCTTAGCTGGAAGCTGACTGTTGCATTTTGCATGGGTTGTCCTATCTTGGTGTTAGCTGGAGTCTGGCTGTTGCATTTTGCACGTGGTGTGCTATCTTGACCTTAGCATGAGTCTGGCTGTTGCATTTTGCATGCAGTGTGCTATCTTGGCCGTATATGGAGTCCGGCTGTTGAACTTTGCATGCAGTGTGCTACCTTGGCCTTAGCCGGAGTCTGGCTGTTGCACTTTGCATGCGGTATGCTATCTTGGTCTTAGCTGGATTCTGGCTGTTGAACTTTGCATGCAGTGTGCTATCTTGGCCTTAGCTGGAGTCTGGCTGTTGCACTTTGCATGCAGTGTGCTATCTTGGTCTTAGCTGGATTCTGGCTGTTGCATTTTGCATTTGGTGTGCTATCTTGGTCTTAGCTGGAGTCTGGCTGTTGCATTTTGCATGCAGTGTGCTATCTTGCCCGTATATGGAGTCCGGCTGTTGAACTTTGCATGCAGTGTGCTACCTTGGCCTTAGCCGGAGTCTGGCTGTTGCACTTTGCATGCGGTGTGCTATCTTGGTCTTAGCTGGATTCTGGCTGTTGAACTTTGCATGCAGTGTGCTATCTTGGTCTTAGCTGGATTCTGGCTGTTGCATTTTGCATTTGGTGTGCTATCTTGGTCTTAGCTGGAGTCTGGCTGTTGCATTTTGCCTGCAGTGTGCTGTCTTGGTCTTAGCTGTAGTCTGGCTGTTGCATTTTGCATGCAGGGTGCTATCTTGGTCTTAGCTGGGGTTGGCTGTTGCATTTTACATGCGCTATGCTATCTTGGTCTTAGCTGGAGTCAGTCCGTTGCACTTTGCATGCAGTGTGCTATCTTGGTCTTAGATGGAGTCTGGCTGTTGCATTGTACATGCAGTTTGCTATCTTGGCCTTAGCTGGAGTCTGGCTGTTGCATTTTGCCTGCGGTGTGCTGTCTTGGTCTTAGCTGGAGTCTGGCTGTTGTATTTTGCCTGCAGTGTGCTGTCTTGGTCTTAGCTGGAGTCTGGCTGTTGCATTTTGCCTGCAGTGTGCTATCTTGGCCTTAGCTGGAAGCTGACTGTTGCATTTTGCATGCGTTGTCCTATCTTGGTGTTAGATGGTGTCTGGCTGTTGCTTTTTGCCTGAGGTGTGCTATCTTGGTCTAAGCTGGAGTCTGGCTTTTGCATTTTGCATGTGGTGTGCTATCTTGGTCTTAGCTGGAGTCTGGCTGTTGCATTTTGCATGTGGTGTGCTATCTTGACCTTAGCAGGAATCTGGCTGTTGCATTTTGCCTGCAGTGTGCTGTCTTGGTCTTAGCTGGAGTCTGGCTGTTGCATTTTGCCTGCAGTGTGCTATCTTGGCCTTAGCTGGAAGCTGACTGTTGCATTTTGCATGCATTGTCCTATCCTGGTGTTAGCTGGAGTCTGGCTGTTGCATTTTGCATGTGGTGTGCTATCTTGACCTTAGCAGGAGTCTGGCTGTTGCATTTTGCATGCAGTGTGCTATCTTGGCCGTATATGGAGTCCGGCTGTTGAACTTTGCATGCAGTGTGCTACCTTGGCCTTAGCTGGAGTCTGGCTGTTGCACTTTGCATGCGGTGTGCTATCTTGGTCTTAGCTGGATTCTGGCTGTTGAACTTTGCATGCAGTGTGCTATCTTGGCCTTAGCTGGAGTCTGGCTGTTGCACTTTGCATGCAGTGTGCTATCTTGGTCTTAGCTGGATTCTGGCCGTTGAACTTTGCATGCAGTGTGCTATCTTGGCCTTAGCTGGGCTCTGGCTGTTGCATTTTGCATTTGGTGTGCTATCTTGGTCTTAGCTGGAGTCTGGCTGTTGCATTTTGCATGTGGTGTGCTATCTTGGTGTTAGATGGTGTCTGGCTGTTGCTTTTTGCCTGAGGTGTGCTATCTTGGTCTAAGCTGGAGTCTGGCTGTTGCATTTTGCATGTGGTGTGCTATCTTGGTCTTAGCTGGAGTCTGGCTGTTGCATTTTGCATGTGGTGTGCTATCTTGACCTTAGCAGGAATCTGGCTGTTGCATTTTGCCTGCAGTGTGCTGTCTTGGTCTTAGCTGGAGTCTGGCTGTTGCATTTTGCCTGCAGTGTGCTATCTTGGCCTTAGCTGGAAGCTGACTGTTGCATTTTGCATGCATTGTCCTATCTTGGTGTTAGCTGGAGTCTGGCTGTTGCATTTTGCATGTGGTGTGCTATCTTGACCTTAGCAGGAGTCTGGCTGTTGCATTTTGCATGCAGTGTGCTATCTTGGCCGTATATGGAGTCCGGCTGTTGAACTTTGCATGCAGTGTGCTACCTTGGCCTTAGCTGGAGTCTGGCTGTTGCACTTTGCATGCGGTGTGCTATCTTGGTCTTAGCTGGATTCTGGCTGTTGAACTTTGCATGCAGTGTGCTATCTTGGCCTTAGCTGGAGTCTGGCTGTTGCACTTTGCATGCAGTGTGCTTTCTTGGTCTTAGCTGGATTCTGGCCGTTGAACTTTGCATGCAGTGTGCTATCTTGGCCTTAGCTGGGCTCTGGCTGTTGCATTTTGCATTTGGTGTGCTATCTTGGTCTTAGCTGGAGTCTGGCTGTTGCATTTTGCATGTGGTGTGCTATCTTGGTTTTAGCTGGAGTCTGGCTGTTGCACTTTGCATGCAGTGCGCTATCCTGGCCTTAGCTGGAATCTGGCTGTTGCATTTTGCATGCAGTGTGCTAGCTTGGTCTTACCTGGGGCCTGGCAGTTGCATTTTGCATGCACTATTCTTGGTCTTAGCTGGGGTCTGGCTATTCCATTTTGCATGCAGTGTGATATCTTGGCCTTAGCTGGAGTCTGGCTGTTGCATTTTGCATGCAGTGTGCTAGCTTGGTCTTAGCTGGGGCCTGGCTGTTGCATTTTGCATGCGCTATGTTATCTTGGTCTTAGCTGGGGTCTGGCTGTTGCACTCTGCATGCAGTGTGCTATCTTGGCCTTAGCTGGAGTCTGGCTGTTGCACTTTGCATGCAGTGTGCTATCTTGGTCTTAGCTGGATTCTGGCTGTTCAACTTTGCATGCAGTGTGCTATCTTGGCCTTAGCTGGAGTCTGGCTGTTGCACTTTGCATTCAGTGTGCTATCTTGGTCTTATCTGGATTCTGGCTGTTGCATTTTGCATGCAGTGTGCTATTTTGGTCTTAGCTGGGGTCTGGCTGTTGCATTTTGCATGCAGCATGCTATCTTGGTCTTAGATGGAGTCTGGCTGTTGCATTGTGCATGCAGTTTGCTATCTTGGCCTTAGCTGGAGTCTGGCTGTTGCATTTTGCCTGCGGTGTGCTGTCTTGGTCTTAGCTGGAGTCTGGCTGTTGTATTTTGCCTGCAGTGTGCTGTCTTGGTCTTAGCTGGAGTCTGGCTGTTGCACTTTGCATTCAGTGTGCTATCTTGGTCTTAGCTGGATTCTGGCTGTTGCATTTTGCATTTGGTGTGCTATCTTGGTCTTAGCTGGAGTCTGGCTGTTGCATTTTGCATGCAGCGTGCTAGCTTGGTCTTAGCTGGGGCCTGGCTGTTGCATTTTGCATGCGCTATGCTATCTTGGTCTTAGCTGGGGTCTGGCTGTTGCACTTTGCATGCAGTGTGCTATCTTGGCTTTAGCTGGAGTCTGGCTGTTGCACTTTGCATGCAGTGTGCTATCTTGGTCTTAGCTGAATTCTGGCCGTTGAACTTTGCATGCAGTGTGCTATTTTGGTCTTAGCTGGATTCTGGCTGTTGCATTTTGCATGCAGTGTGCTATCTTGGTCTTAGCTGGGGTCTGGCTGTTGCATTTTGCATGCAGCATGCTATCTATCTTGGTTTTAGCTGGGGTTTGTCTGTTGCATTTTGCATGCAGTGTGCTATCATGGTCTTAGTTGGGACCTGGCTGTTGCATTTTGCATGCACTATGCTATCTTGGTCTTAGCTTGGGTCTGTCTGTTGCACTTTGCATGCGGTGTGCTATCTTGGCCTTAGCTGGAGTCTGGCTGTTGCATCTTGCCTGCAGTGTGCTGTCTTGGTCTTAGCTGGAGTCTGACTGTTGCATTTTGCATGCAGGGTGCTATCTTGGTCTTAGCTGGGGTCTGGCTGTTGCATTTTGCATGTGGTGTGCTATCTTGGTCTTAGCTGGAGTCTGACTGTTGCACTTTGCATGCAGTGTGCTATCTTGGTCTTAGATGGAGTCTGGCTGTTGCATTTGGCATGCAGGGTGCTATCCTGGTCTTAGCTGGGGTCTGGCTGTTGCATTTTGCATGTGGTGTGCTATCTTGGTCTTAGATGGAGTCTTACTGTTGCACTTTGCATGCAGTGTGCTATCTTGCTCTTAGCTTAGTCTGGCTGTTGCATTTTGCATGTGCTATGCTATCTTAGTCTTAGCTGGGGTCTGGCTGTTGCACTTTGCATGCAGTGTGCTATCTTGGCCTTAGCTGGAGTCTAGCTGTTGCATCTTGATTGCAGTGTGCTGTCTTGGTCTTAGCTCGAGTCTGGCTGTTGTATTTTGCCTGCAGTGTGCTGTCTTGGTCTTAGCTGTAGTCTGGCTGTTGCATTTTGCATGCAGGGTGCTATCTTGGTCTTAGCTGGGGTTGGCTGTTGCATTTTACATGCGGTATGCTATCTTGGTCTTAGCTGGAGTCAGTCCGTTGCACTTTGCATGCAGTGTGCTATCTTGGTCTTAGATGGAGTCTGGCTGTTGCATTGTGCATGCAGTTTGCTATCTTGGCCTTAGCTGGAGTCTGGCTGTTGCATTTTGCCTGCGGTGTGCTGTCTTGGTCTTAGCTGGAGTCTGGCTGTTGTATTTTGCCTGCAGTGTGCTGTCTTGGTCTTAGCTGGAGTCTGGCTGTTGCATTTTGCCTGCAGTGTGCTATCTTGGCCTTAGCTGGAAGCTGACTGTTGCATTTTGCATGCGTTGTCCTATCTTGGTGTTAGCTGGTGTCTGGCTGTTGCTTTTTGCCTGAGGTGTGCTATCTTGGTCTAAGCTGGAGTCTGGCTGTTGCATTTTGCATGTGGTGTGCTATCTTGGTCTTAGCTGGAGTCTGGCTGTTGCATTTTGCATGTGGTGTGCTATCTTGACCTTAGCAGGAGTCTGGCTGTTGCATTTTGCATGCAGTGTTCTATCTTGGTCGTATATGGAGTCCGGCTGTTGAACTTTGCATGCAGTGTGCTACCTTGGCCTTAGCCGGAGTCTGGCTGTTGCACTTTGCATGCGGTGTGCTATCTTGGTCTTGGCTGGATTCTGGCTGTTGAACTTTGCATGCAGTGTGCTATCTTGGCCTTAGCTGGAGTCTGGCTGTTGCACTTTGCATGCAGTGTGCTATCTTGGTCTTAGCTGGATTCTGGCTGTTGCATTTTGCATTTGGTGTGCTATCTTGGTCTTAGCTGGAGTCTGGCTGTTGCATTTTGCATGCAGTGTGCTACCTTGGTCTTAGCTGGATTCTGGCTGTTGCACTTTGCATGCAATGTGCTATCTTGGCCTTAGCTGGAGTCTGGCTGTTGCACTTTGCATGCAGTGTGCTATCTTGGTCTTAGATGGAGTCTGGCTGTTGCATTGTGCATGCAGTTTGCTATCTTGGCCTTAGCTGGAGTCTGGCTGTTGCATTTTGCCTGCGGTGTGCTGTCTTGGTCTTAGCTGGAGTCTGGCTGTTGTATTTTGCCTGCAGTGTGCTGTCTTGGTCTTAGCTGGAGTCTGGCTGTTGCATTTTGCCTGCAGTGTGCTATCTTGGCCTTAGATGGAAGCTGACTGTTGCATTTTGCATGCGTTGTCCTATCTTGGTGTTAGCTGGTGTCTGGCTGTTGCTTTTTGCCTGAGGTGTGCTATCTTGGTCTAAGCTGGAGTCTGGCTGTTGCATTTTGCATGTGGTGTGCTATCTTGGTCTTAGCTGGAGTCTGGCTGTTGCATTTTGCATGTGGTGTGCTATCTTGACCTTAGCAGGAATCTGGCTGTTGCATTTTGCCTGCAGTGTGCTGTCTTGGTCTTAGCTGGAGTCAGTCCGTTGCACTTTGCATGCAGTGTGCTATCTTGGTCTTAGATGGAGTCTGGCTGTTGCATTGTGCATGCAGTTTGCTATCTTGGCCTTAGCTGGAGTCTGGCTGTTGCATTTTGCCTGCGGTGTGCTGTCTTGGTCTTAGCTGGAGTCTGGCTGTTGTATTTTGCCTGCAGTGTGCTGTCTTGGTCTTAGCTGGAGTCTGGCTGTTGCATTTTGCCTGCAGTGTGCTATCTTGGCCTTAGCTGGAAGCTGACTGTTGCATTTTGCATGCGTTGTCCTATCTTGGTGTTAGATGGTGTCTGGCTGTTGCTTTTTGCCTGAGGTGTGCTATCTTGGTCTAAGCTGGAGTCTGGCTGTTGCATTTTGCATGTGGTGTGCTATCTTGGTCTTAGCTGGAGTCTGGCTGTTGCATTTTGCATGTGGTGTGCTATCTTGACCTTAGCAGGAATCTGGCTGTTGCATTTTGCCTGCAGTGTGCTGTCTTGGTCTTAGCTGGAGTCTGGCTGTTGCATTTTGCCTGCAGTGTGCTATCTTGGCCTTAGCTGGAAGCTGACTGTTGCATTTTGCATGCATTGTCCTATCCTGGTGTTAGCTGGAGTCTGGCTGTTGCATTTTGCATGTGGTGTGCTATCTTGACCTTAGCAGGAGTCTGGCTGTTGCATTTTGCATGCAGTGTGCTATCTTGGCCGTATATGGAGTCCGGCTGTTGAACTTTGCATGCAGTGTGCTACCTTGGCCTTAGCTGGAGTCTGGCTGTTGCACTTTGCATGCGGTGTGCTATCTTGGTCTTAGCTGGATTCTGGCTGTTGAACTTTGCATGCAGTGTGCTATCTTGGCCTTAGCTGGAGTCTGGCTGTTGCACTTTGCATGCAGTGTGCTATCTTGGTCTTAGCTGGATTCTGGCCGTTGAACTTTGCATGCAGTGTGCTATCTTGGCCTTAGCTGGGCTCTGGCTGTTGCATTTTGCATTTGGTGTGCTATCTTGGTCTTAGCTGGAGTCTGGCTGTTGCATTTTGCATGTGGTGTGCTATCTTGGTGTTAGATGGTGTCTGGCTGTTGCTTTTTGCCTGAGGTGTGCTATCTTGGTCTAAGCTGGAGTCTGGCTGTTGCATTTTGCATGTGGTGTGCTATCTTGGTCTTAGCTGGAGTCTGGCTGTTGCATTTTGCATGTGGTGTGCTATCTTGACCTTAGCAGGAATCTGGCTGTTGCATTTTGCCTACAGTGTGCTGTCTTGGTCTTAGCTGGAGTCTGGCTGTTGCATTTTGCCTGCAGTGTGCTATCTTGGCCTTAGCTGGAAGCTGACTGTTGCATTTTGCATGCATTGTCCTATCTTGGTGTTAGCTGGAGTCTGGCTGTTGCATTTTGCATGTGGTGTGCTATCTTGACCTTAGCAGGAGTCTGGCTGTTGCATTTTGCATGCAGTGTGCTATCTTGGCCGTATATGGAGTCCGGCTGTTGAACTTTGCATGCAGTGTGCTACCTTGGCCTTAGCTGGAGTCTGGCTGTTGCACTTTGCATGCGGTGTGCTATCTTGGTCTTAGCTGGATTCTGGCTGTTGAACTTTGCATGCAGTGTGCTATCTTGGCCTTAGCTGGAGTCTGGCTGTTGCACTTTGCATGCAGTGTGCTATCTTGGTCTTAGCTGGATTCTGGCCGTTGAACTTTGCATGCAGTGTGCTATCTTGGCCTTAGCTGGGCTCTGGCTGTTGCATTTTGCATTTGGTGTGCTATCTTGGTCTTAGCTGGAGTCTGGCTGTTGCATTTTGCATGTGGTGTGCTATCTTGGTTTTAGCTGGAGTCTGGCTGTTGCACTTTGCATGCAGTGCGCTATCCTGGCCTTAGCTGGAATCTGGCTGTTGCATTTTGCATGCAGTGTGCTAGCTTGGTCTTACCTGGGGCCTGGCAGTTGCATTTTGCATGCACTATTCTTGGTCTTAGCTGGGGTCTGGCTATTCCATTTTGCATGCAGTGTGCTATCTTGGCCTTAGCTGGAGTCTGGCTGTTGCATTTTGCATGCAGTGTGCTAGCTTGGTCTTAGCTGGGGCCTGGCTGTTGCATTTTGCATGCGCTATGTTATCTTGGTCTTAGCTGGGGTCTGGCTGTTGCACTCTGCATGCAGTGTGCTATCTTGGCCTTAGCTGGAGTCTGGCTGTTGCACTTTGCATGCAGTGTGCTATCTTGGTCCTAGCTGGATTCTGGCTGTTCAACTTTGCATGCAGTGTGCTATCTTGGCCTTAGCTGGAGTCTGGCTGTTGCACTTTGCATTCAGTGTGCTATCTTGGTCTTATCTGGATTCTGGCTGTTGAACTTTGCATGCAGTGTGCTATCTTGGCCATAGCTGGAGTCTGGCTGTTGCACTTTGCATGCAGTGTGCTTTCTTGGTCTTAGCTGGATTCTGGCCGTTGAACTTTGCATGCAGTGTGCTATCTTGGCCTTAGCTGGGCTCTGGCTGTTGCATTTTGCATTTGGTGTGCTATCTTGGTCTTAGCTGGAGTCTGGCTGTTGCATTTTGCATGTGGTGTGCTATCTTGGTTTTAGCTGGAGTCTGGCTGTTGCACTTTGCATGCAGTGCGCTATCCTGGCCTTAGCTGGAATCTGGCTGTTGCATTTTGCATGCAGTGTGCTAGCTTGGTCTTACCTGGGGCCTGGCAGTTGCATTTTGCATGCACTATTCTTGGTCTTAGCTGGGGTCTGGCTATTCCATTTTGCATGCAGTGTGATATCTTGGCCTTAGCTGGAGTCTGGCTGTTGCATTTTGCATGCAGTGTGCTAGCTTGGTCTTAGCTGGGGCCTGGCTGTTGCATTTTGCATGCGCTATGTTATCTTGGTCTTAGCTGGGGTCTGGCTGTTGCACTCTGCATGCAGTGTGCTATCTTGGCCTTAGCTGGAGTCTGGCTGTTGCACTTTGCATGCAGTGTGCTATCTTGGTCTTAGCTGGATTCTGGCTGTTCAACTTTGCATGCAGTGTGCTATCTTGGCCTTAGCTGGAGTCTGGCTGTTGCACTTTGCATTCAGTGTGCTATCTTGGTCTTATCTGGATTCTGGCTGTTGCATTTTGCATGCAGTGTGCTATTTTGGTCTTAGCTGGGGTCTGGCTGTTGCATTTTGCATGCAGCATGCTATCTTGGTCTTAGATGGAGTCTGGCTGTTGCATTGTGCATGCAGTTTGCTATCTTGGCCTTAGCTGGAGTCTGGCTGTTGCATTTTGCCTGCGGTGTGCTGTCTTGGTCTTAGCTGGAGTCTGGCTGTTGTATTTTGCCTGCAGTGTGCTGTCTTGGTCTTAGCTGGAGTCTGGCTGTTGCACTTTGCATTCAGTGTGCTATCTTGGTCTTAGCTGGATTCTGGCTGTTGCATTTTGCATTTGGTGTGCTATCTTGGTCTTAGCTGGAGTCTGGCTGTTGCATTTTGCATGCAGCGTGCTAGCTTGGTCTTAGCTGGGGCCTGGCTGTTGCATTTTGCATGCGCTATGCTATCTTGGTCTTAGCTGGGGTCTGGCTGTTGCACTTTGCATGCAGTGTGCTATCTTGGCTTTAGCTGGAGTCTGGCTGTTGCACTTTGCATGCAGTGTGCTATCTTGGTCTTAGCTGAATTCTGGCCGTTGAACTTTGCATGCAGTGTTCTATTTTGGTCTTAGCTGGATTCTGGCTGTTGCATTTTGCATGCAGTGTGCTATCTTGGTCTTAGCTGGGGTCTGGCTGTTGCATTTTGCATGCAGCATGCTATCTATCTTGGTTTTAGCTGGGGTTTGTCTGTTGCATTTTGCATGCAGTGTGCTATCATGGTCTTAGTTGGGACCTGGCTGTTGCATTTTGCATGCACTATGCTATCTTGGTCTTAGCTTGGGTCTGTCTGTTGCACTTTGCATGCGGTGTGCTATCTTGGCCTTAGCTGGAGTCTGGCTGTTGCATCTTGCCTGCAGTGTGCTGTCTTGGTCTTAGCTGGAGTCTGACTGTTGCATTTTGCATGCAGGGTGCTATCTTGGTCTTAGCTGGGGTCTGGCTGTTGCATTTTGCATGTGGTGTGCTATCTTGGTCTTAGCTGGAGTCTGACTGTTGCACTTTGCATGCAGTGTGCTATCTTGGTCTTAGATGGAGTCTGGCTGTTGCATTTGGCATGCAGGGTGCTATCCTGGTCTTAGCTGGGGTCTGGCTGTTGCATTTTGCATGTGGTGTGCTATCTTGGTCTTAGATGGAGTCTTACTGTTGCACTTTGCATGCAGTGTGCTATCTTGCTCTTAGCTTAGTCTGGCTGTTGCATTTTGCATGTGCTATGCTATCTTAGTCTTAGCTGGGGTCTGGCTGTTGCACTTTGCATGCAGTGTGCTATCTTGGCCTTAGCTGGAGTCTAGCTGTTGCATCTTGATTGCAGTGTGCTGTCTTGGTCTTAGCTCGAGTCTGGCTGTTGTATTTTGCCTGCAGTGTGCTGTCTTGGTCTTAGCTGTAGTCTGGCTGTTGCATTTTGCATGCAGGGTGCTATCTTGGTCTTAGCTGGGGTTGGCTGTTGCATTTTACATGCGGTATGCTATCTTGGTCTTAGCTGGAGTCAGTCCGTTGCACTTTGCATGCAGTGTGCTATCTTGGTCTTAGATGGAGTCTGGCTGTTGCATTGTGCATGCAGTTTGCTATCTTGGCCTTAGCTGGAGTCTGGCTGTTGCATTTTGCCTGCGGTGTGCTGTCTTGGTCTTAGCTGGAGTCTGGCTGTTGTATTTTGCCTGCAGTGTGCTGTCTTGGTCTTAGCTGGAGTCTGGCTGTTGCATTTTGCCTGCAGTGTGCTATCTTGGCCTTAGCTGGAAGCTGACTGTTGCATTTTGCATGCGTTGTCCTATCTTGGTGTTAGCTGGTGTCTGGCTGTTGCTTTTTGCCTGAGGTGTGCTATCTTGGTCTAAGCTGGAGTCTGGCTGTTGCATTTTGCATGTGGTGTGCTATCTTGGTCTTAGCTGGAGTCTGGCTGTTGCATTTTGCATGTGGTGTGCTATCTTGACCTTAGCAGGAGTCTGGCTGTTGCATTTTGCATGCAGTGTGCTATCTTGGCCGTATATGGAGTCCGGCTGTTGAACTTTGCATGCAGTGTGCTACCTTGGCCTTAGCCGGAGTCTGGCTGTTGCACTTTGCATGCGGTGTGCTATCTTGGTCTTGGCTGGATTCTGGCTGTTGAACTTTGCATGCAGTGTGCTATCTTGGCCTTAGCTGGAGTCTGGCTGTTGCACTTTGCATGCAGTGTGCTATCTTGGTCTTAGCTGGATTCTGGCTGTTGCATTTTGCATTTGGTGTGCTATCTTGGTCTTAGCTGGAGTCTGGCTGTTGCATTTTGCATGCAGTGTGCTACCTTGGTCTTAGCTGGATTCTGGCTGTTGCACTTTGCATGCAATGTGCTATCTTGGCCTTAGCTGGAGTCTGGCTGTTGCACTTTGCATGCAGTGTGCTATCTTGGTCTTAGATGGAGTCTGGCTGTTGCATTGTGCATGCAGTTTGCTATCTTGGCCTTAGCTGGAGTCTGGCTGTTGCATTTTGCCTGCGGTGTGCTGTCTTGGTCTTAGCTGGAGTCTGGCTGTTGTATTTTGCCTGCAGTGTGCTGTCTTGGTCTTAGCTGGAGTCTGGCTGTTGCATTTTGCCTGCAGTGTGCTATCTTGGCCTTAGATGGAAGCTGACTGTTGCATTTTGCATGCGTTGTCCTATCTTGGTGTTAGCTGGTGTCTGGCTGTTGCTTTTTGCCTGAGGTGTGCTATCTTGGTCTAAGCTGGAGTCTGGCTGTTGCATTTTGCATGTGGTGTGCTATCTTGGTCTTAGCTGGAGTCTGGCTGTTGCATTTTGCATGTGGTGTGCTATCTTGACCTTAGCAGGAATCTGGCTGTTGCATTTTGCCTGCAGTGTGCTGTCTTGGTCTTAGCTGGAGTCAGTCCGTTGCACTTTGCATGCAGTGTGCTATCTTGGTCTTAGATGGAGTCTGGCTGTTGCATTGTGCATGCAGTTTGCTATCTTGGCCTTAGCTGGAGTCTGGCTGTTGCATTTTGCCTGCGGTGTGCTGTCTTGGTCTTAGCTGGAGTCTGGCTGTTGTATTTTGCCTGCAGTGTGCTGTCTTGGTCTTAGCTGGAGTCTGGCTGTTGCATTTTGCCTGCAGTGTGCTATCTTGGCCTTAGCTGGAAGCTGACTGTTGCATTTTGCATGCGTTGTCCTATCTTGGTGTTAGATGGTGTCTGGCTGTTGCTTTTTGCCTGAGGTGTGCTATCTTGGTCTAAGCTGGAGTCTGGCTGTTGCATTTTGCATGTGGTGTGCTATCTTGGTCTTAGCTGGAGTCTGGCTGTTGCATTTTGCATGTGGTGTGCTATCTTGACCTTAGCAGGAATCTGGCTGTTGCATTTTGCCTGCAGTGTGCTGTCTTGGTCTTAGCTGGAGTCTGGCTGTTGCATTTTGCCTGCAGTGTGCTATCTTGGCCTTAGCTGGAAGCTGACTGTTGCATTTTGCATGCATTGTCCTATCCTGGTGTTAGCTGGAGTCTGGCTGTTGCATTTTGCATGTGGTGTGCTATCTTGACCTTAGCAGGAGTCTGGCTGTTGCATTTTGCATGCAGTGTGCTATCTTGGCCGTATATGGAGTCCGGCTGTTGAACTTTGCATGCAGTGTGCTACCTTGGCCTTAGCTGGAGTCTGGCTGTTGCACTTTGCATGCGGTGTGCTATCTTGGTCTTAGCTGGATTCTGGCTGTTGAACTTTGCATGCAGTGTGCTATCTTGGCCTTAGCTGGAGTCTGGCTGTTGCACTTTGCATGCAGTGTGCTATCTTGGTCTTAGCTGGATTCTGGCCGTTGAACTTTGCATGCAGTGTGCTATCTTGGCCTTAGCTGGGCTCTGGCTGTTGCATTTTGCATTTGGTGTGCTATCTTGGTCTTAGCTGGAGTCTGGCTGTTGCATTTTGCATGTGGTGTGCTATCTTGGTGTTAGATGGTGTCTGGCTGTTGCTTTTTGCCTGAGGTGTGCTATCTTGGTCTAAGCTGGAGTCTGGCTGTTGCATTTTGCATGTGGTGTGCTATCTTGGTCTTAGCTGGAGTCTGGCTGTTGCATTTTGCATGTGGTGTGCTATCTTGACCTTAGCAGGAATCTGGCTGTTGCATTTTGCCTACAGTGTGCTATCTTGGTCTTAGCTGGAGTCTGGCTGTTGCATTTTGCCTGCAGTGTGCTATCTTGGCCTTAGCTGGAAGCTGACTGTTGCATTTTGCATGCATTGTCCTATCTTGGTGTTAGCTGGAGTCTGGCTGTTGCATTTTGCATGTGGTGTGCTATCTTGACCTTAGCAGGAGTCTGGCTGTTGCATTTTGCATGCAGTGTGCTATCTTGGCCGTATATGGAGTCCGGCTGTTGAACTTTGCATGCAGTGTGCTACCTTGGCCTTAGCTGGAGTCTGGCTGTTGCACTTTGCATGCGGTGTGCTATCTTGGTCTTAGCTGGATTCTGGCTGTTGAACTTTGCATGCAGTGTGCTATCTTGGCCTTAGCTGGAGTCTGGCTGTTGCACTTTGCATGCAGTGTGCTATCTTGGTCTTAGCTGGATTCTGGCCGTTGAACTTTGCATGCAGTGTGCTATCTTGGCCTTAGCTGGGCTCTGGCTGTTGCATTTTGCATTTGGTGTGCTATCTTGGTCTTAGCTGGAGTCTGGCTGTTGCATTTTGCATGTGGTGTGCTATCTTGGTTTTAGCTGGAGTCTGGCTGTTGCACTTTGCATGCAGTGCGCTATCCTGGCCTTAGCTGGAATCTGGCTGTTGCATTTTGCATGCAGTGTGCTAGCTTGGTCTTACCTGGGGCCTGGCAGTTGCATTTTGCATGCACTATTCTTGGTCTTAGCTGGGGTCTGGCTATTCCATTTTGCATGCAGTGTGCTATCTTGGCCTTAGCTGGAGTCTGGCTGTTGCATTTTGCATGCAGTGTGCTAGCTTGGTCTTAGCTGGGGCCTGGCTGTTGCATTTTGCATGCGCTATGTTATCTTGGTCTTAGCTGGGGTCTGGCTGTTGCACTCTGCATGCAGTGTGCTATCTTGGCCTTAGCTGGAGTCTGGCTGTTGCACTTTGCATGCAGTGTGCTATCTTGGTCCTAGCTGGATTCTGGCTGTTCAACTTTGCATGCAGTGTGCTATCTTGGCCTTAGCTGGAGTCTGGCTGTTGCACTTTGCATTCAGTGTGCTATCTTGGTCTTATCTGGATTCTGGCTGTTGCATTTTGCATGCAGTGTGCTATTTTGGTCTTAGCTGGGGTCTGGCTGTTGCATTTTGCATGCAGCATGCTATCTTGGTCTTAGATGGAGTCTGGCTGTTGCATTGTGCATGCAGTTTGCTATCTTGGCCTTAGCTGGAGTCTGGCTGTTGCATTTTGCCTGCGGTGTGCTGTCTTGGTCTTAGCTGGAGTCTGGCTGTTGTATTTTGCCTGCAGTGTGCTGTCTTGGTCTTAGCTGGAGTCTGGCTGTTGCACTTTGCATTCAGTGTGCTATCTTGGTCTTAGCTGGATTCTGGCTGTTGCATTTTGCATTTGGTGTGCTATCTTGGTCTTAGCTGGAGTCTGGCTGTTGCATTTTGCATGCAGCGTGCTAGCTTGGTCTTAGCTGGGGCCTGGCTGTTGCATTTTGCATGCGCTATGCTATCTTGGTCTTAGCTGGGGTCTGGCTGTTGCACTTTGCATGCAGTGTGCTATCTTGGCTTTAGCTGGAGTCTGGCTGTTGCACTTTGCATGCAGTGTGCTATCTTGGTCTTAGCTGAATTCTGGCCGTTGAACTTTGCATGCAGTGTGCTATTTTGGTCTTAGCTGGATTCTGGCTGTTGCATTTTGCATGCAGTGTGCTATCTTGGTCTTAGCTGGGGTCTGGCTGTTGCATTTTGCATGCAGCATGCTATCTATCTTGGTTTTAGCTGGGGTTTGTCTGTTGCATTTTGCATGCAGTGTGCTATCATGGTCTTAGTTGGGACCTGGCTGTTGCATTTTGCATGCACTATGCTATCTTGGTCTTAGCTTGGGTCTGTCTGTTGCACTTTGCATGCGGTGTGCTATCTTGGCCTTAGCTGGAGTCTGGCTGTTGCATCTTGCCTGCAGTGTGCTGTCTTGGTCTTAGCTGGAGTCTGACTGTTGCATTTTGCATGCAGGGTGCTATCTTGGTCTTAGCTGGGGTCTGGCTGTTGCATTTTGCATGTGGTGTGCTATCTTGGTCTTAGCTGGAGTCTGACTGTTGCACTTTGCATGCAGTGTGCTATCTTGGTCTTAGATGGAGTCTGGCTGTTGCATTTGGCATGCAAGGTGCTATCCTGGTCTTAGCTGGGGTCTGGCTGTTGCATTTTGCATGTGGTGTGCTATCTTGGTCTTAGATGGAGTCTTACTGTTGCACTTTGCATGCAGTGTGCTATCTTGCTCTTAGCTTAGTCTGGCTGTTGCATTTTGCATGTGCTATGCTATCTTAGTCTTAGCTGGGGTCTGGCTGTTGTACTTTGCATGCAGTGTGCTATCTTGGCCTTAGCTGGAGTCTAGCTGTTGCATCTTGCCTGCAGTGTGCTGTCTTGGTCTTAGCTCGAGTCTGGCTGTTGTATTTTGCCTGCAGTGTGCTGTCTTGGTCTTAGCTGTAGTCTGGCTGTTGCATTTTGCATGCAGGGTGCTATCTTGGTCTTAGCTGGGGTTGGCTGTTGCATTTTACATGCGGTATGCTATCTTGGTCTTAGCTGGAGTCAGTCCGTTGCACTTTGCATGCAGTGTGCTATCTTGGTCTTAGATGGAGTCTGGCTGTTGCATTGTGCATGCAGTTTGCTATCTTGGCCTTAGCTGGAGTCTGGCTGTTGCATTTTGCCTGCGGTGTGCTGTCTTGGTCTTAGCTGGAGTCTGGCTGTTGTATTTTGCCTGCAGTGTGCTGTCTTGGTCTTAGCTGGAGTCTGGCTGTTGCATTTTGCCTGCAGTGTGCTATCTTGGCCTTAGCTGGAAGCTGACTGTTGCATTTTGCATGCGTTGTCCTATCTTGGTGTTAGCTGGTGTCTGGCTGTTGCTTTTTGCCTGAGGTGTGCTATCTTGGTCTAAGCTGGAGTCTGGCTGTTGCATTTTGCATGTGGTGTGCTATCTTGGTCTTAGCTGGAGTCTGGCTGTTGCATTTTGCATGTGGTGTGCTATCTTGACCTTAGCAGGAGTCTGGCTGTTGCATTTTGCATGCAGTGTGCTATCTTGGCCGTATATGGAGTCCGGCTGTTGAACTTTGCATGCAGTGTGCTACCTTGGCCTTAGCCGGAGTCTGGCTGTTGCACTTTGCATGCGGTGTGCTATCTTGGTCTTGGCTGGATTCTGGCTGTTGAACTTTGCATGCAGTGTGCTATCTTGGCCTTAGCTGGAGTCTGGCTGTTGCACTTTGCATGCAGTGTGCTATCTTGGTCTTAGCTGGATTCTGGCTGTTGCATTTTGCATTTGGTGTGCTATCTTGGTCTTAGCTGGAGTCTGGCTGTTGCATTTTGCATGCAGTGTGCTACCTTGGTCTTAGCTGGATTCTGGCTGTTGCACTGTGCATGCAATGTGCTATCTTGGCCTTAGCTGGAGTCTGGCTGTTGCACTTTGCATGCAGTGTGCTATCTTGGTCTTAGATGGAGTCTGGCTGTTGCATTGTGCATGCAGTTTGCTATCTTGGCCTTAGCTGGAGTCTGGCTGTTGCATTTTGCCTGCGGTGTGCTGTCTTGGTCTTAGCTGGAGTCTGGCTGTTGTATTTTGCCTGCAGTGTGCTGTCTTGGTCTTAGCTGGAGTCTGGCTGTTGCATTTTGCCTGCAGTGTGCTATCTTGGCCTTAGATGGAAGCTGACTGTTGAATTTTGCATGCGTTGTCCTATCTTGGTGTTAGCTGGTGTCTGGCTGTTGCTTTTTGCCTGAGGTGTGCTATCTTGGTCTAAGCTGGAGTCTGGCTGTTGCATTTTGCATGTGGTGTGCTATCTTGGTCTTAGCTGGAGTCTGGCTGTTGCATTCTGCATGTGGTGTGCTATCTTGACCTTAGCAGGAATCTGGCTGTTGCATTTTGCCTGCAGTGTGCTGTCTTGGTCTTAGCTGGAGTCAGTCCGTTGCACTTTGCATGCAGTGTGCTATCTTGGTCTTAGATGGAGTCTGGCTGTTGCATTGTGCATGCAGTTTGCTATCTTGGCCTTAGCTGGAGTCTGGCTGTTGCATTTTGCCTGCGGTGTGCTGTCTTGGTCTTAGCTGGAGTCTGGCTGTTGTATTTTGCCTGCAGTGTGCTGTCTTGGTCTTAGCTGGAGTCTGGCTGTTGCATTTTGCCTGCAGTGTGCTATCTTGGCCTTAGCTGGAAGCTGACTGTTGCATTTTGCATGCGTTGTCCTATCTTGGTGTTAGCTGGTGTCTGGCTGTTGCTTTTTGCCTGAGGTGTGCTATCTTTGTCTAAGCTGGAGTCTGGCTGTTGCATTTTGCATGTGGTGTGCTATCTTGGTCTTAGCTGGAGTCTGGCTGTTGCATTTTGCATGTGGTGTGCTATCTTGACCTTAGCAGGAATCTGGCTGTTGCATTTTGCCTGCAGTGTGCTGTCTTGGTCTTAGCTGGAATCTGGCTGTTGCATTTTGCCTGCAGTGTGCTATCTTGGCCTTAGCTGGAAGCTGACTGTTGCATTTTGCATGGGTTGTCCTATCTTGGTGTTAGCTGGAGTCTGGCTGTTGCATTTTGCATGTGGTGTGCTATCTTGACCTTAGCAGGAGTCTGGCTGTTGCATTTTGCATGCAGTGTGCTATCTTGGCCGTATATGGAGTCCGGCTGTTGAACTTTGCATGCAGTGTGCTACCTTGGCCTTAGCCGGAGTCTGGCTGTTGCACTTTGCATGCGGTGTGCTATCTTGGTCTTAGCTGGATTCTGGCTGTTGAACTTTGCATGCAGTGTGCTATCTTGGCCTTAGCTGGAGTCTGGCTGTTGCACTTTGCATGCAGTGTGCTATCTTGGTCTTAGCTGGATTCTGGCTGTTGCATTTTGCATTTGGTGTGCTATCTTGGTCTTAGCTGGAGTCTGGCTGTTGCATTTTGCATGCAGTGTGCTACCTTGGTCTTAGCTGGATTCTGGCTGTTGCATTTTGCCTGCAGTGTGCTATCTTGGCCTTAGATGGAAGCTGACTGTTGCATTTTGCATGCGTTGTCCTATCTTGGTGTTAGCTGGTGTCTGGCTGTTGCTTTTTGCCTGAGGTGTGCTATCTTGGTCTAAGCTGGAGTCTGGCTGTTGCATTTTGCATGTGGTGTGCTATCTTGGTCTTAGCTGGAGTCTGGCTGTTGCATTTTGCATGTGGTGTGCTATCTTGACCTTAGCAGGAATCTGGCTGTTGCATTTTGCATGTGGTGTGCTATCTTGACCTTAGCAGGAATCTGGCTGTTGCATTTTGCCTGCAGTGTGCTGTCTTGGTCTTAGCTGGAGTCAGTCCGTTGCACTTTGCATGCAGTGTGCTATCTTGGTCTTAGATGGAGTCTGGCTGTTGCATTGTGCATGCAGTTTGCTTTCTTGCCCTTAGCTGGAGTCTGGCTGTTGTATTTTGCCTGCAGTGTGCTGTCTTGGTCTTAGCTGGAGTCTGGCTGTTGCATTTTGCCTGCAGTGTGCTATCTTGGCCTTAGCTGGAAGCTGACTGTTGCATTTTGCATGCGTTGTCCTATCTTGGTGTTAGCTGGTGTCTGGCTGTTGCTTTTTGCCTGAGGTGTGCTATCTTGGTCTAAGCTGGAGTCTGGCTGTTGCATTTTGCATGTGGTGTGCTATCTTGGTCTTAGCTGGAGTCTGGCTGTTGCATTTTGCATGTGGTGTGCTATCTTGACCTTAGCAGGAATCTGGCTGTTGCATTTTGCCTGCAGTGTGCTGTCTTGGTCTTAGCTGGAATCTGGCTGTTGCATTTTGCCTGCAGTGTGCTATCTTGGCCTTAGCTGGAAGCTGACTGTTGCATTTTGCATGGGTTGTCCTATCTTGGTGTTAGCTGGAGTCTGGCTGTTGCATTTTGCATGTGGTGTGCTATCTTGACCTTAGCAGGAGTCTGGCTGTTGCATTTTGCATGCAGTGTGCTATCTTGGCCGTATATGGAGTCCGGCTGTTGAACTTTGCATACAGTGTGCTACCTTGGCCTTAGCCGGAGTCTGGCTGTTGCACTTTGCATGCGGTGTGCTATCTTGGTCTTAGCTGGATTCTGGCTGTTGAACTTTGCATGCAGTGTGCTATCTTGGCCTTAGCTGGAGTCTGGCTGTTGCACTTTGCATGCAGTGTGCTATCTTGGTCTTAGCTGGATTCTGGCTGTTGCATTTTGCATTTGGTGTGCTATCTTGGTCTTAGCTGGAGTCTGGCTGTTGCATTTTGCATGCAGTGTGCTACCTTGGTCTTAGCTGGATTCTGGCTGTTACACTTTGCATGCAATGTGCTATCTTGGCCTTAGCTGGAGTCTGGCTGTTGCACTTTGCATGCAGTGTGCTATCTTGGTCTTAGCTGGATTCTGGCTGTTGAACTTTGCATGCAGTGTGCTATCTTGGTCTTAGCTGGAGTCTGGCTGTTGCATATTGCATGTGGTGTGCTATCTTGACCTTAGCTTGAGTCTGGCTGTTGCATTTTGCATGCAGTGTGCTATCTTGGCCATATATGGAGTTTGGCTGTTGCACTTTGCATGCGGTGTGCTACCTTGGTCTTAGCTGAATTCTGGCTGTTGCACTTTGCATGCTGTGTGCTATCTTGGCCTTAGCTGGAGTCTGGCTGTTGCACTTTGCATGCAGTGTGCTATATTGACCTTAGCTGGATTCTGGCTGTTGAACTTTGCATGCAGTGTGCTATCTTGGCCTTAGCTGGAGTCTGGCTGTTGCATTTTGCATGCAGTGTGCTATCTTGGCCGTATATGGAGTCTGGCTGTTGCACTTTGGATGCAGTGTGCTACCTTGGTCTTAGCTGGATTCTGGCTGTTGCACTTTGCATGCAGTGTGCTATCTTGGCCTTAGCTGGAGTCTGGCTGTTGCACTTTGCATGCAGTCTGCTATCTTGGTCTTAGCTGGGGTCTGGCTGTTGCATTTTGCATGCAGCGTGCTATCTTGGTCTTAGCTGGGGTCTGTTTGTTGCATTTTGCATGCAGTGTGCTATCATGGGCTTAGCTGGGACCTGGCTGTTGCGTTTTGCATGCACTATGCTATCTTGGTCTTAGCTTGGGTCTGTCTGTTGCATTTTACATGCAGTATGCTAGCTTGGTCTTAGCTGGAGTCTGGCTGTTGCACTTTGAATGTAGTGTGCTATCTTGCTCTTAGCTGAGTCTGGCTGTTGCATTTTGCATGCGCTATGCTATCTTGGTCTTAGCTGGGGTCTGGCTGTTGCACTTTGCATGCAGTGTGCTATCTTGGTCTTAGCTGGGGTTGGCTGTTGCATTTTGCATGCGCTGTGCTATCTTGGTCTTAGCTGGAGTCAGTCTGTTGCACTTTGCATGCAGTGTGCTATGTTGGTCTTAGATGGAGTCTGGCTGTTGCATTGTGCATGCAGTGTGCTATCTTGGCCTTAGCTGGAGTCTGGCTGTTGCATTTTGCCTGCTGTGTGCTGTCTTGGTCTTAGCTGGAGTCTGGCTGTTGTATTTTGCCTGCAGTGCGCTGTCTTGTTCTTAGCTGGAGTCTGGCTGTTGCATTTTGCCTGCAGTGTGATATCTTGGCCTGAGATGGAAGCTGACTGTTGCATTTTGCATGTGTTGTGCTATCTTGGTCTTAGCTGGGGTCTGGCTGTTGCTTTCTGCCTGAGGTGTGCTATCCTGGTCTTAGCCCGAGTCTGGTTGTTGCGTTCTGCATGCAATGTGCTATCTTGGTCTTAGCTGGAGTCTGGCTGTTGCATTTTTCATGTGGCGTGCTATCTTGGTCTTAGCTGGAGTCTGCTGGTGCATTTTGCATGTGGTGTGCTACCTTGGCCTTATCAATCAGGAACCACAAATTAGCATCTAGATGCACACATTGGTCTTACCACACTACCAGCCCTGCATCAGGCAACACTTGCAGTTCCAGCCCTCACAAACCACAACACCTTTTTACTCCTACCTCGAATACTCAACAAGACAACGTTACCACGGTCCCTAAGCTCAAAGGTGCTCTTATAAACGCACGTTCTATCCAAGCTCACGCCCTTGATATTGCTGATCTCATTGTCTCAGACAACCTGGACCTACTTGCAGTCACGGAAACTTGGCTGCACACAGCCTCTGGACCCTCTCTGACACTCGCTATCCCTGACAACTACACCATAATCAGGTGCGACAGAGATACCAACCAAACTAAGGGCGGCGGCTTAGCCGTCATATTCAAGAATACGCTTAACATCAGAATTGCGGACAGCCTTCAGTTACACTCAGCTGAATCGCTTTCTCTCAAACTATCTATCTCGCCCAATCACACAGCCACTGTTCACCTAATTTACAGGCCTCCTGGACCCACATCTACCTTCGTTGAAGACATCTCCTCTATTCTAGCATCCAGTGCGAAGCCTAGTTCCCAAATCATCATCCTGGGTGACTTCAACCTGGGTTACTTGGACAAGAATGACACCAAAGCCTCAGATCTTGCAAATGTCCTGACTGATTTCGGCTTCACACAACATGTCACAGAGCCCACCCACATCAAAGGTCGTACTCTTGACTGGATTGCCGACTTGAACTGTGCCCTTAATGATATTACTGTTTCCCCCTGCGCTTGGTCTGACCACCATCTTATTTCGTTCTCTATTAACACTAGCCCTCCTGAGGACACACAAAACCTTGCACCGCCCTCGCGCACACGGAATAAAAAAGACATCACTGTTGAGAAACTCTTACCACTCATCCTCCCATTATTGCACGCAGCTTCAGAGTCCTGCACTGACCCCACAGCATTAGTAGACACTTATAATCGTGTTATGCTAAAAGCCCTTAATACTATCGCCCCTATCAAACTGCGTAAACAAAAACCACGGACCCACTTGAACTCTTGGTTCACTCCGCAACTACGTGACCTACGCAAAGAAAAAAGAAAAGCAGAGTCCTCATGGAAAAGTATCCCCTCCCTGGCCAACAAAAATAATCTTACGCTAGCCACCCTGGCCTATAAAGAAGCCATCCTTGCTGCCAAAAAGGAAGCTTATAATAAAAGAATCACCCAAGCCCGCTCTAACACTAAGGAACTGTTTAAGATACTTAAGGAACTGGAGTCCCCTATCGCTCCTCTCAATAAGTGTACCCCTGACACTGATTGGTGTACAAACATCCAAAATGCTTTACTAGACAAAATCACCACTCTCCAAACTAAAATCAAAGCAAAAAAAAACTACCTCTCAAGTTCAACGAGCACCACCCTGAATTATAAAATACAAGCACTCAATCACAACTTCAAACCATTCAGCTTCTCTCCCCTCTCCATCAAGGAAGTAGAAATCATCATATCTAAACTAAAACCTTCCAATTGCCAAGGTGATGCATGCCCCGCTGTCATCATTAAGGAAGCCGCACCCAAGCTCGCCCCATTTATTACCTCCTTCATAAATGCCTCCTTTGAATCAAGCACCGTACCTGACAACCTTAAGGATGCCTGGGTCATACCATTAATTAAAAAAGCCAATCTTGACCCCAGCAACCCTTCAAACTACAGGCCCATCACCACTGTGCCTTTCCTGCTTAAAATCCTTGACCGCGCAGCCTATCTCCAAATCCAGGAGTATCTCGAACGCAACAATCTACTAGGGCTGAGACAATCTGGTTTCCGTCCCAGGCATGGCACTGAGACAGCTTTACTGGACCTGAAAACCCAAATCGAGGACCTGAAAGACAAGGGCAAATTGGCACTCCTGCTCCTCCTTGATCTCTCAGCTGCCTTCGACCTGGTTGACCACCAAATTCTCTGTCATCATCTCAAAATCGCCGCCCACTTCTCGGAAGCAGCCACTTCTTGGATCAGTTCATTCCTTGCGAACAGAACCATGAGGGTCTTCTCTCCACTAGCAGCGGCTGACCCCTCCCACGTCCCCTGTGGAGTCCCACAAGGATCCTGTGTATCTCCCACCCTTTACAATGTGTTTACTAAACCACTCTTTGATATCCTTGATTATCTGGGTGTCTCCTACACTAATTATGCGGATGACACCCAGATACTCATCCCTATCACTGGTGATTTTGTAACCGATTCAAAATCTCTTAATACGGTCTACTCCGTCATCCAGGCCTGGATGGCCAATCATGGGCTCTGCCTTAACGACGAAAAAACAGAGTTAATCATCCTGGGCTCCCAAACTAAACTCGCGAAACTTGACGCCAACTACAATTCCTTCACTATTGACGGGATTGACATCAAAGTGGCCAATGTCACCAAAACTCTAGGAATCTACCTTGATTCTACCCTGTCCCTCACACGACAAACCAATGCAGTTGTCTCTGCATCGTCCTACACCTGCAAATTTATTACAGCCTGCAGGCCATTCCTGACTCCAGACAATTGTCTGACCCTCGCGAGAACCCTCATCTTATCCAAAATAGACTATTGCAATGCCCTATACCTTGGGACGAGCCAAAGAAATCTGGACAAACTACAGGTCACACAAAACAACGCCATTAGGGCAGCATTCAACATACCTAGACGGAATCATATAGCCACTATCAGACGCAACATCCAGTGGTCACCTATCTTGCACCGCATATCACTCAAATCACTTGTGCTCACACACAAGGCACAGAACAATGCAGCTCCAGCCTACTTAATATCACGTTTCTCGCATCACACAGCCACCAGACCCTTGAGAGCTGCCCAGGCGCACACTTTGGACATCCCCAGCTTCAAATTACGCTCGGCAGGAGGGTCAAGTTTTCCGGTCCTTGCTGCCAAGCTCTGGAACTCACTCCCCAATGCACTAAGGAACATTCCGCTTTGCCACGTATTCAAAACCAAAGCTAAACTTTGGTTACGAGAACAAGACATCCTGTAAATTTGTAACTGCTCACAGCGCGTACCCTTCTACTGTAACCTTGGGTACTGCTACTTTGTTGTTATTATCTATGTCATTTTCACCCGTTATGTTATACTGTATCATTGTCATTTTCACCGTTCATGTTATACTGTATCACTACCTATGTAACTGTTAACCTCTTCTCCTGGAACCTGTAACTTCTCCTCTGCAACTTGTAACTGCCTACTAAACATGCGCCCGCAAGCCTCCGGGCAAGGTGCGCAATACAAATAAAATAAATACAAATACCTTGACCTTAGCTGGAGTCTGGCTGTTGCATTTTGCATGCAGTGTGCTATCTTGGCCATATATGGAGTCTGGCTGTTGCACTTTGCATGCGGTGTGCTACCTTGGTCTTAGCTGGATTCTGGCTGTTGCACTTTGCATGCAGTGTGCTATCTTGGCCTTAGCTGGAGTCTGGCTGTTGCACTTTGCATGCAGTGTGCTATCTTGGTCTTAGCTGGATTCTGGCTGTTGAACTTTGCATGCAGTGTGCTATCTTGGCCTTAGCTGGAGTTTGGCTGTTGCACTTTGCATGCAGTGTGATATCTTTGTTTTAGCTCGCGTTTGGCTGTTGAATTATGCATGCAGTGTGCTATCTTGGTCCTAGCTGGAGGCTGGCTGTTATACTTTGCATGTAGTGTGCTATCTTGGTCGTATCTCGAGTCTGGCTTTTGCATTTTGCATGCAGTGTGCTATATTTGTCTTAGATGGGGTCTGGCTGTTGCATTTTGCATGCAGTGTGCTATCTTGGTGTTAGCTTGCGTCTGTCTGTTGCATTTTGCATGTGTTGTGCTATCTTGGTCTTAGCTGGGGTCTGGCTGTTGCTTTTTGCCTGAGGTGTGCTATCCTGGTCTTAGCTGGAGTCTGGTTGTTGTGTTCTGCATGCAATGTGCTATCTTGGTCTTAGCTGGAGTCTGGCTGTTGCATTTTGCATGTGGTGTGCTATCTTTGTCTTAGCTGGAGTCTGGTTGTTGCACTTTGCATGCAGTGTGCTATCTTGGCCTTAGCTGGAGACTGGCTGTTGCATTTTGCCCACAGTGTGCTGTCTTGGTCTTAGCTGGAGTCTGGCTGTTGTATTTTGCCTGCAGTGTGCTGTCTTGGTCTTAGCTGGAGTCTGGCTGTTGTATTTTGCCTGCAGTACGCTGTCTTGGTCTTAGCTGGAAGCTGACTGTTGCATTTTACATGCGGTATGCTATATTGGTCTTAGCTGGAGTCTGACTGTTGCACCTTGCATGCAGTGTGCTATCTTGGTCTTAGCTCGCGTCTGGCTGTTGCACTTTGCATGCAGTGCACTATCTCTGCCTTAGCTGGAATCCGGCTGTTGCACTTTGCATGCAGTGTGCTATCATGGTCTTAGCTGGATTCTGGCTGTTGCATTTTGCATGCAGTGTGCTATCTTGGTCTTAGCGGGAGTCTGGCAGTTGCATTTTGCATGTGGTGTGCTATCTTGGTCTTAGCTGGGGTCTGGCTGTTGCATTTTGCATGCAGGGTGCTATCTTGGTCTTAGCTGGGGTCTGTCTATTGCATTTTGCATGCAGTGTGCTATCATGATCTTAGCTGGGACCTGGCTGTTGCATTTTGCATGCACTATGCTATCTTGGTTTTAGCTTTAGTCTGGCTGTTGCACTTTGCTTGCAGTGTGCTATCTGCGTTTTAGCTGGAGTTTGGCTGTTGAATTTTGCATGCAGTGTGCTATCATGGTCGTATCTGGAGTCTGGCTTTTGCATTTTGCATGCAGTGTGTTATTTCTGTCTTAGATGGGGTCTGGCTGTTGCATTTTGCATGCAGTGTGCTTTCTTGGTCTTAGCTTGAGTCTGACTGTTGTATTTTGCATGCGTTGTGCTATCTTGGTCTTAGCTCGGGTTGGCTGTTGCATTTTGCATGCGCTATGCTATGTTGGTCTTAGCTGGAGTCAGTCTGTTGAACTTTGCATGCAGTGTGCTACCTTGGTCTTAGATGGAGTCTGGCTGTTGCATTGGGCATGCAGTGTGCTATCTTGGCGTTAGCTGGAGTTTGGCTGTTGCATTTTGCCTGCTGTGTGCTGTCTTGGTCTTAGCTGGAGTCTGGCTGTTGTATTTTGCCTGCTGTGTGCTGTCTTGGTCTTAGCTGGAGTCTGGCTATTGCATTTTGCCTGCAGTGTGCTATCTTGGCCTTAGCTGGAAGCTGACTGTTGCATTTTGCATGCATTGTGCTATCTTGGTCGTATCTGGAGTCTGGCTTTTGCATTTTGCATGCAGTGTGTTATTTCTGTCTTAGATGGGGTCTGGCTGTTGCTTTTTGCCTGAGGTGTGCTATCCTGGTCTTAGCTGGAGTGTGGTTGCTGCGTTCTGCATGCAATGTGCTTTCTTGGTCTTAGCTGGAGTCTGGCTGTTGCATTTTGCATGTGGTGTGCTATCTTGGTCTTAGCTGGAGTCTGGCTGTTGCATTTTGCATGTGGTGTGCTATCTTGGTCTAAGGTGGAGTCTGGCTATTGCATTTTGCATGCAGTGTGCTATCTTGGTTTTAGCTGGAGTCTGGCTGTTGTACTTCGCAAGCAGTGTGCTATCATGGTTTTAGCTGGGCTCTGGCTGTTGCATTTTGCATTTGGTGTGCTATCTTGGTCTTAGCTGGAGTCTGGCTGTTGCATTTTGCATGTGGTGTGCTATCTTGGTTTTAGCTGGAGTCTGGCTGTTGCACTTTGCATGCAGTGCGCTATCCTGGCCTTAGCTGGAATCTGGCTGTTGCATTTTGCATGCAGTGTGCTAGCTTGGTCTTACCTGGGGCCTGGCAGTTGCATTTTGCATGCACTATTCTTGGTCTTAGCTGGGGTCTGGCTATTCCATTTTGCATGCAGTGTGCTATCTTGGCCTTAGCTGGAGTCTGGCTGTTGCATTTTGCATGCAGTGTGCTAGCTTGGTCTTAGCTGGGGCCTGGCTGTTGCATTTTGCATGCGCTATGCTATCTTGGTCTTAGCTGGGGTCTGGCTGTTGCACTTTGCATGCAGTGTGCTATCTTGGTCTTAGCTGGATTCTGGCTGTTGCATTTTGCATGCAGCATGCTAGCTTGGTCTTAGCTGGATTCTGGCTGTTGCATTTTGCATTTGGTGTGCTATCTTGGTCTTAGCTGGAGTCTGGCTGTTGCACTTTGCATGCAGTGTGCTATCTTGCTCTTAGCTTAGTCTGGCTGTTGCATTTTGCATGCGCTATGCTATCTTGGTCTTAGCTGGGGTCTGGCTGTTGCACTTTGCATGCGGTGTGCTATCTTGGCCTTAGCTGGAGTCTGGCTGTTGCATCTTGCCTGTAGTGTGCTGTCTTGGTCTTAGCTGGAGTCTGGCTGTTGTATTTTGCCTGCAGTGTGCTGTCTTCGTCTTAGCTGGAGTCTGGCTGTTGCATTTTGCCTGCAGTGTGCTATCTTGGCCTTAGCTGGAAGCTGACTGTTGCATTTTGCATGCGTTGTCCTATCTTGGTGTTAGCTGGTGTCTGGCTGTTGCTTTTTGCATGTGGTGTGCTATCTTGGTCTTAGCTGGAGTATGGCTGTTGCATTTTGCATGTGGTGTGCTATCTTGACCTTAGCAGGAGTCTGGCTGTTGCATTTTGCATGCAGTGTGCTATCTTGGCCGTATATGGAGTCCGGCTGTTGAACTTTGCATGCAGTGTGCTACCTTGGTTTTAGCTGGATTCTGGCTGTTGCACTTTGCATGCAATGTGCTATCTTGGCCTTAGCTGGAGTCTGGCTATTGCACTTTGCATGCGGTGTGCTATCTTGGTCTTAGCTGGATTCTGGCTGTTGAACTTTGCATGCAGTGTGCTATCTTGGCCTTAGCTGGAGTCTGGCTGTTGCACTTTGCATGCAGTGTGCTATCTTGGTCTTAGCTGGATTCTGGCTGTTGCATTTTGCATTTGGTGTGCTATCTTGGTCTTAGCTGGAGTCTGACTGTTGCATTTTGCATGCAGTGTGCTACCTTGGTCTTAGCTGGATTCTGGCTGTTGCACTTTGCATGCAATGTGCTATCTTGGCCTTAGCTGGATTCTGGCTGTTGAACTTTGCATGCAGTGTGCTATCTTGGCCTTAGCTGGAGTCTGGCTGTTGCACTATGCATCCAGTGTGCTATCTTGGTCTTAGCTGGATTCTGGCTGTTGCATTTTGCATTTGGTGTGCTATCTTGGTCTTAGCTGGAGTCTGACTGTTGCATTTTGCATGCAGTGTGCTACCTTGGTCTTAGCTGTATTCTGGCTGTTGCACTTTGCATGCAATGTGCTATCTTGGCCTTAGCTGGAGACTGGCTGTTGCACTTTGCATGCAGTGTGCTATCTTGGTCTTAGCTGGATTCTGGCTGTTGAACTTTGCATGCAGTGTGCTACCTTGGCCTTATCTGGAGTCTGGCTGTTGCACCTTGCATTCAGTGTGCTATCTTGGTCTTAGATGGAGTCTGGCTGTTGCATATTGCATGTGGTGTGCTATCTTGACCTGAGCTGGAGTCTGGCTGTTGCATTTGCATGCAGTGTGCTATCTTGGCCATATATGGAGTTTGGCTGTTGCACTTTGCATGCTGTGTGCTACCTTGGTCTTAGCTGGATTCTGGCTGTTGCACTTTGCATGCAGTGTGCTATCTTGGCCTTAGCTGGAGTCTGGCTGTTGCACTTTGCATGCAGTGTGCTATCTTGGTGTTAGCTGGATTCTGGCTGTTGAACTTTGCATGCAGTGTGCTATCTTGGCCTTAGCTGGAGTCTCGCTGTTGCACTTTGCATGCAGTGTGATATCTTTGTTTTTGTAACGCTCACCTGATTCCCGCAGAGGCGCCGGTCTTGACTGGGTGAATGCCGTATCTTCAAAGGTGATGTGTAACACACGGTTGGCTCTTTGGGCTGGACCTCTGTGCACTGTATGTCTGACTCGAAGAGTAAGATGTCTGCAGATAGAAAATATGGGATTAATGAACTGGGGTTATTGGGTGCCTCTCTCCTCTTCCCTTTCTCTTCTCCTGTAGAACCCCAAAGGTTAACACCCTCACCTTAGGTAAGTGAACACCGAGCTCTCCATCTGCCTCGGGGCAGGGTGCCGTAACCAGTTTCTTCACTGGATAAGGGTGCAGGCCTCTTGACCTCAGAGGACTGCTGTCCGTCGTTAACTGCACGAACGGTAAGTTCTGGGCACTTCAAATGTCTTAAAAGTCTTCTGTAATGATATCTCTTGTTTTGCAGGGTTCCGGCGATGGCGGATGGCGGGCTGATGAGAGTTGAGGATCGAACCCGCGTGAGGAATAGAAGCGCCTGAAAGCACGTAAGTAAGCGCTTGTAGCCTGCTTCACGATGCGCACTAACTGTCCATTTTATCTTGCAGGTACAAGTTCGGAGCTTTAGAGAAGCTGAAGGGTGCTGGAATACCCACTGGATTCGGCGTGGGAAGGAGTAATGGCACGTGAGTAATAAAGTTGCCCAATGTCTTTAAACGCACCTTCTTTTGTCTTTCAGATGCGGGATGCAGCGCCGAAGGCCTCCGGAGCGTGCAAAGAGCTGGTAAGCTTTTGTCTTTCAGATGCCGGAATGCAGTGCGAAGACCTCCGGAGCCTGCGAAGAGTAGGTAAGCCTTTGTCTTTCAGATGCCGGAATGCAGCGCGAGGCGTTGGTGACAGCCGATGGACCAGGTAAGAGATGCGCTGCCACTGAAGACCGTAGTGCTAACCTGTTCTTTCTTTGTCTTTACAGGTGCTGCTGAAGACTGGATTCCAGGATGGTAAGCCTTTGTTCCCTTAGGCCCAGGATCAGAAGCAGAAGACACGATGAGCGTTCTGCTGCAGAGAATGCAGAATAACGCAAAGCAAGATTCATCCATCGGGTGTGGTTTAAATAGCCTCCTGTAGTGCTTAGGTGTCTCCTTCCACAGCCACGCCTAGGTAAGAAAAGAGTTCCTGCTTTCCAGAAGAGTTCCAGTGTTCTGAACCTAGGGAGTGGCTCCTGCCCCACCCAACAGGAACAGTAGTCCCAAACAGAAGAGGATCAGGGGTTCAACTGGCAGGTAAGTAAGCAGCATGGTCTGCTGCAGGTAAGTCCACCCAAGCATTATGAGCCCGGCGCTTCCAGCGCTGGGACTGGGCATCTTTATGAGCCTGGTGCCACTAGCGCCAGGACAGGGTCCAAAAGGTCCCAATTGGGACTGGCTGGTACTCGGAACCGGGGTTATGGGTCTGCTTCCAAGGGAGTCGGGCAAGTCCTGATCTTTTGGAAGCAGAGATCATGACAGCACCCCCCTCAAGGCCCCTCCCAAACCGGGCTTCTCCGGGGGTTTGGGCTTGTTAGGAAATGTTCGATGAAATCTTTTGATTAGACGAGGCGCGTGGACATATTCTGCAGGTTCCCAGGATCTTTCTTGGGGACCGTAGCCTTTCCAGTCAATCAGGTAAAATAGTTTAGATTTGCAGATCTTGGAATCCAGGATGCTTTTGACTTCAAACTCGAGTTCTCCATCAACTAGAATAGGTTTTGGAGATGTAGTTAGTCGGGTTTGAGGTTGCACAGGTTTTAATAGAGAGACGTGGAAGACCGGATGTATCTTCATGTGAGGGGGCAAGTCCAACTTGACCGCTACTGGATTTACTATGGTAGTGATGGAATAGGGACCAAGGTATCTTGGGTTGAATGTGCGTGGTCCTTTTAGAGGTAGATATTTGGTGGATAACCAGACTTGATCTCCTACTTGATATTGGGGGGCTTCCTTCCGATGTTGGTCTGCTCCTTTCTTGTATTGTTCTTTGGCCCTTTGAAGGTGAGAAACGGCTTCCTTAAAGGCTTGGGTGATTGTAGAATGCAGGTGGTCTACTGCTGGTGTTCCAAGATCTTGGAGTGGATCCAACTCCGAGGTTCGAGGGTGACTACCGTATAAAAGAAAAAACGGGGTCTTCCCAGTTCCCGAGTGGACAGAGTTATTGTAGGCATATTCGGCTATCCAAAGGATATCTTTTTAAGTTTTTTCAGTTTGTTGTAGCATGCAGCGCAAATACTGTTCCAGAGTTTGATTGGTCCTCTCGGTTTGTCCGTCGGTTTGAGGGTGGTGGCTGGTCGAAAGTCTCACATCAATTTGAGCCGACCGACAGCAACTTTGCCAACAATGAGAAATAAATTGACTACCTCGATCCGAAATTAGAACTGAAGGAAAACCGTGCAGTCGGACGATGTTTTCGAGAAATTCTCGGGCCAGAGTTGCTGCTGTTGGTAAGCCTTTGAGTGGAATGAAATGCGCCATCTTGGAGAATAGGTCCACGATTACTAGGATCGTATTGTATCCGGAGCATGGAGGTAGATCGGTGATGAAGTCCATAGAAAGCATATGCCAAGGGCGAGGCGGGATGTCAATAGGGCGTAAGAGGCCGGCTGGTTTTTCCTTTTGACTCTTGTTTTGGGCGCATACTCCACAGGACATTATAAAGTCTCTGATATCTTTTTTCCAAGACGGCCACCAGAAGTAGCGCTTGATCTTTTCCGAGGTCTTGGTCATACCGGGATGTCCTTCCATTAAAGAATCGTGATAACAAGAGATTACCTTTTTCTGTAAATCTGTGCTGGGCAGGTATAACCGTTCTTGGAAATATAATAGGTTGTCCTTCACCGCTAAAGTCCTTTCCCTGCAGATGCCAATTCTGTATGTTTGCTGGAGTTACCAGTAGCCTGGCTTTATCCTTAACTTCCTCTATGGATTGTGTGGCGATTACACCTAGAATTCTTTGTTCGGGAATGATAGGTACAGGTTTAGGATTGATCAAATGTTCTTCCACTCCCATCCGAGAAAGGGCATCAGCTTTACCGTTTTTTGTACCAGGTCGATAGGTAATTATGAAGTCAAACTCAGCAAAGAATAGTGCCCAACGGAGTTGCCTAGAGGATTGAGCTTTTGCGGTTTTCAAATATTGCAGGTTTCGGTGATCTGTAATCACAGTAACGGTGTGTCGGGCCCCCAGAAGATAATGCCGCCAAGCCTTAAAGGCGGACTTGATAGCTAGAAGTTCCTTATCAGTAATAGTGTAATTAATTTCAGGAGGCGAGAATTTGCGGGACCAAAATGCCACGGCATGCAACTGATTGGTTACTGGGTCCTTTTGTGATAGAACTGCCCCCATGGCAAGGCTCGAAGCATCAGTTTCAAGGATGTAGGGGAGTTCTGGGCGAGGATGTTTTAAGATCGGTGCAGAGATAAATCTAGTCTTCAAATTCTGGAAAGCTTGATCCGCCTCGGTAGACCATTCAAAACGTTTGTTTTTCTTTAACAAGGCGGTGATGGGCTGGACTATTCGAGAGAATTCGGGGATAAACCTGCGGTAAAAGTTAGTGAAGCCTAACATGCTTTGAACACCTTGTACGGAGGATGGCGATGGGCATTTGAGAATTGCATCGACCTTCTTTGAATCCATACGCACTCCGCTAGGTGATAATATGAATCCCAAGAATTCAACTTCAGTCACGTTGAAAACACATTTTTCCAACTTAGCGAAAAGTTTGTGTTGACGCAATCTCTCGAGGACCATTTTCACGTGTTTCCGATGTTCAGTTTCCGATGAAGAATAAACGAGGATGTCGTCAATGTAAACAACAACACACACATCTATGAGCTCTCTGAGGACATCGTTCATAAAGCGGCCGGGGCATTGCAAAGTCCGAAGGGCATGACCTGATATTCAAATAGCCCATACTTGGTGCGGAAGGCCGTCTTCCATTCATCGCCCTCTTTTACTCGTACCAAGTGGTAGGCTCCTCTAAGATCCAGCTTTGTATATATGCATGCTTTTCTGACTTGGTCCAGGAGTTCAGGGATCAAAGGTAATGGATATCTATTCTTAACGGTGATCTGGTTCAGGGCGCGATAATCTATACACGTTCTACGGTCCCCTTCTTTTTTTGGAACGAAGAACAAAGCTGAGGAAGCAGGGGACTTGGAAGGACGAATAAACCCATTCGCTAGGTATTGATCCAGGTATTGTCGGAGGTGAAGATTCTCAGGCTCGGTGAGGGCATAAATTCTACTACAAGGAGGAGTAGATCCAGGTATCAGGTCTATCTGGCAGTCATAAGACCTATGAGGAGGTAGAGAGTTAGCCTGATCCTTCCGGAAAACATCTTGGAATTCTAGGTATTCAGGAGGTAACTGGGGAGCCTCCGAGGAAATTGCTGCCAGTGCAACACCAGGTCGAGGGTGACAAGTAGAGACACATTCTGGAAACTGAACCGTTCTTGCTCGCCAATCGATCTGAGAATTGTGCTTCTCTAACCAAGGAATTCCTAGAATAATCTGGAACTGAGGGGTCTTGATCACATCGAACACAATCTTCTCATGGTGTCCATCTTGACTTACTAGCGTCACTTCTTGGGTGGTATGCGTTACTGGTCCGGAGGCTATCTCCGTACCATCCACCGTAGTAATGACGTCCTTTACAGCCTTTGGACAAAGAGTCAGATTCATCCTCAAAACCATTTCATGATCCACATAATTGCCGATGGCACCGCTGTTGACGTAAGCTTCTATCGCATGTAATCGATCCGGATGTTCAGGGCTAATGAGGACCATAGGTATCACGAAATGCGAGGTCACTGAACTGGTTTTAACGCTCGGCAAGAGGACCTCTATTCTTGTCGGGCAAGGTCGTTTCCCTGCTCACAGTTTGTGACCCTGGAAACTGCAGCTCCTACTGCCTTCTTGGCTGGTTTCACCGGACAGTCTCGAAGAAAGTGCCCCGAGTTTCCGCAATAGAGGCATAATTGCAGCTGTTTTCTCCTTTCCCGCTCCTTTTGTGTTAGTGGTCCTTTCAGGCCCCCTATTTGCATGGGTTCTCTGGAGTCTACTCCTTTGGTAGGAGTTGGTGGTTTGGAAAATACTAAAGCATCAAACTTGGAACGATCGGCCTTCCTGTTCTGCAGTCTGTGGTCAATTTGAACGACTAAGTCAATATAGTCCGAACAGTCTTGTGGGGGATTCACTACTTGGGCTAACACATCTTTGAGCTCTCCACATAGACCTCTATAAAACAGCGTAATCCTTTTGTCCTCAGGCCATCGAGTTTCCACTATCAGTCTGTTGAAAGACGCAATATAAGCCAAAAGGTCTTGATTACCCTGTCGCAATGAAAGGAGCTCATTGTCCAAGGCCTGCCCCTGTGAATGTCTTGCAAACAGTTTTTCCATACTGCGCTGAAAAGCTTGAAAATCATGGAGAACCGGATCATCTTGATTAACTAGAGGGATCGACCAGTCTGCCGCATTGCCACTAAGGTACGAAAGCACGAAAGCTACCTTAGCTTGATCAGTTGGAAAGGCTGCTGGCCGGCATAAGAAGTGCAACCGGCACTGATTAATAAATACTGCAAACCTCTTTGGGTCACCAGAAAATCGTTCGGGCGGAGCCAGAGGTACATTCCCAGGTAGGTTGATCTGCACTGGGTTCGTAGAGGATGTTGAAGGAAGATTTGCCCCTGATGCGGGTAACGGAGTTTTTCCGGCTTGTGACTGTAGCAATTGTCTAGCGAGATCGTCTGTTCGCTCCTTGGAAATAATCAGTTCCCTTCTTAGAGCATTCATTTCCTGACGGGCTGCATGCACTTCTGCTCTTAGTTCCCCAAGTAACTGGACTAGCTGGTCGGTATCCGAGGTTTCCATAGCGCCTGGGTGGGAGTTTTGCGGTAGGCTTTGTGTTCTGTAACGCTCACCTGATTCCCGCAGAGGCGCCGGTCTTGACTGGGTGAATGCCGTATCTTCAAAGGTGATGTGTAACACACGGTTGGCTCTTTGGGCTGGACCTCTGTGCACTGTATGTCTGACTCGAAGAGTAAGATGTCTCCAGATCGAAAATATGGGATTAATGAACTGGGGTTATTGGGTGCCTCTCTCCTCTTCCCTTTCTCTTCTCCTGTAGAACCCCAAAGGTTAACGCCCTCACCTTAGGTAAGTGAACGCCGAGCCCTCCATCTGCCTCGGGGCAGGGTGCCGTAACCAGTTTCTTCACTGGATAAGGGTGCAGGCCTCTTGACCTCAGAGGACTGCTGTCCGTCGTTAACTGCACGAACGGTAAGTTCTGGGCACTTCAAATGTCTTAAAAGTCTTTTGTAATGATATCTCTTGTTTTGCAGGGTTCCGGCGATGGCGGATGGCGGGCTGATGAGAGTTGAGGATCGAACCCGCGTGAGGAATAGAAGTGCCTGGAAGCACGTAAGTAAGCGCTTGTAGCCTGCTTCACGATGCGCACTAACTGTCCCTTTTATCTTGCAGGTACAAGTTCGGAGCTTTAGAGAAGCTGAAGGGTGCTGGAATACCCACTGGATTCGGCGTGGGAAGGAGTAATGGCACGTGAGTAATAAAGGTGCCCAATGTCTTTAAACGCACCTTCTTTTGTCTTTCAGATGCGGGATGCAGCGCCGAAGGCCTCCGGAGCGTGCGAAGAGCTGGTAAGCTTTTGTCTTTCAGATGCCGGAATGCAGTGCGAAGACCTCCGGAGCATGCGAAGAGTAGGTAAGCCTTTGTCTTTCAGATGCCGGAATGCAGCGCGAGGCGTTGGTGACAGCCGATGGACCAGGTAAGAGATGCGCTGCCACTGAAGACCGTAGTGCTAACCTGTTCTTTCTTTGTCTTTACAGGTGCTGCTGAAGACTGGATTCCAGGATGGTAAGCCTTTGTTCCCTTAGGCCCAGGATCAGAAGCAGAAGACACGATGAGCGTTCTGCTGCAGAGAATGCAGAATAACACAAAGCAAGATTCATCCATCGGGTGTGGTTTAAATAGCCTCCTGTAGTGCTTAGGTGTCTCCTTCCACAGCCACGCCTAGGTAAGAAAAGAGTTCCTGCTTTCCAGAAGAGTTCCAGTGTTCTGAACCTAGGGAGTGGCTCCTGCCCCACCCAACAGGAAAAGTAGTCCCAAACAGAAGAGGATCAGGGGTTCAACTGGCAGGTAAGTAAGCAGCATGGTCTGCTGCAGGTAAATCCACACAAGCATAATGAGCCCGGCGCTTCCAGCGCTGGGACTGGGCATCTTTATGAGCCTGGTGCCACTGGCGCCAGGACAGGGTCCAAAAGGTCCCAATTGGGACTGGCTGGCACTCGAAACCGGGGTTATGGGTCTGCTTCCAAGGGAGTCGGGCAAGTCCTGATCTTTTGGAAGCAGAGATCATGACAGTTTTAGCTGGCGTTTGGCTATTGAATTATGCATGCAGTGTGCTATCTTGGTCTTAGCTGGAGACTGGCTGTTATACTTTGCATGTAGTGTGCTATCTTGGTCGTATCTGGAGTCTGGCTTTTGCATTTTGCATGCAGTGTGCTATCTTGGTCTTAGCTTGCGTCTGGCTGTTGAATTTTGCATGTGGTGTGCTATCTTTGTCTTAGCTGGAGTCTGGCTGTTGCACTTTGCATGCAGTGTGCTATGTTGGCCTTAGCTGGAGACTGGCTGTAGCATTTTGCCTATAGTGTGCTGTCTTGGTCTTAGCTGGAGTCTGGCTGTTGTATTTTGCCTGCAGTGTGCTGTCTTGGTCTTAGCTGGAGTCTGGCTGTTGCATTTTGCCTGCAGTGTGCTATCTTGGCCTTAGCTGGAAGCTGACTGTTGCATTTTACATGCGGTGTGCTATATTGGTCTTAGCTGGAGTCTGACTGTTGCACCTTGCATGCAGTGTGCTATCTTGGTCTTAGCTCGAGTCTGGCTGTTGCACTTTGCATGCAGTGCACTATCTCTGCCTTAGCTGGAATCCGGCTGTTGCACTTTGCATGCAGTGTGCTATCTTGGTCTTAGACAGAGTCTGGCAGTTGCATTTTGCATGTGGTGTGCTATCTTGGTCTTAGCTGGGGTCTGGCTGTTGCATTTTGCATGCAGGGTGTTGTCTTGGTCTTAGCTGGGGTCTGTCTGTTGCATTTTGCATGCAGGGTGTTATCTTGGTCTTAGCTGGGGTCTGTCTGTTGCATTTTGCATGCAGTGTGCTATCATGATCTTAGCTGGGACCTGGCTGTTGAATTTTGCATGCACTATGCTATCTTGGTTTTAGCTATAGTCTGGCTGTTGCACTTTGCATGCAGTGTGCTATCTGTGTTTTAGCTGGAGTTTGGCTGTAGAATTTTGCATGCGGTGTGCTATCTTGGTCGTATCTGGAGTCTGGCATTTGCATTTTGCATGCAGTGTGTTATTTCTGTCTTAGATGGGGTCTGGCTGTTGCATTTTGCATGCAGTGTGCTTTCTTGGTCTTAGCTTGAGTCTGACTGTTGCATTTTGCATGTGTTGTGCTATCTTGGTCTTAGCTTGGGTTGGCTGTTGCATTTTGCATGCGCTATGCTATCTTGGTCTTAGCTGGAGTCAGTCTGTTGCACTTTGCATGCAGTGTGCTATCTTGGTCTTTGATGGAGTCTGGCTGTTGCATTTTGCCTGCTGTGTGCTGTCTTGGTCTTAGCTGGAGTCTGGCTGTTGTATTTTGCCTGCTGTGTGCTGTCTTGGTCTTAGCTGGAGTCTGGCTTTTGCATTTTGCCTGCAGTGTGCTATCTTGGCCTTAGCCGGAAGCTGACTGTTGCATTTTGCATGCATTGTGCTATCTTGGTCTTAGCTGGGGTCTGGCTGTTGCTTTTTGCCTGAGGTGTGCTATCCTGGTCTTAGCTGGAGTGCGGTTGCTGCGTTCTGCATGCAATGTGCTTTCTTGGTCTTAGCTGGAGTCTGGCTGTTGCATTTTGCATGTGGTGTGCTATCTTGGTCTTAGCTGGAGTCTGGCTGTTGCATTTTGCATGTGGTGTGCTATATTGGTCTAAGGTGGAGTCTGGCTGTTGCATTTTGCATGTGGTGTGCTATCTTGGTTTTAGCTGGAGTCTGGCTGTTGCACTTCGCAAGCAGTGTGCTATCATGGTTTTAGCTGGGCTCTGGCTGTTGCATTTTGCATTTGGTGTGCTATCTTGGTCTTAGCTGGAGTCTGGCTGTTGCATTTTGCATGTGGTGGGATATCTTGGTTTTAGCTGGAGTCTGGCTGTTGCACTTTGCATGCAGTGCGCTATCCTGGCCTTAGCTGGAATCTGGCTGTTGCATTTTGCATGCAGTGTGCTAGCTTGGTCTTAGCTGGGGCCTGGCTGTTGCATTTTGCATGCACTATTCTTGGTCTTAGCTGGGGTCTGGCTATTCCATTTTGCATGCAATGTGTTATTTTGGCCTTAGCTGGAGTCTGGCTGTTGCATTTTGCATGCAGTGTGCTAGCTTGGTCTTAGCTGGGGCCTGGCTGTTGCATTTTGCATGCGCTATGCTATCTTGGTTTTAGCTGGGGTCTGGCTGTTGCACTTTGCATGCAGTGTGCTGTCCTGGTCTTATCTGGAGTCTGGCTGTTGCATTTTGCATGCAGTGTGCTAGCTTGGTTTTACCTGGGGCCTGGCAGTTGCATTTTGCATGCACTATTCTTGGTTTTAGCTGGGGTCTGGCTTTTCCATTTTGCATGCAGTGTGCTATCTTGGCCTTAGCTGGAGTCTGGCTGTTGCATTTTGCATGCAGTGTGCTATCTTGGCCATATATGGAGTTTGGCTGTTGCACTTTGCATGCGGTGTGCTACCTTGGTCTTAGCTGGATTCTGGCTGTTGCATTTTGCATGCAGTGTGCTATCTTGGTCTTAGCTGGGGTCTGGCTGTTGCATTTTGCATGCAGCATGCTATCTTGGTCTTAGATGGAGTCTGGCTGTTGCATTTTGCCTGCGGTGTGCTGTCTTGGTCTTAGCTGGAATCTGGCTGTTATATTTTGCCTGCAGTGTGCTGTCTTGGTCTTAGCTGGAGTCTGGCTGTTGCACTTTGCATTCAGTGTGCTATCTTGGTCTTAGCTGGATTCTGGCTGTTGCATTTTGCATTTGGTGTGCTATCTTGGTCTTAGCTAGAGTCTGGCTGTTGCATTTTGCATGCAGCGTGCTAGCTTGGTCTTAACTCGGGCCTGGCTGTTGCATTTTGCATGCAGTGTGCTATCTTGGCCTTAGCTGGAGTCTGGCTGTTGCACTTTGCATGCAGTGTGCTATCTTGGTCTTAGCTGGATTCTGGCCGTTGAACTTTGCATGCAGTGTGCTATCTTGGCCTTAGCTAGAGTCTGGCTGTTGCACTTTGCATTCAGTGTGCTATCTTGGTCTTAGCTGGATTCTGGCTGTTGCATTTTGCATGCAGTGTGCTATCTTGGTCTTAGCTGGGGTCTGGCTGTTGCATTTTGCATGCAGCATGCTATCTTGGTTTTAGCTGGGGTTTGTCTGTTGCATTTTGCATGCAGTGTGCTATCATGGTCTTAGTTGGGACCTGGCTGTTGCATTTTGCATGAACTATGCTATCTTGGTCCTAGCTTGGGTCTGTCTGTTGCACTTTGCATGCGGTGTGCTATCTTGGCCTTAGCTGGAGTCTGGCTGTTGCATCTTGCCTGCAGTGTGCTGTCTTCGTTTTAGCTGGAGTCTGGCTGTTGCATTGTGCATGCAGGGTGCTATCTTGGTCTTAGCTGGGGTCTGGCTGTTGCATTTTGCATGTGGTGTGCTATCTTGGTCTTAGATGGAGTCTGACTGTTGCACTTTGCATGCAGTGTGCTATCTTGGTCTTAGATGGAGTCTGGCTGTTGCATTTGGCATGCAGGGTGCTATCCTGGTCTTAGCTGGGGTCTGGCTGTTGCATTTTGCATGTGGTGTGCTATCTTGGTCTTAGCTGGAGTCTGGCTGTTGCACTTTGCATGCAGTGTGCTAACCTGCTCTTAGCTTAGTCTGGCTGTTGCATTTTGCATGTGCTGTGCTATCTTAGTCTTAGCTGGGGTCTGGCTGTTGCACTTTGCATGCAGTGTGCTATCTTGGCCTTAGCTGGAGTCTAGCTGTTGCATCTTGCCTGCAGTGTGCTGTCTTGGTCTTAGCTCGAGTCTGGCTGTTGTATTTTGCCTGCAGTGTGCTGTCTTGGTCTTAGCTGTAGTCTGGCTGTTGCATTTTGCATGCAGGGTGCTATCTTGGTCTTAGCTGGGGTTGGCTGTTGCATTTTACATGCGCTATGCTATCTTGGTCTTAGCTGGAGTCAGTCCGTTGCACTTTGCATGCAGTGTGCTATCTTGGTCTTAGATGGAGTCTGGCTGTTGCATTGTGCATGCAGTTTGCTATCTTGGCCTTAGCTGGAGTCTGGCTGTTGCATTTTGCCTGCGGTGTGCTGTCTTGGTCTTAGCTGGAGTCTGGCTGTTGTATTTTGCCTGCAGTGTGCTGTCTTGGTCTTAGCTGGAGTCTGGCTGTTGCATTTTGCCTGCAGTGTGCTATCTTGGCCTTAGCTGGAAGCTGACTGTTGCATTTTGCATGCGTTGTCCTATCTTGGTGTTAGCTGTTGTCTGGCTGTTGCTTTTTGCCTGAGGTGTGCTATCTTGGTCTAAGCTGGAGTCTGGCTGTTGCATTTTGCATGTGGTGTGCTATCTTGACCTTAGCAGGAATCTGGCTGTTGCATTTTGCCTGCAGTGTGCTGTCTTGGTCTTAGCTGGAGTCTGGCTGTTGCATTTTGCCTGCAGTGTGCTATCTTGGCCTTAGCTGGAAGCTGACTGTTGCATTTTGCATGTGTTGTACTATCTTGGTGTTAGCTGGAGTCTGGCTGTTGCATTTTGCATGTGGTGTGCTATCTTGACCTTAGCAGGAGTCTGGCTGTTGCATTTTGCATGCAGTGTGCTATCTTGGCCGTATATGGAGTCCGGCTGTTGAACTTTGCATGCAGTGTGCTACCTTGGCCTTAGCTGGAGTCTGGCTGTTGCACTTTGCATGCAGTGTGCTATCTTGGTCTTAGATGGATTCTGGCTGTTGAACTTTGCATGCAGTGTGCTATCTTGGCCTTAGCTGGAGTCTGGCTGTTGCACTTTGCATGCAGTGTGCTATCTTGGTCTTAGCTGGATTCTGGCCGTTGAACTTTGCATGTGGTGTGCTATCTTGGTTTTAGCTGGAGTCTGGCTGTTGCACTTTGCATGCAGTGCGCTATCCTGGCCTTAGCTGGAATCTGGCTGTTGCATTTTGCATGCAGTGTGCTAGCTTGGTCTTACCTGGGGCCTGGCAGTTGCATTTTGCATGCACTATTCTTGGTCTTAGCTGGGGTCTGGCTATTCCAGTTTGCATGCAGTGTGCTATCTTGGCCTTAGCTGGAGTCTGGCTGTTGCATTTTGCATGCAGTGTGCTAGCTTGGTCTTAGCTGGGGCCTGGCTGTTGCATTTTGCATGCAGCATGCTATCTTGGTCTTAGATGGAGTCTGGCTGTTGCATTGTGCATGCAGTTTGCTATCTTGGCCTTAGCTGGAGTCTGGCTGTTGCATTTTGCCTGCGGTGTGCTGTCTTGGTCTTAGCTGGAGTCTGGCTGTTGTATTTTGCCTGCAGTGTGCTGTCTTGGTCTTAGCTGGAGTCTGGCTGTTGCACTTTGCATTCAGTGTGCTATCTTGGTCTTAGATGGATTCTGGCTGTTGCATTTTGCATTTGGTGTGCTATCTTGGTCTTAGCTAGAGTCTGGCTGTTGCATTTTGCATGCAGCATGCTAGCTTGGTCTTAGCTGGGGCCTGGCTGTTGCATTTTGCATGCGCTATGCTATCTTGGTCTTAGCTGTGGTCTGGCTGTTGCACTTTGCATGCAGTGTGCTATCTTGGCCTTAGATGGATTCTGGCTGTTGCATTTTGCATTTGGTGTGCTATCTTGGTCTTAGCTAGAGTCTGGCTGTTGCATTTTGCATGCAGCATGCTAGCTTGGTCTTAGCTGGGGCCTGGCTGTTGCATTTTACATGCGCTATGCTATCTTGGTCTTAGCTGGAGTCAGTCCGTTGCACTTTGCATGCAGTGTGCTATCTTGGTCTTAGATGGAGTCTGGCTGTTGCATTGTGCATGCAGTTTGCTATCTTGGCCTTAGCTGGAGTCTGGCTGTTGCATTTTGCCTGCGGTGTGCTGTCTTGGTCTTAGCTGGAGTCTGGCTGTTGTATTTTGCCTGCAGTGTGCTGTCTTGGTCTTAGCTGGAGTCTGGCTGTTGTATTTTGCCTGCAGTGTGCTGTCGTGGTCTTAGCTGGAGTCTGGCTGTTGCACTTTGCATTCAGTGTGCTATCTTGGTCTTAGATGGATTCTGGCTGTTGCATTTTGCATTTGGTGTGCTATCTTGGTCTTAGCTAGAGTCTGGCTGTTGCATTTTGCATGCAGCATGCTAGCTTGGTCTTAGCTGGGGCCTGGCTGTTGCATTTTACATGCGCTATGCTATCTTGGTCTTAGCTGGAGTCAGTCCGTTGCACTTTGCATGCAATGTGCTATCTTGGTCTTAGCTGGAGTCTGGCTGTTGCATTTTTCATGTGGCGTGCTATCTTGGTCTTAGCTGGAGTCTGCTGGTGCATTTTGCATGTGGTGTGCTACCTTGGCCTTATCAATCAGGAACCACAAATTAGCATCTAGATGCACACATTGGTCTTACCACACTACCAGCCCTGCATCAGGCAACACTTGCAGTTCCAGCCCTCACAAACCACAACACCTTTTTACTCCTACCTCGAATACTCAACAAGACAACGTTACCACGGTCCCTAAGCTCAAAGGTGCTCTTATAAACGCACGTTCTATCCAAGCTCACGCCCTTGATATTGCTGATCTCATTGTCTCAGACAACCTGGACCTACTTGCAGTCACGGAAACTTGGCTGCACGCAGCCTCTGGACCCTCTCTGACACTCGCTATCCCTGACAACTACACCATAATCAGGTGCGACAGAGATACCAACCAAACTAAGGGCGGCGGCTTAGCCGTCATATTCAAGAATACGCTTAACATCAGAATTGCGGACAGCCTTCAGTTACACTCAGCTGAATCGCTTTCTCTCAAACTATCTATCTCGCCCAATCACACAGCCACTGTTCACCTAATTTACAGGCCTCCTGGACCCACATCTACCTTCGTTGAAGACATCTCCTCTATTCTAGCATCCAGTGCGAAGCCTAGTTCCCAAATCATCATCCTGGGTGACTTCAACCTGGGTTACTTGGACAAGAATGACACCAAAGCCTCAGATCTTGCAAATGTCCTGACTGATTTCGGCTTCACACAACATGTCACAGAGCCCACCCACATCAAAGGTCGTACTCTTGACTGGATTGCCGACTTGAACTGTGCCCTTAATGATATTACTGTTTCCCCCTGCGCTTGGTCTGACCACCATCTTATTTCGTTCTCTATTAACACTAGCCCTCCTGAGGACACACAAAACCTCGCACCGCCCTCGCGCACACGGAATAAAAAAGACATCACTGTTGAGAAACTCTTACCACTCATCCTCCCATTATTGCACGCAGCTTCAGAGTCCTGCACTGACCCCACAGCATTAGTAGACACTTATAATCGTGTTATGCTAAAAGCCCTTAATACTATCGCCCCTATCAAACTGCGTAAACAAAAACCACGGACCCACTTGAACTCTTGGTTCACTCCGCAACTACGTGACCTACGCAAAGAAAAAAGAAAAGCAGAGGCCTCATGGAAAAGTATCCCCTCCCTGGCCAACAAAAATAATCTTACGCTAGCCACCCTGGCCTATAAAGAAGCCATCCTTGCTGCCAAAAAGGAAGCTTATAATAAAAGAATCACCCAAGCCCGCTCTAACACTAAGGAACTGTTTAAGATACTTAAGGAACTGGAGTCCCCTATCGCTCCTCTCAATAAGTGTACCCCTGACACTGATTGGTGTACAAACATCCAAAATGCTTTACTAGACAAAATCACCACTCTCCAAACTAAAATCAAAGCAAAAAAAAACTACCTCTCAAGTTCAACGAGCACCACCCTGAATTATAAAATACAAGCACTCAATCACAACTTCAAACCATTCAGCTTCTCTCCCCTCTCCATCAAGGAAGTAGAAATCATCATATCTAAACTAAAACCTTCCAATTGCCAAGGTGATGCATGCCCCGCTGTCATCATTAAGGAAGCCGCACCCAAGCTCGCCCCATTTATTACCTCCTTCATAAATGCCTCCTTTGAATCAAGCACCGTACCTGACAACCTTAAGGATGCCTGGGTCATACCATTAATTAAAAAAGCCAATCTTGACCCCAGCAACCCTTCAAACTACAGGCCCATCACCACTGTGCCTTTCCTGCTTAAAATCCTTGACCGCGCAGCCTATCTCCAAATCCAGGAGTATCTCGAACGCAACAATCTACTAGGGCTGAGACAATCTGGTTTCCGTCCCAGGCATGGCACTGAGACAGCTTTACTGGACCTGAAAACCCAAATCGAGGACCTGAAAGACAAGGGCAAATTGGCACTCCTGCTCCTCCTTGATCTCTCAGCTGCCTTCGACCTGGTTGACCACCAAATTCTCTGTCATCATCTCAAAATCGCCGCCCACTTCTCGGAAGCAGCCACTTCTTGGATCAGTTCATTCCTTGCCAACAGAACCATGAGGGTCTTCTCTCCACTAGCAGCGGCTGACCCCTCCCACGTCCCCTGTGGAGTCCCACAAGGATCCTGTGTATCTCCCACCCTTTACAATGTGTTTACTAAACCACTCTTTGATATCCTTGATTATCTGGGTGTCTCCTACACTAATTATGCGGATGACACCCAGATACTCATCCCTATCACTGGTGATTTTGTAACCGATTCAAAATCTCTTAATACGGTCTACTCCGTCATCCAGGCCTGGATGGCCAATCATGGGCTCTGCCTTAACGACGAAAAAACAGAGTTAATCATCCTGGGCTCCCAAACTAAAACTTGACGCCAAAACTTGACGCCAACTACAATTCCTTCACTATTGACGGGATTGACATCAAAGTGGCCAATGTCACCAAAACTCTAGGAATCTACCTTGATTCTACCCTGTCCCTCACACGACAAACCAATGCAGTTGTCTCTGCATCGTCCTACACCTGCAAATTTATTACAGCCTGCAGGCCATTCCTGACTCCAGACAATTGTCTGACCCTCGCGAGAACCCTCATCTTATCCAAAATAGACTATTGCAATGCCCTATACCTTGGGACGAGCCAAAGAAATCTGGACAAACTACAGGTCACACAAAACAACGCCATTAGGGCAGCATTCAACATACCTAGACGGAATCATATAGCCACTATCAGACGCAACATCCAGTGGTCACCTATCTTGCACCGCATATCACTCAAATCACTTGTGCTCACACACAAGGCACAGAACAATGCAGCTCCAGCCTACTTAATATCACGTTTCTCGCATCACACAGCCACCAGACCCTTGAGAGCTGCCCAGGCGCACACTTTGGACATCCCCAGCTTCAAATTACGCTCGGCAGGAGGGTCAAGTTTTCCGGTCCTTGCTGCCAAGCTCTGGAACTCACTCCCCAATGCACTAAGGAACATTCCGCTTTGCCACGTATTCAAAACCAAAGCTAAACTTTGGTTACGAGAACAAGACATCCTGTAAATTTGTAACTGCTCACAGCGCGTACCCTTCTACTGTAACCTTGGGTACTGCTACTTTGTTGTTATTATCTATGTCATTTTCACCCGTTATGTTATACTGTATCATTGTCATTTTCACCGTTCATGTTATACTGTATCACTACCTATGTAACTGTTAACCTCTTCTCCTGGAACCTGTAACTTCTCCTCTGCAACTTGTAACTGCCTACTAAACATGCGCCCGCAAGCCTCCGGGCAAGGTGCGCAATACAAATAAAATAAATACAAATACCTTGACCTTAGCTGGAGTCTGGCTGTTGCATTTTGCATGCAGTGTGCTATCTTGGCCATATATGGAGTCTGGCTGTTGCACTTTGCATGCGGTGTGCTACCTTGGTCTTAGCTGGATTCTGGCTGTTGCACTTTGCATGCAGTGTGCTATCTTGGCCTTAGCTGGAGTCTGGCTGTTGCACTTTGCATGCAGTGTGCTATCTTGGTCTTAGCTGGATTCTGGCTGTTGAACTTTGCATGCAGTGTGCTATCTTGGCCTTAGCTGGAGTTTGGCTGTTGCACTTTGCATGCAGTGTGATATCTTTGTTTTAGCTCGCGTTTGGCTGTTGAATTATGCATGCAGTGTGCTATCTTGGTCCTAGCTGGAGGCTGGCTGTTATACTTTGCATGTAGTGTGCTATCTTGGTCGTATCTCGAGTCTGGCTTTTGCATTTTGCATGCAGTGTGCTATATTTGTCTTAGATGGGGTCTGGCTGTTGCATTTTGCATGCAGTGTGCTATCTTGGTGTTAGCTTGCGTCTGTCTGTTGCATTTTGCATGTGTTGTGCTATCTTGGTCTTAGCTGGGGTCTGGCTGTTGCTTTTTGCCTGAGGTGTGCTATCCTGGTCTTAGCTGGAGTCTGGTTGTTGTGTTCTGCATGCAATGTGCTATCTTGGTCTTAGCTGGAGTCTGGCTGTTGCATTTTGCATGTGGTGTGCTATCTTTGTCTTAGCTGGAGTCTGGTTGTTGCACTTTGCATGCAGTGTGCTATCTTGGCCTTAGCTGGAGACTGGCTGTTGCATTTTGCCCACAGTGTGCTGTCTTGGTCTTAGCTGGAGTCTGGCTGTTGTATTTTGCCTGCAGTGTGCTGTCTTGGTCTTAGCTGGAGTCTGGCTGTTGTATTTTGCCTGCAGTACGCTGTCTTGGTCTTAGCTGGAAGCTGACTGTTGCATTTTACATGCGGTATGCTATATTGGTCTTAGCTGGAGTCTGACTGTTGCACCTTGCATGCAGTGTGCTATCTTGGTCTTAGCTCGCGTCTGGCTGTTGCACTTTGCATGCAGTGCACTATCTCTGCCTTAGCTGGAATCCGGCTGTTGCACTTTGCATGCAGTGTGCTATCATGGTCTTAGCTGGATTCTGGCTGTTGCATTTTGCATGCAGTGTGCTATCTTGGTCTTAGCGGGAGTCTGGCAGTTGCATTTTGCATGTGGTGTGCTATCTTGGTCTTAGCTGGGGTCTGGCTGTTGCATTTTGCATGCAGGGTGCTATCTTGGTCTTAGCTGGGGTCTGTCTATTGCATTTTGCATGCAGTGTGCTATCATGATCTTAGCTGGGACCTGGCTGTTGCATTTTGCATGCACTATGCTATCTTGGTTTTAGCTTTAGTCTGGCTGTTGCACTTTGCTTGCAGTGTGCTATCTGCGTTTTAGCTGGAGTTTGGCTGTTGAATTTTGCATGCAGTGTGCTATCATGGTCGTATCTGGAGTCTGGCTTTTGCATTTTGCATGCAGTGTGTTATTTCTGTCTTAGATGGGGTCTGGCTGTTGCATTTTGCATGCAGTGTGCTTTCTTGGTCTTAGCTTGAGTCTGACTGTTGTATTTTGCATGCGTTGTGCTATCTTGGTCTTAGCTCGGGTTGGCTGTTGCATTTTGCATGCGCTATGCTATGTTGGTCTTAGCTGGAGTCAGTCTGTTGCACTTTGCATGCAGTGTGCTACCTTGGTCTTAGATGGAGTCTGGCTGTTGCATTGTGCATGCAGTGTGCTATCTTGGCGTTAGCTGGAGTTTGGCTGTTGCATTTTGCCTGCTGTGTGCTGTCTTGGTCTTAGCTGGAGTCTGGCTGTTGTATTTTGCCTGCTGTGTGCTGTCTTGGTCTTAGCTGGAGTCTGGCTATTGCATTTTGCCTGCAGTGTGCTATCTTGGCCTTAGCTGGAAGCTGACTGTTGCATTTTGCATGCATTGTGCTATCTTGGTCGTATCTGGAGTCTGGCTTTTGCATTTTGCATGCAGTGTGTTATTTCTGTCTTAGATGGGGTCTGGCTGTTGCTTTTTGCCTGAGGTGTGCTATCCTGGTCTTAGCTGGAGTGTGGTTGCTGCGTTCTGCATGCAATGTGCTTTCTTGGTCTTAGCTGGAGTCTGGCTGTTGCATTTTGCATGTGGTGTGCTATCTTGGTCTTAGCTGGAGTCTGGCTGTTGCATTTTGCATGTGGTGTGCTATCTTGGTCTAAGGTGGAGTCTGGCTATTGCATTTTGCATGCAGTGTGCTATCTTGGTTTTAGCTGGAGTCTGGCTGTTGTACTTCGCAAGCAGTGTGCTATCATGGTTTTAGCTGGGCTCTGGCTGTTGCATTTTGCATTTGGTGTGCTATCTTGGTCTTAGCTGGAGTCTGGCTGTTGCATTTTGCATGTGGTGTGCTATCTTGGTTTTAGCTGGAGTCTGGCTGTTGCACTTTGCATGCAGTGCGCTATCCTGGCCTTAGCTGGAATCTGGCTGTTGCATTTTGCATGCAGTGTGCTAGCTTGGTCTTACCTGGGGCCTGGCAGTTGCATTTTGCATGCACTATTCTTGGTCTTAGCTGGGGTCTGGCTATTCCATTTTGCATGCAGTGTGCTATCTTGGCCTTAGCTGGAGTCTGGCTGTTGCATTTTGCATGCAGTGTGCTAGCTTGGTCTTAGCTGGGGCCTGGCTGTTGCATTTTGCATGCGCTATGCTATCTTGGTCTTAGCTGGGGTCTGGCTGTTGCACTTTGCATGCAGTGTGCTATCTTGGTCTTAGCTGGATTCTGGCTGTTGCATTTTGCATGCAGCATGCTAGCTTGGTCTTAGCTGGATTCTGGCTGTTGCATTTTGCATTTGGTGTGCTATCTTGGTCTTAGCTGGAGTCTGGCTGTTGCACTTTGCATGCAGTGTGCTATCTTGCTCTTAGCTTAGTCTGGCTGTTGCATTTTGCATGCGCTATGCTATCTTGGTCTTAGCTGGGGTCTGGCTGTTGCACTTTGCATGCGGTGTGCTATCTTGGCCTTAACTGGAGTCTGGCTGTTGCATCTTGCCTGCAGTGTGCTGTCTTGGTCTTAGCTGGAGTCTGGCTGTTGTATTTTGCCTGCAGTGTGCTGTCTTGGTCTTAGCTGGAGTCTGGCTGTTGCATTTTGCCTGCAGTGTGCTATCTTGGCCTTAGCTGGAAGCTGACTGTTGCATTTTGCATGCGTTGTCCTATCTTGGTGTTAGCTGGTGTCTGGCTGTTGCTTTTTGCATGTGGTGTGCTATCTTGGTCTTAGCTGGAGTATGGCTGTTGCATTTTGCATGTGGTGTGCTATCTTGACCTTAGCAGGAGTCTGGCTGTTGCATTTTGCATGCAGTGTGCTATCTTGGCCGTATATGGAGTCCGGCTGTTGAACTTTGCATGCAGTGTGCTACCTTGGTTTTAGCTGGATTCTGGCTGTTGCACTTTGCATGCAATGTGCTATCTTGGCCTTAGCTGGAGTCTGGCTATTGCACTTTGCATGCGGTGTGCTATCTTGGTCTTAGCTGGATTCTGGCTGTTGAACTTTGCATGCAGTGTGCTATCTTGGCCTTAGCTGGAGTCTGGCTGTTGCACTTTGCATGCAGTGTGCTATCTTGGTCTTAGCTGGATTCTGGCTGTTGCATTTTGCATTTGGTGTGCTATCTTGGTCTTAGCTGGAGTCTGACTGTTGCATTTTGCATGCAGTGTGCTACCTTGGTCTTAGCTGGATTCTGGCTGTTGCACTTTGCATGCAATGTGCTATCTTGGCCTTAGCTGGATTCTGGCTGTTGAACTTTGCATGCAGTGTGCTATCTTGGCCTTAGCTGGAGTCTGGCTGTTGCACTATGCATCCAGTGTGCTATCTTGGTCTTAGCTGGATTCTGGCTGTTGCATTTTGCATTTGGTGTGCTATCTTGGTCTTAGCTGGAGTCTGACTGTTGCATTTTGCATGCAGTGTGCTACCTTGGTCTTAGCTGTATTCTGGCTGTTGCACTTTGCATGCAATGTGCTATCTTGGCCTTAGCTGGAGACTGGCTGTTGCACTTTGCATGCAGTGTGCTATCTTGGTCTTAGCTGGATTCTGGCTGTTGAACTTTGCATGCAGTGTGCTACCTTGGCCTTATCTGGAGTCTGGCTGTTGCACCTTGCATTCAGTGTGCTATCTTGGTCTTAGATGGAGTCTGGCTGTTGCATATTGCATGTGGTGTGCTATCTTGACCTGAGCTGGAGTCTGGCTGTTGCATTTGCATGCAGTGTGCTATCTTGGCCATATATGGAGTTTGGCTGTTGCACTTTGCATGCTGTGTGCTACCTTGGTCTTAGCTGGATTCTGGCTGTTGCACTTTGCATGCAGTGTGCTATCTTGGCCTTAGCTGGAGTCTGGCTGTTGCACTTTGCATGCAGTGTGCTATCTTGGTGTTAGCTGGATTCTGGCTGTTGAACTTTGCATGCAGTGTGCTATCTTGGCCTTAGCTGGAGTCTCGCTGTTGCACTTTGCATGCAGTGTGATATCTTTGTTTTTGTAACGCTCACCTGATTCCCGCAGAGGCGCCGGTCTTGACTGGGTGAATGCCGTATCTTCAAAGGTGATGTGTAACACACGGTTGGCTCTTTGGGCTGGACCTCTGTGCACTGTATGTCTGACTCGAAGAGTAAGATGTCTGCAGATAGAAAATATGGGATTAATGAACTGGGGTTATTGGGTGCCTCTCTCCTCTTCCCTTTCTCTTCTCCTGTAGAACCCCAAAGGTTAACACCCTCACCTTAGGTAAGTGAACACCGAGCTCTCCATCTGCCTCGGGGCAGGGTGCCGTAACCAGTTTCTTCACTGGATAAGGGTGCAGGCCTCTTGACCTCAGAGGACTGCTGTCCGTCGTTAACTGCACGAACGGTAAGTTCTGGGCACTTCAAATGTCTTAAAAGTCTTCTGTAATGATATCTCTTGTTTTGCAGGGTTCCGGCGATGGCGGATGGCGGGCTGATGAGAGTTGAGGATCGAACCCGCGTGAGGAATAGAAGCGCCTGAAAGCACGTAAGTAAGCGCTTGTAGCCTGCTTCACGATGCGCACTAACTGTCCATTTTATCTTGCAGGTACAAGTTCGGAGCTTTAGAGAAGCTGAAGGGTGCTGGAATACCCACTGGATTCGGCGTGGGAAGGAGTAATGGCACGTGAGTAATAAAGTTGCCCAATGTCTTTAAACGCACCTTCTTTTGTCTTTCAGATGCGGGATGCAGCGCCGAAGGCCTCCGGAGCGTGCAAAGAGCTGGTAAGCTTTTGTCTTTCAGATGCCGGAATGCAGTGCGAAGACCTCCGGAGCCTGCGAAGAGTAGGTAAGCCTTTGTCTTTCAGATGCCGGAATGCAGCGCGAGGCGTTGGTGACAGCCGATGGACCAGGTAAGAGATGCGCTGCCACTGAAGACCGTAGTGCTAACCTGTTCTTTCTTTGTCTTTACAGGTGCTGCTGAAGACTGGATTCCAGGATGGTAAGCCTTTGTTCCCTTAGGCCCAGGATCAGAAGCAGAAGACACGATGAGCGTTCTGCTGCAGAGAATGCAGAATAACGCAAAGCAAGATTCATCCATCGGGTGTGGTTTAAATAGCCTCCTGTAGTGCTTAGGTGTCTCCTTCCACAGCCACGCCTAGGTAAGAAAAGAGTTCCTGCTTTCCAGAAGAGTTCCAGTGTTCTGAACCTAGGGAGTGGCTCCTGCCCCACCCAACAGGAACAGTAGTCCCAAACAGAAGAGGATCAGGGGTTCAACTGGCAGGTAAGTAAGCAGCATGGTCTGCTGCAGGTAAGTCCACCCAAGCATTATGAGCCCGGCGCTTCCAGCGCTGGGACTGGGCATCTTTATGAGCCTGGTGCCACTAGCGCCAGGACAGGGTCCAAAAGGTCCCAATTGGGACTGGCTGGTACTCGGAACCGGGGTTATGGGTCTGCTTCCAAGGGAGTCGGGCAAGTCCTGATCTTTTGGAAGCAGAGATCATGACAGCACCCCCCTCAAGGCCCCTCCCAAACCGGGCTTCTCCGGGGGTTTGGGCTTGTTAGGAAATGTTCGATGAAATCTTTTGATTAGACGAGGCGCGTGGACATATTCTGCAGGTTCCCAGGATCTTTCTTGGGGACCGTAGCCTTTCCAGTCAATCAGGTAAAATAGTTTAGATTTGCAGATCTTGGAATCCAGGATGCTTTTGACTTCAAACTCGAGTTCTCCATCAACTAGAATAGGTTTTGGAGATGTAGTTAGTCGGGTTTGAGGTTGCACAGGTTTTAATAGAGAGACGTGGAAGACCGGATGTATCTTCATGTGAGGGGGCAAGTCCAACTTGACCGCTACTGGATTTACTATGGTAGTGATGGAATAGGGACCAAGGTATCTTGGGTTGAATGTGCGTGGTCCTTTTAGAGGTAGATATTTGGTGGATAACCAGACTTGATCTCCTACTTGATATTGGGGGGCTTCCTTCCGATGTTGGTCTGCTCCTTTCTTGTATTGTTCTTTGGCCCTTTGAAGGTGAGAAACGGCTTCCTTAAAGGCTTGGGTGATTGTAGAATGCAGGTGGTCTACTGCTGGTGTTCCAAGATCTTGGAGTGGATCCAACTCCGAGGTTCGAGGGTGACTACTGTATAAAAGAAAAAACGGGGTCTTCCCAGTTCCCGAGTGGACAGAGTTATTGTAGGCATATTCGGCTATCCAAAGGATATCTTTTTAAGTTTTTTCAGTTTGTTGTAGCATGCAGCGCAAATACTGTTCCAGAGTTTGATTGGTCCTCTCGGTTTGTCCGTCGGTTTGAGGGTGGTGGCTGGTCGAAAGTCTCACATCAATTTGAGCCGACCGACAGCAACTTTGCCAACAATGAGAAATAAATTGACTACCTCGATCCGAAATTAGAACTGAAGGAAAACCGTGCAGTCGGACGATGTTTTCGAGAAATTCTCGGGCCAGAGTTGCTGCTGTTGGTAAGCCTTTGAGTGGAATGAAATGCGCCATCTTGGAGAATAGGTCCACGATTACTAGGATCGTATTGTATCCGGAGCATGGAGGTAGATCGGTGATGAAGTCCATAGAAAGCATATGCCAAGGGCGAGGCGGGATGTCAATAGGGCGTAAGAGGCCGGCTGGTTTTTCCTTTTGACTCTTGTTTTGGGCGCATACTCCACAGGACATTATAAAGTCTCTGATATCTTTTTTCCAAGACGGCCACCAGAAGTAGCGCTTGATCTTTTCCGAGGTCTTGGTCATACCGGGATGTCCTTCCATTAAAGAATCGTGATAACAAGAGATTACCTTTTTCTGTAAATCTGTGCTGGGCAGGTATAACCGTTCTTGGAAATATAATAGGTTGTCCTTCACCGCTAAAGTCCTTTCCCTGCAGATGCCAATTCTGTATGTCTGCTGGAGTTACCAGTAGCCTGGCTTTATCCTTAACTTCCTCTATGGATTGTGTGGCGATTACACCTAGAATTCTTTGTTCGGGAATCATAGGTACAGGTTTAGGATTGATCAAATGTTCTTCCACTCCCATCCGAGAAAGGGCATCAGCTTTACCGTTTTTTGTACCAGGTCGATAGGTAATTATGAAGTCAAACTCAGCAAAGAATAGTGCCCAACGGAGTTGCCTAGAGGATTGAGCTTTTGCGGTTTTCAAATATTGCAGGTTTCGGTGATCTGTAATCACAGTAACGGTGTGTCGGGCCCCCAGAAGATAATGCCGCCAAGCCTTAAAGGCGGACTTGATAGCTAGAAGTTCCTTATCAGTAATAGTGTAATTGATTTCAGGAGGCGAGAATTTGCGGGACCAAAATGCCACGGGATGCAACTGATTGGTTACTGGGTCCTTTTGTGATAGAACTGCCCCCATGGCAAGGCTCGAAGCATCAGTTTCAAGGATGTAGGGGAGTTCTGGGCGAGGATGTTTTAAGATCGGTGCAGAGATAAATCTAGTCTTCAAATTCTGGAAAGCTTGATCCGCCTCGGTAGACCATTCAAAACGTTTGTTTTTCTTTAACAAGGCGGTGATGGGCTGGACTATTCGAGAGAATTCGGGGATAAACCTGCGGTAAAAGTTAGTGAAGCCTAACATGCTTTGAACACCTTGTACGGAGGATGGCGATGGGCATTTGAGAATTGCATCGACCTTCTTTGAATCCATACGCACTCCGCTAGGTGATAATATGAATCCCAAGAATTCAACTTCAGTCACGTTGAAAACACATTTTTCCAACTTAGCGAAAAGTTTGTGTTGACGCAATCTCTCGAGGACCATTTTCACGTGTTTCCGATGTTCAGTTTCCGATGAAGAATAAACGAGGATGTCGTCAATGTAAACAACAACACACACATCTATGAGCTCTCTGAGGACATCGTTCATAAAGCGGCCGGGGCATTGCAAAGTCCGAAGGGCATGACCTGATATTCAAATAGCCCATACTTGGTGCGGAAGGCCGTCTTCCATTCATCGCCCTCTTTTACTCGTACCAAGTGGTAGGCTCCTCTAAGATCCAGCTTTGTATATATGCATGCTTTTCTGACTTGGTCCAGGAGTTCAGGGATCAAAGGTAACGGATATCTATTCTTAACGGTGATCTGGTTCAGGGCGCGATAATCTATACACGTTCTACGGTCCCCTTCTTTTTTTGGAACGAAGAACAAAGCTGAGGAAGCAGGGGACTTGGAAGGACGAATAAACCCATTCGCTAGGTATTGATCCAGGTATTGTCGGAGGTGAAGATTCTCAGGCTCGGTGAGGGCATAAATTCTACTACAAGGAGGAGTAGATCCAGGTATCAGGTCTATCTGGCAGTCATAAGACCTATGAGGAGGTAGAGAGTTAGCCTGATCCTTCCGGAAAACATCTTGGAATTCTAGGTATTCAGGAGGTAACTGGGGAGCCTCCGAGGAAATTGCTGCCAGTGCAACACCAGGTCGAGGGTGACAAGTAGAGACACATTCTGGAAACTGAACCGTTCTTGCTCGCCAATCGATCTGAGAATTGTGCTTCTCTAACCAAGGAATTCCTAGAATAATCTGGAACTGAGGGGTCTTGATCACATCGAACACAATCTTCTCATGGTGTCCATCTTGACTTACTAGCGTCACTTCTTGGGTGGTATGCGTTACTGGTCCGGAGGCTATCTCCGTACCATCCACCGTAGTAATGACGTCCTTTACAGCCTTTGGACAAAGAGTCAGATTCATCCTCAAAACCATTTCATGATCCACATAATTGCCGATGGCACCGCTGTTGACGTAAGCTTCTATCGCATGTAATCGATCCGGATGTTCAGGGCTAATGAGGACCATAGGTATCACGAAATGCGAGGTCACTGAACTGGTTTTAACGCTCGGCAAGAGGACCTCTATTCTTGTCGGGCAAGGTCGTTTCCCTGCTCACAGTTTGTGACCCTGGAAACTGCAGCTCCTACTGCCTTCTTGGCTGGTTTCACCGGACAGTCTCGAAGAAAGTGCCCCGAGTTTCCGCAATAGAGGCATAATTGCAGCTGTTTTCTCCTTTCCCGCTCCTTTTGTGTTAGTGGTCCTTTCAGGCCCCCTATTTGCATGGGTTCTCTGGAGTCTACTCCTTTGGTAGGAGTTGGTGGTTTGGAAAATACTAAAGCATCAAACTTGGAACGATCGGCCTTCCTGTTCTGCAGTCTGTGGTCAATTTGAACGACTAAGTCAATATAGTCCGAACAGTCTTGTGGGGGATTCACTACTTGGGCTAACACATCTTTGAGCTCTCCACATAGACCTCTATAAAACAGCGTAATCCTTTTGTCCTCAGGCCATCGAGTTTCCACTATCAGTCTGTTGAAAGACGCAATATAAGCCAAAAGGTCTTGATTACCCTGTCGCAATGAAAGGAGCTCATTGTCCAAGGCCTGCCCCTGTGAATGTCTTGCAAACAGTTTTTCCATACTGCGCTGAAAAGCTTGAAAATCATGGAGAACCGGATCATCTTGATTAACTAGAGGGATCGACCAGTCTGCCGCATTGCCACTAAGGTACGAAAGCACGAAAGCTACCTTAGCTTGATCAGTTGGAAAGGCTGCTGGCCGGCATAAGAAGTGCAACCGGCACTGATTAATAAATACTGCAAACCTCTTTGGGTCACCAGAAAATCGTTCGGGCGGAGCCAGAGGTACATTCCCAGGTAGGTTGATCTGCACTGGGTTCGTAGAGGATGTTGAAGGAAGATTTGCCCCTGATGCGGGTAACGGAGTTTTTCCGGCTTGTGACTGTAGCAATTGTCTAGCGAGATCGTCTGTTCGCTCCTTGGAAATAATCAGTTCCCTTCTTAGAGCATTCATTTCCTGACGGGCTGCATGCACTTCTGCTCTTAGTTCCCCAAGTAACTGGACTAGCTGGTCGGTATCCGAGGTTTCCATAGCGCCTGGGTGGGAGTTTTGCGGTAGGCTTTGTGTTCTGTAACGCTCACCTGATTCCCGCAGAGGCGCCGGTCTTGACTGGGTGAATGCCGTATCTTCAAAGGTGATGTGTAACACACGGTTGGCTCTTTGGGCTGGACCTCTGTGCACTGTATGTCTGACTCGAAGAGTAAGATGTCTCCAGATCGAAAATATGGGATTAATGAACTGGGGTTATTGGGTGCCTCTCTCCTCTTCCCTTTCTCTTCTCCTGTAGAACCCCAAAGGTTAACGCCCTCACCTTAGGTAAGTGAACGCCGAGCCCTCCATCTGCCTCGGGGCAGGGTGCCGTAACCAGTTTCTTCACTGGATAAGGGTGCAGGCCTCTTGACCTCAGAGGACTGCTGTCCGTCGTTAACTGCACGAACGGTAAGTTCTGGGCACTTCAAATGTCTTAAAAGTCTTTTGTAATGATATCTCTTGTTTTGCAGGGTTCCGGCGATGGCGGATGGCGGGCTGATGAGAGTTGAGGATCGAACCCGCGTGAGGAATAGAAGCGCCTGGAAGCACGTAAGTAAGCGCTTGTAGCCTGCTTCACGATGCGCACTAACTGTCCCTTTTATCTTGCAGGTACAAGTTCGGAGCTTTAGAGAAGCTGAAGGGTGCTGGAATACCCACTGGATTCGGCGTGGGAAGGAGTAATGGCACGTGAGTAATAAAGGTGCCCAATGTCTTTAAACGCACCTTCTTTTGTCTTTCAGATGCGGGATGCAGCGCCGAAGGCCTCCGGAGCGTGCGAAGAGCTGGTAAGCTTTTGTCTTTCAGATGCCGGAATGCAGTGCGAAGACCTCCGGAGCATGCGAAGAGTAGGTAAGCCTTTGTCTTTCAGATGCCGGAATGCAGCGCGAGGCGTTGGTGACAGCCGATGGACCAGGTAAGAGATGCGCTGCCACTGAAGACCGTAGTGCTAACCTGTTCTTTCTTTGTCTTTACAGGTGCTGCTGAAGACTGGATTCCAGGATGGTAAGCCTTTGTTCCCTTAGGCCCAGGATCAGAAGCAGAAGACACGATGAGCGTTCTGCTGCAGAGAATGCAGAATAACACAAAGCAAGATTCATCCATCGGGTGTGGTTTAAATAGCCTCCTGTAGTGCTTAGGTGTCTCCTTCCACAGCCACGCCTAGGTAAGAAAAGAGTTCCTGCTTTCCAGAAGAGTTCCAGTGTTCTGAACCTAGGGAGTGGCTCCTGCCCCACCCAACAGGAAAAGTAGTCCCAAACAGAAGAGGATCAGGGGTTCAACTGGCAGGTAAGTAAGCAGCATGGTCTGCTGCAGGTAAATCCACACAAGCATAATGAGCCCGGCGCTTCCAGCGCTGGGACTGGGCATCTTTATGAGCCTGGTGCCACTGGCGCCAGGACAGGGTCCAAAAGGTCCCAATTGGGACTGGCTGGCACTCGAAACCGGGGTTATGGGTCTGCTTCCAAGGGAGTCGGGCAAGTCCTGATCTTTTGGAAGCAGAGATCATGACAGTTTTAGCTGGCGTTTGGCTATTGAATTATGCATGCAGTGTGCTATCTTGGTCTTAGCTGGAGACTGGCTGTTATACTTTGCATGTAGTGTGCTATCTTGGTCGTATCTGGAGTCTGGCTTTTGCATTTTGCATGCAGTGTGCTATCTTGGTCTTAGCTTGCGTCTGGCTGTTGCATTTTGCATGTGGTGTGCTATCTTTGTCTTAGCTGGAGTCTGGCTGTTGCACTTTGCATGCAGTGTGCTATGTTGGCCTTAGCTGGAGACTGGCTGTAGCATTTTGCCTATAGTGTGCTGTCTTGGTCTTAGCTGGAGTCTGGCTGTTGTATTTTGCCTGCAGTGTGCTGTCTTGGTCTTAGCTGGAGTCTGGCTGTTGCATTTTGCCTGCAGTGTGCTATCTTGGCCTTAGCTGGAAGCTGACTGTTGCATTTTACATGCGGTGTGCTATATTGGTCTTAGCTGGAGTCTGACTGTTGCACCTTGCATGCAGTGTGCTATCTTGGTCTTAGCTCGAGTCTGGCTGTTGCACTTTGCATGCAGTGCACTATCTCTGCCTTAGCTGGAATCCGGCTGTTGCACTTTGCATGCAGTGTGCTATCTTGGTCTTAGACAGAGTCTGGCAGTTGCATTTTGCATGTGGTGTGCTATCTTGGTCTTAGCTGGGGTCTGGCTGTTGCATTTTGCATGCAGGGTGTTATCTTGGTCTTAGCTGGGGTCTGTCTGTTGCATTTTGCATGCAGGGTGTTATCTTGGTCTTAGCTGGGGTCTGTCTGTTGCATTTTGCATGCAGTGTGCTATCATGATCTTAGCTGGGACCTGGCTGTTGAATTTTGCATGCACTATGCTATCTTGGTTTTAGCTATAGTCTGGCTGTTGCACTTTGCATGCAGTGTGCTATCTGTGTTTTAGCTGGAGTTTGGCTGTAGAATTTTGCATGCGGTGTGCTATCTTGGTCGTATCTGGAGTCTGGCATTTGCATTTTGCATGCAGTGTGTTATTTCTGTCTTAGATGGGGTCTGGCTGTTGCATTTTGCATGCAGTGTGCTTTCTTGGTCTTAGCTTGAGTCTGACTGTTGCATTTTGCATGTGTTGTGCTATCTTGGTCTTAGCTTGGGTTGGCTGTTGCATTTTGCATGCGCTATGCTATCTTGGTCTTAGCTGGAGTCAGTCTGTTGCACTTTGCATGCAGTGTGCTATCTTGGTCTTTGATGGAGTCTGGCTGTTGCATTTTGCCTGCTGTGTGCTGTCTTGGTCTTAGCTGGAGTCTGGCTGTTGTATTTTGCCTGCTGTGTGCTGTCTTGGTCTTAGCTGGAGTCTGGCTTTTGCATTTTGCCTGCAGTGTGCTATCTTGGCCTTAGCCGGAAGCTGACTGTTGCATTTTGCATGCATTGTGCTATCTTGGTCTTAGCTGGGGTCTGGCTGTTGCTTTTTGCCTGAGGTGTGCTATCCTGGTCTTAGCTGGAGTGCGGTTGCTGCGTTCTGCATGCAATGTGCTTTCTTGGTCTTAGCTGGAGTCTGGCTGTTGCATTTTGCATGTGGTGTGCTATCTTGGTCTTAGCTGGAGTCTGGCTGTTGCATTTTGCATATGGTGTGCTATATTGGTCTAAGGTGGAGTCTGGCTGTTGCATTTTGCATGTGGTGTGCTATCTTGGTTTTAGCTGGAGTCTGGCTGTTGCACTTTGCAAGCAGTGTGCTATCATGGTTTTAGCTGGGCTCTGGCTGTTGCATTTTGCATTTGGTGTGCTATCTTGGTCTTAGCTGGAGTCTGGCTGTTGCATTTTGCATGTGGTGGGATATCTTGGTTTTAGCTGGAGTCTGGCTGTTGCACTTTGCATGCAGTGCGCTATCCTGGCCTTAGCTGGAATCTGGCTGTTGCATTTTGCATGCAGTGTGCTAGCTTGGTCTTAGCTGGGGCCTGGCTGTTGCATTTTGCATGCACTATTCTTGGTCTTAGCTGGGGTCTGGCTATTCCATTTTGCATGCAATGTGTTATTTTGGCCTTAGCTGGAGTCTGGCTGTTGCATTTTGCATGCAGTGTGCTAGCTTGGTCTTAGCTGGGGCCTGGCTGTTGCATTTTGCATGCGCTATGCTATCTTGGTTTTAGCTGGGGTCTGGCTGTTGCACTTTGCATGCAGTGTGCTGTCCTGGTCTTATCTGGAGTCTGGCTGTTGCATTTTGCATGCAGTGTGCTAGCTTGGTCTTACCTGGGGCCTGGCAGTTGCATTTTGCATGCACTATTCTTGGTTTTAGCTGGGGTCTGGCTTTTCCATTTTGCATGCAGTGTGCTATCTTGGCCTTAGCTGGAGTCTGGCTGTTGCATTTTGCATGCAGTGTGCTATCTTGGCCATATATGGAGTTTGGCTGTTGCACTTTGCATGCGGTGTGCTACCTTGGTCTTAGCTGGATTCTGGCTGTTGCATTTTGCATGCAGTGTGCTATCTTGGTCTTAGCTGGGGTCTGGCTGTTGCATTTTGCATGCAGCATGCTATCTTGGTCTTAGATGGAGTCTGGCTGTTGCATTTTGCCTGCGGTGTGCTGTCTTGGTCTTAGCTGGAATCTGGCTGTTGTATTTTGCCTGCAGTGTGCTGTCTTGGTCTTAGCTGGAGTCTGGCTGTTGCACTTTGCATTCAGTGTGCTATCTTGGTCTTAGCTGGATTCTGGCTGTTGCATTTTGCATTTGGTGTGCTATCTTGGTCTTAGCTAGAGTCTAGCTGTTGCATTTTGCATGCAGCGTGCTAGCTTGGTCTTAACTCGGGCCTGGCTGTTGCATTTTGCATGCAGTGTGCTATCTTGGCCTTAGCTGGAGTCTGGCTGTTGCACTTTGCATGCAGTGTGCTATCTTGGTCTTAGCTGGATTCTGGCCGTTGAACTTTGCATGCAGTGTGCTATCTTGGCCTTAGCTAGAGTCTGGCTGTTGCACTTTGCATTCAGTGTGCTATCCTGGTCTTAGCTGGATTCTGGCTGTTGCATTTTGCATGCAGTGTGCTATCTTGGTCTTAGCTGGGGTCTGGCTGTTGCATTTTGCATGCAGCATGCTATCTTGGTTTTAGCTGGGGTTTGTCTGTTGCATTTTGCATGCAGTGTGCTATCATGGTCTTAGTTGGGACCTGGCTGTTGCATTTTGCATGAACTATGCTATCTTGGTCCTAGCTTGGGTCTGTCTGTTGCACTTTGCATGCGGTGTGCTATCTTGGCCTTAGCTGGAGTCTGGCTGTTGCATCTTGCCTGCAGTGTGCTGTCTTGGTTTTAGCTGGAGTCTGGCTGTTGCATTGTGCATGCAGGGTGCTATCTTGGTCTTAGCTGGGGTCTGGCTGTTGCATTTTGCATGTGGTGTGCTATCTTGGTCTTAGCTGGAGTCTGACTGTTGCACTTTGCATGCAGTGTGCTATCTTGGTCTTAGATGGAGTCTGGCTGTTGCATTTGGCATGCAGGGTGCTATCCTGGTCTTAGCTGGGGTCTGGCTGTTGCATTTTGCATGTGGTGTGCTATCTTGGTCTTAGCTGGAGTCTGGCTGTTGCACTTTGCATGCAGTGTGCTAACCTGCTCTTAGCTTAGTCTGGCTGTTGCATTTTGCATGTGCTGTGCTATCTTAGTCTTAGCTGGGGTCTGGCTGTTGCACTTTGCATGCAGTGTGCTATCTTGGCCTTAGCTGGAGTCTAGCTGTTGCATCTTGCCTGCAGTGTGCTGTCTTGGTCTTAGCTCGAGTCTGGCTGTTGTATTTTGCCTGCAGTGTGCTGTCTTGGTCTTAGCTGTAGTCTGGCTGTTGCATTTTGCATGCAGGGTGCTATCTTGGTCTTAGCTGGGGTTGGCTGTTGCATTTTACATGCGCTATGCTATCTTGGTCTTAGCTGGAGTCAGTCCGTTGCACTTTGCATGCAGTGTGCTATCTTGGTCTTAGATGGAGTCTGGCTGTTGCATTGTGCATGCAGTTTGCTATCTTGGCCTTAGCTGGAGTCTGGCTGTTGCATTTTGCCTGCGGTGTGCTGTCTTGGTCTTAGCTGGAGTCTGGCTGTTGTATTTTGCCTGCAGTGTGCTGTCTTGGTCTTAGCTGGAGTCTGGCTGTTGCATTTTGCCTGCAGTGTGCTATCTTGGCCTTAGCTGGAAGCTGACTGTTGCATTTTGCATGCGTTGTCCTATCTTGGTGTTAGCTGTTGTCTGGCTGTTGCTTTTTGCCTGAGGTGTGCTATCTTGGTCTAAGCTGGAGTCTGGCTGTTGCATTTTGCATGTGGTGTGCTATCTTGACCTTAGCAGGAATCTGGCTGTTGCATTTTGCCTGCAGTGTGCTGTCTTGGTCTTAGCTGGAGTCTGGCTGTTGCATTTTGCCTGCAGTGTGCTATCTTGGCCTTAGCTGGAAGCTGACTGTTGCATTTTGCATGTGTTGTCCTATCTTGGTGTTAGCTGGAGTCTGGCTGTTGCATTTTGCATGTGGTGTGCTATCTTGACCTTAGCAGGAGTCTGGCTGTTGCATTTTGCATGCAGTGTGCTATCTTGGCCGTATATGGAGTCCGGCTGTTGAACTTTGCATGCAGTGTGCTACCTTGGCCTTAGCTGGAGTCTGGCTGTTGCACTTTGCATGCAGTGTGCTATCTTGGTCTTAGATGGATTCTGGCTGTTGAACTTTGCATGCAGTGTGCTATCTTGGCCTTAGCTGGAGTCTGGCTGTTGCACTTTGCATGCAGTGTGCTATCTTGGTCTTAGCTGGATTCTGGCCGTTGAACTTTGCATGTGGTGTGCTATCTTGGTTTTAGCTGGAGTCTGGCTGTTGCACTTTGCATGCAGTGCGCTATCCTGGCCTTAGCTGGAATCTGGCTGTTGCATTTTGCATGCAGTGTGCTAGCTTGGTCTTACCTGGGGCCTGGCAGTTGCATTTTGCATGCACTATTCTTGGTTTTAGCTGGGGTCTGGCTATTCCAGTTTGCATGCAGTGTGCTATCTTGGCCTTAGCTGGAGTCTGGCTGTTGCATTTTGCATGCAGTGTGCTAGCTTGGTCTTAGCTGGGGCCTGGCTGTTGCATTTTGCATGCAGCATGCTATCTTGGTCTTAGATGGAGTCTGGCTGTTGCATTGTGCATGCAGTTTGCTATCTTGGCCTTAGCTGGAGTCTGGCTGTTGCATTTTGCCTGCGGTGTGCTGTCTTGGTCTTAGCTGGAGTCTGGCTGTTGTATTTTGCCTGCAGTGTGCTGTCTTGGTCTTAGCTGGAGTCTGGCTGTTGCACTTTGCATTCAGTGTGCTATCTTGGTCTTAGATGGATTCTGGCTGTTGCATTTTGCATTTGGTGTGCTATCTTGGTCTTAGCTAGAGTCTGGCTGTTGCATTTTGCATGCAGCATGCTAGCTTGGTCTTAGCTGGGGCCTGGCTGTTGCATTTTGCATGCGCTATGCTATCTTGGTCTTAGCTGGGGTCTGGCTGTTGCACTTTGCATGCAGTGTGCTATCTTGGCCTTAGATGGATTCTGGCTGTTGCATTTTGCATTTGGTGTGCTATCTTGGTCTTAGCTAGAGTCTGGCTGTTGCATTTTGCATGCAGCATGCTAGCTTGGTCTTAGCTGGGGCCTGGCTGTTGCATTTTACATGCGCTATGCTATCTTGGTCTTAGCTGGAGTCAGTCCGTTGCACTTTGCATGCAGTGTGCTATCTTGGTCTTAGATGGAGTCTGGCTGTTGCATTGTGCATGCAGTTTGCTATCTTGGCCTTAGCTGGAGTCTGGCTGTTGCATTTTGCCTGCGGTGTGCTGTCTTGGTCTTAGCTGGAGTCTGGCTGTTGTATTTTGCCTGCAGTGTGCTGTCTTGGTCTTAGCTGGAGTCTGGCTGTTGCATTGTGCATGCAGTTTGCTATCTTGGCCTTAGCTGGAGTCTGGCTGTTGCATTTTGCCTGCGGTGTGCTGTCTTGGTCTTAGCTGGAGTCTGGCTGTTGTATTTTGCCTGCAGTGTGCTGTCTTGGTCTTAGCTGGAGTCTGGCTGTTGTATTTTGCCTGCAGTGTGCTGTCGTGGTCTTAGCTGGAGTCTGGCTGTTGCACTTTGCATTCAGTGTGCTATCTTGGTCTTAGATGGATTCTGGCTGTTGCATTTTGCATTTGGTGTGCTATCTTGGTCTTAGCTAGAGTCTGGCTGTTGCATTTTGCATGCAGCATGCTAGCTTGGTCTTAGCTGGGGCCTGGCTGTTGCATTTTACATGCGCTATGCTATCTTGGTCTTAGCTGGAGTCAGTCCGTTGCACTTTGCATGCAGTGTGCTATCTTGGTCTTAGATGGAGTCTGGCTGTTGCATTGTGCATGCAGTTTGCTATCTTGGCCTTAGCTGGAATCTGGCTGTTGCATTTTGCCTGCGGTGTGCTGTCTTGGTCTTAGCTGGAGTCTGGCTGTTGTATTTTGCCTGCAGTGTGCTGTCTTGGTCTTAGCTGGAGTCTGGCTGTTGCATTTTGCCTGCAGTGTGCTATCTTGGCCTTAGCTGGAAGCTGACTGTTGCATTTTGCATGCGTTGTCCTATCTTGGTGTTAGCTGTTGTCTGGCTGTTGCTTTTTGCCTGAGGTGTGCTATCTTGGTCTAAGCTGGAGTCTGGCTGTTGCATTTTGCATGTGGTGTGCTATCTTGACCTTAGCAGGAATCTGGCTGTTGCATTTTGCCTGCAGTGTGCTGTCTTGGTCTTAGCTGGAGTCTGGCTGTTGCATTTTGCCTGCAGTGTGCTATCTTGGCCTTAGCTGGAAGCTGACTGTTGCATTTTGCATGTGTTGTCCTATCTTGGTGTTAGCTGGAGTCTGGCTGTTGCATTTTGCATGTGGTGTGCTATCTTGACCTTAGCAGGAGTCTGGCTGTTGCATTTTGCATGCAGTGTGCTATCTTGGCCGTATATGGAGTCCGGCTGTTGAACTTTGCATGCAGTGTGCTACCTTGGCCTTAGCTGGAGTCTGGCTGTTGCACTTTGCATGCAGTGTGCTATCTTGGTCTTAGATGGATTCTGGCTGTTGAACTTTGCATGCAGTGTGCTATCTTGGCCTTAGCTAGAGTCTGGCTGTTGCACTTTGCATGCAGTGTGCTATCTTGGTCTTAGCTGGATTCTGGCCGTTGAACTTTGCATGTGGTGTGCTATCTTGGTTTTAGCTGGAGTCTGGCTGTTGCACTTTGCATGCAGTGCGCTATCCTGGCCTTAGCTGGAATCTGGCTGTTGCATTTTGCATGCAGTGTGCTAGCTTGGTCTTACCTGGGGCCTGGCAGTTGCATTTTGCATGCACTATTCTTGGTCTTAGCTGGGGTCTGGCTATTCCAGTTTGCATGCAGTGTGCTATCTTGGCCTTAGCTGGAGTCTGGCTGTTGCATTTTGCATGCAGTGTGCTAGCTTGGTCTTAGCTGGGGCCTGGCTGTTGCATTTTGCATGCAGCATGCTATCTTGGTCTTAGATGGAGTCTGGCTGTTGCATTGTGCATGCAGTTTGCTATCTTGGCCTTAGCTGGAGTCTGGCTGTTGCATTTTGCCTGCGGTGTGCTGTCTTGGTCTTAGCTGGAGTCTGGCTGTTGTATTTTGCCTGCAGTGTGCTGTCTTGGTCTTAGCTGGAGTCTGGCTGTTGCACTTTGCATTCAGTGTGCTATCTTGGTCTTAGATGGATTCTGGCTGTTGCATTTTGCATTTGGTGTGCTATCTTGGTCTTAGCTAGAGTCTGGCTGTTGCATTTTGCATGCAGCATGCTAGCTTGGTCTTAGCTGGGGCCTGGCTTTTGCATTTTGCATGCGCTATGCTATCTTGGTCTTAGCTGGGGTCTGGCTGTTGCACTTTGCATGCAGTGTGCTATCTTGGCCTTAGCTGGAGTCTGGCTGTTGCACTTTGCATGCAGTGTGCTATCTTGGTCTTAGCTGGATTCTGGCCGTTGAACTTTGCATGCAGTGTGCTATCTTGGCCTTAGCTAGAGTCTGGCTGTTGCACTTTGCATTCAGTGTGCTATCTTGGTCTTAGCTGGATTCTGGCTGTTGCATTTTGCATGCATTGTGCTATCTTGGCCTTAGCTGGAGTCTGGCTGTTGCATTTTGCATGCAGTGTGCTAGCTTGGTCTTAGCTGGGGCCTGGCTGTTGCATGCGCTATGCTATCTTGGTCTCAGCTGGGGTCTGGCTGTTGCACTTTGCATGCAGTGTGCTATCTTGGCCTTAGCTGGAGTCTGGCTGTTGCACTTTGCATGCAGTGTGCTATCTTGGTCTTAGCTGGATTCTGGCTGTTGAACTTTGCATATAGTGTGCTATCTTGGCCTTAGCTGGAGTCTGGCTGTTGCACTTTGCATTCAGTGTGCTATCTTGGTCTTAGCTGGATTCTGGCTGTTGCATTTTGCATGCAGTGTGCTATCTTGGTCTTAGCTGGGGTCTGGCTGTTGCATTTTGCATGCAGCATGCTATCTTGGTTTTAGCTGGGGTTTGTCTGTTACATTTTGCATGCAGTGTGCTATCTTGGTCTTAGATGGAGTCTGGCTGTTGCATTGTGCATGCAGTTTGCTATCTTGGCCTTAGCTGGAGTCTGGCTGTTGCATTTTGCCTGCGGTGTGCTGTCTTGGTCTTAGCTGGAGTCTGGCTGTTGTATTTTGCCTGCAGTGTGCTGTCTTGGTCTTATCTGGAGTCTGGCTGTTGAATTATGCCTGCAGTGTGCTATCTTGGCCTTAGCTGGAAGCTGACTGTTGCATTTTGCATGTGTTGTCCTATCTTGGTGTTAGCTGCTGTCTGGCTGTTGCTTTTTGCCTGAGGTGTGCTATCTTGGTCTAAGCTGGAGTCTGGCTGTTGCATTTTGCATGTGGTGTGCTATCTTGGTCTTAGCTGGAGTCTGGCTGTTGCATTTTGCATGTGGTGTGCTATCTTGACCTTAGCAGGAGTCTAGCTGTTGCATTTTGCATGCAGTGTGCTATCTTGGCCGTATATGGAGTCTGGCTGTTGAACTTTGCATGCAGTGTGCTATATTGGTCTTAGCTGGATTCTGGCTGTTGCACTTTGCATGCAATGTGCTATCTTGGCCTTAGCTGGAGTCTGGCTGTTGCACTTTGCATGCAGTGCACTATCTCTGCCTTAGCTGGAATCCGGCTGTTGCACTTTGCATGCAGTGTGCTATCGTGGTCTTAGCTGGATTCTGGCTGTTGCATTTTGCATGCAGTGTGCTATCTTGGTCTTAGCCGGAGTCTGGCAGTTGCATTTTGCATGTGGTGTGCTATCTTGGTCTTAGCTGGGGTCTGGCTGTTGCATTTTGCATGCAGGGTGCTATCTTGGTCTTAGCTGGGGTCTGTCTGTTGCATTTTGCATGCAGTGTGCTATCATGATCTTAGCTGGGACCTGGCTGTTGCATTTTGCGTGCACTATGCTATCTTGGTTTTAGCTATAGTCTGGCTGTTGCACTTTGCATGCAGTGTGCTATCTGCGTTTTAGCTGGAGTTTGGCTGTTGAATTTTGCATGCAGTGTGCTATCTTGGTCATATCTGGAGTCTGGCTTTTGCATTTTGCATGCAGTGTGTTATTTCTGTCTTAGATGGGGTCTGGCTGTTGCATTTTGCATGCAGTGTGCTTTCTTGGTCTTAGCTTGAGTCTGACTGTTGTATTTTGCATGCGTTGTGCTATCTTGGTCTTAGCTCGGGTTGGCTGTTGCATTTTGCATGCGCTATGCTATGTTGGTCTTAGCTGGAGTCAGTCTGTTGCACTTTGCATGCAGTGTGCTACCTTGGTCTTAGATGGAGTCTGGCTGTTGCATTGTGCATGCAGTGTGCTATCTTGGCGTTAGCTGGAGTTTGGCTGTTGCATTTTGCCTGCTGTGTGCTGTCTTGGTCTTACCTGGAGTCTGGCTGTTGTATTTTGCCTGCTGTGTGCTGTCTTGGTCTTAGCTGGAGTCTGGCTGTTGCATTTTGCCTGCAGTGTGCTATCATGGCCTTAGCTGGAAGCTGACTGTTGCATTTTGCATGCATTGTGCTATCTTGGTTTTAGCTGGGGTCTGGCTGTTGATTTTTGCCTGAGGTGTGCTATCCTGGTCTTAGCTGGAGTGTGGTTGCTGCGTTCTGCATGCAAAGTGCTTTCTTGGTCTTAGCTGGAGTCTGGCTGTTGCATTTTGCATGTGGTGTGCTATCTTGGTCTTAGCTGGAGTCTGGCTGTTGCATTTTGCATGTGGTGTGCTATCTTGGTCTACGGTGGAGTCTGGCTATTGCATTTTGCATGCGGTGTGCTATCTTGGTTTTAGCTGGAGTCTGGCTGTTGTACTTCGCAAGCAGTGTGCTATCATGGTTTTAGCTGGGCTCTGGTTGTTGCATTTTGCATTTGGTGTGCTATCTTGGTCTTAGCTGGAGTCTGGCTGTTGCATTTTGCATGTGGTGTGCTATCTTGGTTTTAGCTGGAGTCTGGCTGTTGCGCTTTGCATGCAGTGCGCTATCCTGGCCTTAGCTGGAATCTGGCTGTTGCATTTTGCATGCAGTGTGCTAGCTTGGTCTTAGCTGGGGCCTGGCTGTTGCATTTTGCATGCGCTATGCTATCTTGGTCTTAGCTGGGGTCTGGCTGTTGCACTCTGCATGCAGTGCACTATCTCTGCCTTAGCTGGAATCCGGCTGTTGCACTTTGCATGCAGTGTGCTATCGTGGTCTTAGCTGGATTCTGGCTGTTCAACTTTGCATGCAGTGTGCTATCTTGGCCTTAGCTGGAGTCTGGCTGTTGCACTTTGCATGCAATGTGCTATCTTGGCCTTAGCTGGAGTCTGGCTGTTGCACTTTGCATGCAGTGTGCTATCGTGGTCTTAGCTGGATTCTGGCTGTTGCATTTTGCATGCAGTGTGCTATCTTGGTTTTAGCCGGAGTTTGGCAGTTGCATTTTGCATGTGGTGTGCTATCTTGTTCTTAGCTGGGGTCTGGCTGTTGCATTTTGCATGCAGGGTGCTATCTTGGTCTTATCTGGGGTCTGTCTGTTGCATTTTGCATGCAGTGTGCTATCATGATCTTAGCTGGGACCTGGCTGTTGCATTTTGCATGCACTATGCTATCTTGGTTTTAGCTATAGTCTGGCTGTTGCACTTTGCATGCAGTGTGCTATCTGCGTTTTAGCTGGAGTTTGGCTGTTGAATTTTGCATGCAGTGTGCTATCATGGTCGTATCTGGAGTCTGGCTTTTGCATTTTGCATGCAGTGTGTTATTTCTGTCTTAGATGGGGTCTGGCTGTTGCATTTTGCATGCAGTGTGCTTTCTTGGTCTTAGCTTGAGTCTGACTGTTGTATTTTGCATGCGTTGTGCTATCTTGGTCTTAGCTCGGGTTGGCTGTTGCATTTTGCATGCGCTATGCTATGTTGGTCTTAGCTGGAGTCAGTCTGTTGCACTTTGCATGCAGTGTGCTACCTTGGTCTTAGATGGAGTCTGGCTGTTGCATTGTGCATGCAGTGTGCTATCTTGGCGTTAGCTGGAGTTTGGCTGTTGCATTTTGCCTGCTGTGTGCTGTCTTGGTCTTACCTGGAGTCTGGCTGTTGTATTTTGCTTGCTGTGTGCTGTCTTGGTCTTAGCTGGAGTCTGGCTGTTGCATTTTGCCTGCAGTGTGCTATCTTGGCCTTAGCTGGAAGCTGACTGTTGCATTTTGCATGCATTGTGCTATCTTGGTTTTAGCTGGGGTCTGGCTGTTGCTTTTTGCCTGAGGTGTGCTATCCTGGTCTTAGCTGGAGTGTGGTTGCTGCGTTCTGCATGCAAAGTGCTTTCTTGGTCTTAGCTGGAGTCTGGCTGTTGCATTTTGCATGTGGTGTGCTATCTTGGTCTTAGCTGGAGTCTGGCTGTTGCATTTTGCATGTGGTGTGCTATCTTGGTCTACGGTGGAGTCTGGCTATTGCATTTTGCATGCGGTGTGCTATCTTGGTTTTAGCTGGAGTCTGGCTGTTGTACTTCGCAAGCAGTGTGCTATCATGGTTTTAGCTGGGCTCTGGCTGTTGCATTTTGCATTTGGTGTGCTATCTTGGTCTTAGCTGGAGTCTGGCTGTTGCATTTTGCATGTGGTGTGCTATCTTGGTTTTAGCTGGAGTCTGGCTGTTGCGCTTTGCATGCAGTGCGCTATCCTGGCCTTAGCTGGAATCTGGCTGTTGCATTTTGCATGCAGTGTGCTAGCTTGGTCTTACCTGGGGCCTGGCAGTTGCATTTTGCATGCACTATTCTTGGTCTTAGCTGGGGTCTGGCTTTTCCATTTTGCATGCAGTGTGCTATCTTGGCCTTAGCTGGAGTCTGGCTGTTGCATTTTGCATGCAGTGTGCTATCTTGGCCATATATGGAGTTTGGCTGTTGCACTTTGCATGCGGTGTGCTACCTTGGTCTTAGCTGGATTCTGGCTGTTGCATTTTGCATGCAGTGTGCTATCTTGGTCTTAGCTGGGGTCTGGCTGTTGCATTTTGCATGCAGCATGCTATCTTGGTCTTAGATGGAGTCTGGCTGTTGCATTTTGCCTGCGGTGTGCTGTCTTGGTCTTAGCTGGAATCTGGCTGTTGTATTTTGCCTGCAGTGTGCTGTCTTGGTCTTAGCTGGAGTCTGGCTGTTGCACTTTGCATTCAGTGTGCTATCTTGGTCTTAGCTGGATTCTGGCTGTTGCATTTTGCATTTGGTGTGCTATCTTGGTCTTAGCTAGAGTCTGGCTGTTGCATTTTGCATGCAGCGTGCTAGCTTGGTCTTAACTCGGGCCTGGCTGTTGCATTTTGCATGCAGTGTGCTATCTTGGCCTTAGCTGGAGTCTGGCTGTTGCACTTTGCATGCAGTGTGCTATCTTGGTCTTAGCTGGATTCTGGCCGTTGAACTTTGCATGCAGTGTGCTATCTTGGCCTTAGCTAGAGTCTGGCTGTTGCACTTTGCATTCAGTGTGCTATCTTGGTTTTAGCTGGATTCTGGCTGTTGCATTTTGCATGCAGTGTGCTATCTTGGTCTTAGCTGGGGTCTGGCTGTTGCATTTTGCATGCAGCATGCTATCTTGGTTTTAGCTGGGGTTTGTCTGTTGCATTTTGCATGCAGTGTGCTATCATGGTCTTAGTTGGGACCTGGCTGTTGCATTTTGCATGAACTATGCTATCTTGGTCCTAGCTTGGGTCTGTCTGTTGCACTTTGCATGCGGTGTGCTATCTTGGCCTTAGCTGGAGTCTGGCTGTTGCATCTTGCCTGCAGTGTGCTGTCTTGGTTTTAGCTGGAGTCTGGCTGTTGCATTGTGCATGCAGGGTGCTATCTTGGTCTTAGCTGGGGTCTGGCTGTTGCATTTTGCATGTGGTGTGCTATCTTGGTCTTAGCTGGAGTCTGACTGTTGCACTTTGCATGCAGTGTGCTATCTTGGTCTTAGATGGAGTCTGGCTGTTGCATTTGGCATGCAGGGTGCTATCCTGGTCTTAGCTGGGGTCTGGCTGTTGCATTTTGCATGTGGTGTGCTATCTTGGTCTTAGCTGGAGTCTGGCTGTTGCACTTTGCATGCAGTGTGCTAACCTGCTCTTAGCTTAGTCTGGCTGTTGCATTTTGCATGTGCTGTGCTATCTTAGTCTTAGCTGGGGTCTGGCTGTTGCACTTTGCATGCAGTGTGCTATCTTGGCCTTAGCTGGAGTCTAGCTGTTGCATCTTGCCTGCAGTGTGCTGTCTTGGTCTTAGCTCGAGTCTGGCTGTTGTATTTTGCCTGCAGTGTGCTGTCCTGGTCTTAGCTGTAGTCTGGCTGTTGCATTTTGCATGAAGGGTGCTATCTTGGTCTTAGCTGGGGTTGGCTGTTGCATTTTACATGCGCTATGCTATCTTGGTCTTAGCTGGAGTCAGTCCGTTGCACTTTGCATGCAGTGTGCTATCTTGGTCTTAGATGGAGTCTGGCTGTTGCATTGTGCATGCAGTTTGCTATCTTGGCCTTAGCTGGAGTCTGGCTGTTGCATTTTGCCTGCGGTGTGCTGTCTTGGTCTTAGCTGGAGTCTGGCTGTTGTATTTTGCCTGCAGTGTGCTGTCTTGGTCTTAGCTGGAGTCTGGCTGTTGCATTTTGCCTGCAGTGTGCTATCTTGGCCTTAGCTGGAAGCTGACTGTTGCATTTTGCATGCGTTGTCCTATCTTGGTGTTAGCTGTTGTCTGGCTGTTGCTTTTTGCCTGAGGTGTGCTATCTTGGCTAAGCTGGAGTCTGGCTGTTGCATTTTGCATGTGGTGTGCTATCTTGACCTTAGCAGGAATCTGGCTGTTGCATTTTGCCTGCAGTGTGCTGTCTTGATCTTAGCTGGAGTCTGGCTGTTGCATTTTGCCTGCAGTGTGCTATCTTGGCCTTAGCTGGAAGCTGACTGTTGCATTTTGCATGTGTTGTCCTATCTTGGTGTTAGCTGGAGTCTGGCTGTTGCATTTTGCATGTGGTGTGCTATCTTGACCTTAGCAGGAGTCTGGCTGTTGCATTTTGCATGCAGTGTGCTATCTTAGCCGTATATGGAGTCCGGCTGTTGAACTTTGCATGCAGTGTGCTACCTTGGCCTTAGCTGGAGTCTGGCTGTTGCACTTTGCATGCAGTGTGCTATCTTGGTCTTAGATGGATTCTGGCTGTTGAACTTTGCATGCAGTGTGCTATCTTGGCCTTAGCTGGAGTCTGGCTGTTGCACTTTGCATGCAGTGTGCTATCTTGGTCTTAGCTGGATTCTGGCCGTTGAACTTTGCATGTGGTGTGCTATCTTGGTTGTAGCTGGAGTCTGGCTGTTGCACTTTGCATGCAGTGCGCTATCCTGGCCTTAGCTGGAATCTGGCTGTTGCATTTTGCATGCAGTGTGCTAGCTTGGTCTTACCTGGGGCCTGGCAGTTGCATTTTGCATGCACTATTCTTGGTCTTAGCTGGGGTCTGGCTATTCCATTTTGCATGCAGTGTGCTATCTTGGCCTTAGCTGGAGTCTGGCTGTTGCATTTTGCATGCAGTGTGCTAGCTTGGTCTTAGCTGGGGCCTGGCTGTTGCATTTTGCATGCGCTATGCTATCTTGGTCTTAGCTGGGGTCTGGCTGTTGCACTCTGCATGCAGTGTGCTATCTTGGCCTTAGCTGGAGTCTGGCTGTTGCACTTTGCATGCAGTGTGCTATCTTGGTCTTAGCTGGATTCTGGCTGTTCAACTTTGCATGCAGTGTGCTATCTTGGCCTTACCTGGAGTCTGGCTGTTGCACTTTGCATTCAGTGTGCTATCTTGGTCTTAGCTGGATTCTGGCTGTTGCATTTTGCATGCAGTGTGCTATCTTGGTCTTAGCTGGGGTCTGGCTGTTGCATTTTGCATGCAGCATGCTATCTTGGTCTTAGATGGAGTCTGGCTGTTGCATTGTGCATGCAGTTTGCTATCTTGGCCTTAGCTGGAGTCTGGCTGTTGCATTTTGCCTGCGGTGTGCTGTCTTGGTCTTAGCTGGAGTCTGGCTGTTGTATTTTGCCTGCAGTGTGCTGTCTTGGTCTTAGCTGGAGTCTGGCTGTTGCACTTTGCATTCATTGTGCTATCTTGGTCTTAGCTGGATTCTGGCTGTTGCATTTTGCATTTGGTGTGCTATCTTGGTCTTAGCTAGAGTCTGGCTGTTGCATTTTGCATGCAGCGTGCTAGCTTGGTCTTAGCTGGGGCCTGGCTGTTGCATTTTGCATGCGCTATGCTATCTTGGTCTTAGCTGGGGTCTGGCTGTTGCACTTTGCATGCAGTGTGCTATCTTGGCCTTAGCTGGAGTCTGGCTGTTGCACTTTGCATGCAGTGTGCTATCTTGGTCTTAGCTGGATTCTGGCCGTTGAACTTTGCATGCAGTGTGCTATCTTGGCCTTAGCTAGAGTCTGGCTGTTGCACTTTGCATTCAGTGTGCTATCTTGGTCTTAGCTGGATTCTGGCTGTTGCATTTTGCATGCAGTGTGCTATCTTGGTCTTAGCTGGGGTCTGGCTGTTGCATTTTGCATGCAGCATGCTATCTTGGTTTTAGCTGGGGTTTGTCTGTTGCATTTTGCATGCAGTGTGCTATCATGGTCTTAGTTGGGACCTGGCTGTTGCATTTTGCATGAACTATGCTATCTTGGTCTTAGCCTGGGTCTGTCTATTGCACTTTGCATGCGGTGTGCTATCTTGGCCTTAGCTGGAGTCTGGCTGTTGCATCTTGCCTGCAGTGTGCTGTCTTGGTTTTAGCTGGAGTCTGGCTGTTGCATTTTGCATGCAGGGTGCTATCTTGGTCTTAGCTGGAGTCTGGCTGTTGCATTTTGCATGTGGTGTGCTATCTTGGTCTTAGCTGGAGTCTGACTGTTGCACTTTGCATGCAGTGTGCTATCTTGGTCTTAGATGGAGTCTGGCTGTTGCATTTGGCATGCAGGGTGCTATCCTGGTCTTAGCTGGGGTCTGGCTGTTGCATTTTGCATGTGGTGTGCTATCTTGGTCTTAGCTGGAGTCTTACTGTTGCACTTTGCATGCAGTGTGCTAACTTGCTCTTAGCTTAGTCTGGCTGTTGCATTTTGCATGTGCTATGCTATCTTAGTCTTAGCTGGGGTCTGGCTGTTGCACTTTGAATGCAGTGTGCTATCTTGGCCTTAGCTGGAGTCTAGCTGTTGCATCTTGCCTGCAGTGTGCTGTCTTGGTCTTAGCTCGAGTCTGGCTGTTGTATTTTGCCTGCAGTGTGCTGTCTTGGTCTTAGCTGTAGTCTGGCTGTTGCATTTTGCATGCAGGGTGCTATCTTGGTCTTAGCTGGGGTTGGCTGTTGCATTTTACATGCGCTATGCTATCTTGGTCTTAGCTGGAGTCAGTCCGTTGCACTTTGCATGCAGTGTGCTATCTTGGTCTTAGATGGAGTCTGGCTGTTGCATTGTACATGCAGTTTGCTATCTTGGCCTTAGCTGGAGTCTGGCTGTTGCATTTTGCCTGCGGTGTGCTGTCTTGGTCTTAGCTGGAGTCTGGCTGTTGTATTTTGCCTGCAGTGTGCTGTCTTGGTCTTAGCTGGAGTCTGGCTGTTGCATTTTGCCTGCAGTGTGCTATCTTGGCCTTAGCTGGAAGCTGACTGTTGCATTTTGCATGCGTTGTCCTATCTTGGTGTTAGATGGTGTCTGGCTGTTGCTTTTTGCCTGAGGTGTGCTATCTTGGTCTAAGCTGGAGTCTGGCTGTTGCATTTTGCATGTGGTGTGCTATCTTGGTCTTAGCTGGAGTCTGGCTGTTGCATTTTGCATGTGGTGTGCTATCTTGACCTTAGCAGGAATCTGGCTGTTGCATTTTGCCTGCAGTGTGCTGTCTTGGTCTTAGCTGGAGTCTGGCTGTTGCATTTTGCCATCAGTGTGCTATCTTGGCCTTAGCTGGAAGCTGACTGTTGCATTTTGCATGCATTGTCCTATCTTGGTGTTAGCTGGAGTCTGGCTGTTGCATTTTGCATGTGGTGTGCTATCTTGACCTTAGCAGGAGTCTGGCTGTTGCATTTTGCATGCAGTGTGCTATCTTGGCCGTATATGGAGTCCGGCTGTTGAACTTTGCATGCAGTGTGCTACCTTGGCCTTAGCTGGGGTCTGGCTGTTGCACTTTGCATGCAGTGTGCTATCTTGGTCTTAGCTGGATTCTGGCTGTTGAACTTTGCATGCAGTGTGCTATCTTGGCCTTAGCTGGAGTCTGGCTGTTGCACTTTGCATGCAGTGTGCTATCTTGGTCTTAGCTGGATTCTGGCCGTTGAACTTTGCATGCAGTGTGCTATCTTGGCCTTAGCTGGGCTCTGGCTGTTGCATTTTGCATTTGGTGTGCTATCTTGGTCTTAGCTGGAGTCTGGCTGTTGCATTTTGCATGTGGTGTGCTATCTTGGTGTTAGATGGTGTCTGGCTGTTGCTTTTTGCCTGAGGTGTGCTATCTTGGTCTAAGCTGGAGTCTGGCTGTTGCATTTTGCATGTGGTGTGCTATCTTGGTCTTAGCTGGAGTCTGGCTGTTGCATTTTGCATGTGGTGTGCTATCTTGACCTTAGCAGGAATCTGGCTGTTGCATTTTGCCTGCAGTGTGCTGTCTTGGTCTTAGCTGGAGTCTGGCTGTTGCATTTTGCCTGCAGTGTGCTATCTTGGCCTTAGCTGGAAGCTGACTGTTGCATTTTGCATGCATTGTCCTATCTTGGTGTTAGCTGGAGTCTGGCTGTTGCATTTTGCATGTGGTGTGCTATCTTGACCTTAGCAGGAGTCTGGCTGTTGCATTTTGCATGCAGTGTGCTATCTTGGCCGTATATGGAGTCCGGCTGTTGAACTTTGCATGCAGTGTGCTATCTTGGTCTTAGCTGGATTCTGGCTGTTACACTTTGCATGCGGTGTGCTATCTTGGTCTTAGCTGGATTCTGGCTGTTAAACTTTGCATGCAGTGTGCTATCTTGGCCTTAGCTGGAGTCTGGCTGTTGCACTTTGCATGCAGTGTGCTATCTTGGTCTTAGCTGGATTCTGGCCGTTGAACTTTGCATGCAGTGTGCTATCTTGGCCTTAGCTGGGCTCTGGCTGTTGCATTTTGCATTTGGTGTGCTATCTTGGTCTTAGCTGGAGTCTGGCTGTTGCATTTTGCATGTGGTGTGCTATCTTGGTTTTAGCTGGAGTCTGGCGGTTGCACTTTGCATGCAGTGCGCTATCCTGGCCGTAGCTGGAATCTGGCTGTTGCATTTTGCATGCAGTGTGCTAGCTTGGTCTTACCTGGGGCCTGGCAGTTGCATTTTGCATGCACTATTCTTGGTCTTAGCTGGGGTCTGGCTATTCCATTTTGCATGCAGTGTGCTATCTTGGCCTTAGCTGGAGTCTGGCTGTTGCATTTTGCATGCAGTGTGCTAGCTTGGTCTTAGCTGGGGCCTGGCTGTTGCATTTTGCATGCGCTATGCTATCTTGGTCTTAGCTGGGGTCTGGCTGTTGCACTCTGCATGCAGTGTGCTATCTTGGCCTTAGCTGGAGTCTGGCTGTTGCACTTTGCATGCAGTGTGCTATCTTGGTCTTAGCTGGATTCTGGCTGTTCAACTTTGCATGCAGTGTGCTATCTTGGCCTTAGCTGGAGTCTGGCTGTTGCACTTTGCATTCAGTGTGCTATCTTGGTCTTATCTGGATTCTGGCTGTTGCATTTTGCATGCAGTGTGCTATTTTGGTCTTAGCTGGGGTCTGGCTGTTGCATTATGCATGCAGCATGCTATCTTGGTCTTAGATGGAGTCTGGCTGTTGCATTGTGCATGCAGTTTGCTATCTTGGCCTTAGCTGGAGTCTGGCTGTTGCATTTTGCCTGCGGTGTGCTGTCTTGGTCTTAGCTGGAGTCTGGCTGTTGTATTTTGCCTGCAGTGTGCTGTCTTGGTCTTAGCTGGAGTCTGGCTGTTGCATTTTGCATTCAGTGTGCTATCTTGGTCTTAGCTGGATTCTGGCTGTTGCATTTTGCATTTGGTGTGCTATCTTGGTCTTAGCTGGAGTCTGGCTGTTGCATTTTGCATGCAGCGTGCTAGCTTGGTCTTAGCTGGGGCCTGGCTGTTGCATTTTGCATGCGCTATGCTATCTTGGTCTTAGCTGGGGTCTGGCTGTTGCACTTTGCATGCAGTGTGCTATCTTGGCTTTAGCTGGAGTCTGGCTGTTGCACTTTGCATGCAGTGTGCTATCTTGGTCTTAGCTGAATTCTGGCCGTTGAACTTTGCATGCAGTGTGCTATTTTGGTCTTAGCTGGATTCTGGCTGTTGCATTTTGCATGCAGTGTGCTATCTTGGTCTTAGCTGGGGTCTGGCTGTTGCATTTTGCATGCAGCATGCTATCTATCTTGGTTTTAGCTGGGGTTTGTCTGTTGCATTTTGCATGCAGTGTGCTATCATGGTCTTAGTTGGGACCTGGCTGTTGCATTTTGCATGCACTATGCTATCTTGGTCTTAGCTTGGGTCTGTCTGTTGCACTTTGCATGCGGTGTGCTATCTTGGCCTTAGCTGGAGTCTGGCTGTTGCATCTTGCCTGCAGTGTGCTGTCTTGGTCTTAGCTGGAGTCTGACTGTTGCATTTTGCATGCAGGGTGCTATCTTGGTCTTAGCTGGGGTCTGGCTGTTGCATTTTGCATGTGGTGTGCTATCTTGGTCTTAGCTGGAGTCTGACTGTTGCACTTTGCATGCAGTGTGCTATCTTGGTCTTAGATGGAGTCTGGCTGTTGCATTTGGCATGCAGGGTGCTATCCTGGTCTTAGCTGGGGTCTGGCTGTTGCATTTTGCATGTGGTGTGCTATCTTGGTCTTAGATGGAGTCTTACTGTTGCACTTTGCATGCAGTGTGCTATCTTGCTCTTAGCTTAGTCTGGCTGTTGCATTTTGCATGTGCTATGCTATCTTAGTCTTAGCTGGGGTCTGGCTGTTGCACTTTGCATGCAGTGTGCTATCTTGGCCTTAGCTGGAGTCTAGCTGTTGCATCTTGCCTGCAGTGTGCTGTCTTGGTCTTAGCTCGAGTCTGGCTGTTGTATTTTGCCTGCAGTGTGCTGTCTTGGTCTTAGCTGTAGTCTGGCTGTTGCATTTTGCATGCAGGGTGCTATCTTGGTCTTAGCTGGGGTTGGCTGTTGCATTTTACATGCGGTATGCTATCTTGGTCTTAGCTGGAGTCAGTCCGTTGCACTTTGCATGCAGTGTGCTATCTTGGTCTTAGATGGAGTCTGGCTGTTGCATTGTGCATGCAGTTTGCTATCTTGGCCTTAGCTGGAGTCTGGCTGTTGCATTTTGCCTGCGGTGTGCTGTCTTGGTCTTAGCTGGAGTCTGGCTGTTGTATTTTGCCTGCAGTGTGCTGTCTTGGTCTTAGCTGGAGTCTGGCTGTTGCATTTTGCCTGCAGTGTGCTATCTTGGCCTTAGCTGGAAGCTGACTGTTGCATTTTGCATGCGTTGTCCTATCTTGGTGTTAGCTGGTGTCTGGCTGTTGCTTTTTGCCTGAGGTGTGCTATCTTGGTCTAAGCTGGAGTCTGGCTGTTGCATTTTGCATGTGGTGTGCTATCTTGGTCTTAGCTGGAGTCTGGCTGTTGCATTTTGCATGTGGTGTGCTATCTTGACCTTAGCAGGAGTCTGGCTGTTGCATTTTGCATGCAGTGTGCTATCTTGGCCGTATATGGAGTCCGGCTGTTGAACTTTGCATGCAGTGTGCTACCTTGGCCTTAGCCGGAGTCTGGCTGTTGCACTTTGCATGCGGTGTGCTATCTTGGTCTTGGCTGGATTCTGGCTGTTGAACTTTGCATGCAGTGTGCTATCTTGGCCTTAGCTGGAGTCTGGCTGTTGCACTTTGCATGCAGTGTGCTATCTTGGTCTTAGCTGGATTCTGGCTGTTGCATTTTGCATTTGGTGTGCTATCTTGGTCTTAGCTGGAGTCTGGCTGTTGCATTTTGCATGCAGTGTGCTACCTTGGTCTTAGCTGGATTCTGGCTGTTGCACTTTGCATGCAATGTGCTATCTTGGCCTTAGCTGGAGTCTGGCTGTTGCACTTTGCATGCAGTGTGCTATCTTGGTCTTAGATGGAGTCTGGCTGTTGCATTGTGCATGCAGTTTGCTATCTTGGCCTTAGCTGGAGTCTGGCTGTTGCATTTTGCCTGCGGTGTGCTGTCTTGGTCTTAGCTGGAGTCTGGCTGTTGTATTTTGCCTGCAGTGTGCTGTCTTTGTCTTAGCTGGAGTCTGGCTGTTGCATTTTGCCTGCAGTGTGCTATCTTGGCCTTAGATGGAAGCTGACTGTTGCATTTTGCATGCGTTGTCCTATCTTGGTGTTAGCTGGTGTCTGGCTGTTGCTTTTTGCCTGAGGTGTGCTATCTTGGTCTAAGCTGGAGTCTGGCTGTTGCATTTTGCATGTGGTGTGCTATCTTGGTCTTAGCTGGAGTCTGGCTGTTGCATTTTGCATGTGGTGTGCTATCTTGACCTTAGCAGGAATCTGGCTGTTGCATTTTGCCTGCAGTGTGCTGTCTTGGTCTTAGCTGGAGTCAGTCCGTTGCACTTTGCATGCAGTGTGCTATCTTGGTCTTAGATGGAGTCTGGCTGTTGCATTGTGCATGCAGTTTGCTATCTTGGCCTTAGCTGGAGTCTGGCTGTTGCATTTTGCCTGCGGTGTGCTGTCTTGGTCTTAGCTGGAGTCTGGCTGTTGTATTTTGCCTGCAGTGTGCTGTCTTGGTCTTAGCTGGAGTCTGGCTGTTGCATTTTGCCTGCAGTGTGCTATCTTGGCCTTAGCTGGAAGCTGACTGTTGCATTTTGCATGCGTTGTCCTATCTTGGTGTTAGCTGGTGTCTGGCTGTTGCTTTTTGCCTGAGGTGTGCTATCTTGGTCTAAGCTGGAGTCTGGCTGTTGCATTTTGCATGTGGTGTGCTATCTTGGTCTTAGCTGGAGTCTGGCTGTTGCATTTTGCATGTGGTGTGCTATCTTGACCTTAGCAGGAATCTGGCTGTTGCATTTTGCCTGCAGTGTGCTGTCTTGGTCTTAGCTGGAATCTGGCTGTTGCATTTTGCCTGCAGTGTGCTATCTTGGCCTTAGCTGGAAGCTGACTGTTGCATTTTGCATGGGTTGTCCTATCTTGGTGTTAGCTGGAGTCTGGCTGTTGCATTTTGCATGTGGTGTGCTATCTTGACCTTAGCAGGAGTCTGGCTGTTGCATTTTGCATGCAGTGTGCTATCTTGGCCGTATATGGAGTCCGGCTGTTGAACTTTGCATGCAGTGTGCTACCTTGGCCTTAGCCGGAGTCTGGCTGTTGCACTTTGCATGCGGTGTGCTATCTTGGTCTTAGCTGGATTCTGGCTGTTGAACTTTGCATGCAGTGTGCTATCTTGGCCTTAGCTGGAGTCTGGCTGTTGCACTTTGCATGCAGTGTGCTATCTTGGTCTTAGCTGGATTCTGGCTGTTGCATTTTGCATTTGGTGTGCTATCTTGGTCTTAGCTGGAGTCTGGCTGTTGCATTTTGCATGCAGTGTGCTACCTTGGTCTTAGCTGGATTCTGGCTGTTGCATTTTGCCTGCAGTGTGCTATCTTGGCCTTAGATGGAAGCTGACTGTTGCATTTTGCATGCGTTGTCCTATCTTGGTGTTAGCTGGTGTCTGGCTGTTGCTTTTTGCCTGAGGTGTGCTATCTTGGTCTAAGCTGGAGTCTGGCTGTTGCATTTTGCATGTGGTGTGCTATCTTGGTCTTAGCTGGAGTCTGGCTGTTGCATTTTGCATGTGGTGTGCTATCTTGACCTTAGCAGGAATCTGGCTGTTGCATTTTACCTGCAGTGTGCTGTCTTGGTCTTAGCTGGAGTCAGTCCGTTGCACTTTGCATGCAGTGTGCTATCTTGGTCTTAGATGGAGTCTGGCTGTTGCATTGTGCATGCAGTTTGCTATCTTGGCCTTAGCTGGAGTCTGGCTGTTGCATTTTGCCTGCGGTGTGCTGTCTTGGTCTTAGCTGGAGTCTGGCTGTTGTATTTTGCCTGCAGTGTGCTGTCTTGGTCTTAGCTGGAGTCTGGCTGTTGCATTTTGCCTGCAGTGTGCTATCTTGGCCTTAGCTGGAAGCTGACTGTTGCATTTTGCATGCGTTGTCCTATCTTGGTGTTAGCTGGTGTCTGGCTGTTGCTTTTTGCCTGAGGTGTGCTATCTTGGTCTAAGCTGGAGTCTGGCTGTTGCATTTTGCATGTGGTGTGCTATCTTGGTCTTAGCTGGAGTCTGGCTGTTGCATTTTGCATGTGGTGTGCTATCTTGACCTTAGCAGGAATCTGGCTGTTGCATTTTGCCTGCAGTGTGCTGTCTTGGTCTTAGCTGGAATCTGGCTGTTGCATTTTGCCTGCAGTGTGCTATCTTGGCCTTAGCTGGAAGCTGACTGTTGCATTTTGCATGGGTTGTCCTATCTTGGTGTTAGCTGGAGTCTGGCTGTTGCATTTTGCATGTGGTGTGCTATCTTGACCTTAGCAGGAGTCTGGCTGTTGCATTTTGCATGCAGTGTGCTATCTTGGCCGTATATGGAGTCCGGCTGTTGAACTTTGCATACAGTGTGCTACCTTGGCCTTAGCCGGAGTCTGGCTGTTGCACTTTGCATGCAGTGTGCTATCTTGGTCTTAGCTGGATTCTGGCTGTTGAACTTTGCATGCAGTGTGCTATCTTGGCCTTAGCTGGAGTCTGGCTGTTGCACTTTGCATGCAGTGTGCTATCTTGGTCTTAGCTGGATTCTGGCTGTTGCATTTTGCATTTGGTGTGCTATCTTGGTCTTAGCTGGAGTCTGGCTGTTGCATTTTGCATGCAGTGTGCTACCTTGGTCTTAGCTGGATTCTGGCTGTTACACTTTGCATGCAATGTGCTATCTTGGCCTTAGCTGGAGTCTGGCTGTTGCACTTTGCATGCAGTGTGCTATCTTGGTCTTAGCTGGATTCTGGCTGTTGAACTTTGCATGCAGTGTGCTATCTTGGTCTTAGCTGGAGTCTGGCTGTTGCATATTGCATGTGGTGTGCTATCTTGACCTTAGCTTGAGTCTGGCTGTTGCATTTTGCATGCAGTGTGCTATCTTGGCCATATATGGAGTTTGGCTGTTGCACTTTGCATGCGGTGTGCTACCTTGGTCTTAGCTGGATTCTGGCTGTTGCACTTTGCATGCTGTGTGCTATCTTGGCCTTAGCTGGAGTCTGGCTGTTGCACTTTGCATGCAGTGTGCTATATTGGCCTTAGCTGGATTCTGGCTGTTGAACTTTGCATGCAGTGTGCTATCTTGGCCTTAGCTGGAGTCTGGCTGTTGCATTTTGCATGCAGTGTGCTATCTTGGCCGTATATGGAGTCTGGCTGTTGCACTTTGGATGCAGTGTGCTACCTTGGTCTTAGCTGGATTCTGGCTGTTGCACTTTGCATGCAGTGTGCTATCTTGGCCTTAGCTGGAGTCTGGCTGTTGCACTTTGCATGCAGTCTGCTATCTTGGTCTTAGCTGGGGTCTGGCTGTTGCATTTTGCATGCAGCGTGCTATCTTGGTCTTAGCTGGGGTCTGTTTGTTGCATTTTGCATGCAGTGTGCTATCATGGGCTTAGCTGGGACCTGGCTGTTGCGTTTTGCATGCACTATGCTATCTTGGTCTTAGCTTGGGTCTGTCTGTTGCATTTTACATGCAGTGTGCTAGCTTGGTCTTAGCTGGAGTCTGGCTGTTGCACTTTGAATGTAGTGTGCTATCTTGCTCTTAGCTGAGTCTGGCTGTTGCATTTTGCATGCGCTATGCTATCTTGGTCTTAGCTGGGGTCTGGCTGTTGCACTTTGCATGCAGTGTGCTATCTTGGTCTTAGCTGGGGTTGGCTGTTGCATTTTGCATGCGCTGTGCTATCTTGGTCTTAGCTGGAGTCAGTCTGTTGCACTTTGCATGCAGTGTGCTATGTTGGTCTTAGATGGAGTCTGGCTGTTGCATTGTGCATGCAGTGTGCTATCTTGGCCTTAGCTGGAGTCTGGCTGTTGCATTTTGCCTGCTGTGTGCTGTCCTGGTCTTAGCTGGAGTCTGGCTGTTGTATTTTGCCTGCAGTGCGCTGTCTTGGTCTTAGCTGGAGTCTGGCTGTTGCATTTTGCCTGCAGTGTGATATCTTGGCCTGAGATGGAAGCTGACTGTTGCATTTTGCATGTGTTGTGCTATCTTGGTCTTAGCTGGGGTCTGGCTGTTGCTTTCTGCCTGAGGTGTGCTATCCTGGTCTTAGCCCGAGTCTGGTTGTTGCGTTCTGCATGCAATGTGCTATCTTGGTCTTAGCTGGAGTCTGGCTGTTGCATTTTTCATGTGGCGTGCTATCTTGGTCTTAGCTGGAGTCTGCTGGTGCATTTTGCATGTGGTGTGCTACCTTGGCCTTATCAATCAGGAACCACAAATTAGCATCTAGATGCACACATTGGTCTTACCACACTACCAGCCCTGCATCAGGCAACACTTGCAGTTCCAGCCCTCACAAACCACAACACCTTTTTACTCCTACCTCGAATACTCAACAAGACAACGTTACCACGGTCCCTAAGCTCAAAGGTGCTCTTATAAACGCACGTTCTATCCAAGCTCACGCCCTTGATATTGCTGATCTCATTGTCTCAGACAACCTGGACCTACTTGCAGTCACGGAAACTTGGCTGCACGCAGCCTCTGGACCCTCTCTGACACTCGCTATCCCTGACAACTACACCATAATCAGGTGCGACAGAGATACCAACCAAACTAAGGGCGGCGGCTTAGCCGTCATATTCAAGAATACGCTTAACATCAGAATTGCGGACAGCCTTCAGTTACACTCAGCTGAATCGCTTTCTCTCAAACTATCTATCTCGCCCAATCACACAGCCACTGTTCACCTAATTTACAGGCCTCCTGGACCCACATCTACCTTCGTTGAAGACATCTCCTCTATTCTAGCATCCAGTGCGAAGCCTAGTTCCCAAATCATCATCCTGGGTGACTTCAACCTGGGTTACTTGGACAAGAATGACACCAAAGCCTCAGATCTTGCAAATGTCCTGACTGATTTCGGCTTCACACAACATGTCACAGAGCCCACCCACATCAAAGGTCGTACTCTTGACTGGATTGCCGACTTGAACTGTGCCCTTAATGATATTACTGTTTCCCCCTGCGCTTGGTCTGACCACCATCTTATTTCGTTCTCTATTAACACTAGCCCTCCTGAGGACACACAAAACCTCGCACCGCCCTCGCGCACACGGAATAAAAAAGACATCACTGTTGAGAAACTCTTACCACTCATCCTCCCATTATTGCACGCAGCTTCAGAGTCCTGCACTGACCCCACAGCATTAGTAGACACTTATAATCGTGTTATGCTAAAAGCCCTTAATACTATCGCCCCTATCAAACTGCGTAAACAAAAACCACGGACCCACTTGAACTCTTGGTTCACTCCGCAACTACGTGACCTACGCAAAGAAAAAAGAAAAGCAGAGGCCTCATGGAAAAGTATCCCCTCCCTGGCCAACAAAAATAATCTTACGCTAGCCACCCTGGCCTATAAAGAAGCCATCCTTGCTGCCAAAAAGGAAGCTTATAATAAAAGAATCACCCAAGCCCGCTCTAACACTAAGGAACTGTTTAAGATACTTAAGGAACTGGAGTCCCCTATCGCTCCTCTCAATAAGTGTACCCCTGACACTGATTGGTGTACAAACATCCAAAATGCTTTACTAGACAAAATCACCACTCTCCAAACTAAAATCAAAGCAAAAAAAAACTACCTCTCAAGTTCAACGAGCACCACCCTGAATTATAAAATACAAGCACTCAATCACAACTTCAAACCATTCAGCTTCTCTCCCCTCTCCATCAAGGAAGTAGAAATCATCATATCTAAACTAAAACCTTCCAATTGCCAAGGTGATGCATGCCCCGCTGTCATCATTAAGGAAGCCGCACCCAAGCTCGCCCCATTTATTACCTCCTTCATAAATGCCTCCTTTGAATCAAGCACCGTACCTGACAACCTTAAGGATGCCTGGGTCATACCATTAATTAAAAAAGCCAATCTTGACCCCAGCAACCCTTCAAACTACAGGCCCATCACCACTGTGCCTTTCCTGCTTAAAATCCTTGACCGCGCAGCCTATCTCCAAATCCAGGAGTATCTCGAACGCAACAATCTACTAGGGCTGAGACAATCTGGTTTCCGTCCCAGGCATGGCACTGAGACAGCTTTACTGGACCTGAAAACCCAAATCGAGGACCTGAAAGACAAGGGCAAATTGGCACTCCTGCTCCTCCTTGATCTCTCAGCTGCCTTCGACCTGGTTGACCACCAAATTCTCTGTCATCATCTCAAAATCGCCGCCCACTTCTCGGAAGCAGCCACTTCTTGGATCAGTTCATTCCTTGCCAACAGAACCATGAGGGTCTTCTCTCCACTAGCAGCGGCTGACCCCTCCCACGTCCCCTGTGGAGTCCCACAAGGATCCTGTGTATCTCCCACCCTTTACAATGTGTTTACTAAACCACTCTTTGATATCCTTGATTATCTGGGTGTCTCCTACACTAATTATGCGGATGACACCCAGATACTCATCCCTATCACTGGTGATTTTGTAACCGATTCAAAATCTCTTAATACGGTCTACTCCGTCATCCAGGCCTGGATGGCCAATCATGGGCTCTGCCTTAACGACGAAAAAACAGAGTTAATCATCCTGGGCTCCCAAACTAAACTCGCGAAACTTGACGCCAACTACAATTCCTTCACTATTGACGGGATTGACATCAAAGTGGCCAATGTCACCAAAACTCTAGGAATCTACCTTGATTCTACCCTGTCCCTCACACGACAAACCAATGCAGTTGTCTCTGCATCGTCCTACACCTGCAAATTTATTACAGCCTGCAGGCCATTCCTGACTCCAGACAATTGTCTGACCCTCGCGAGAACCCTCATCTTATCCAAAATAGACTATTGCAATGCCCTATACCTTGGGACGAGCCAAAGAAATCTGGACAAACTACAGGTCACACAAAACAACGCCATTAGGGCAGCATTCAACATACCTAGACGGAATCATATAGCCACTATCAGACGCAACATCCAGTGTTCACCTATCTTGCACCGCATATCACTCAAATCACTTGTGCTCACACACAAGGCACAGAACAATGCAGCTCCAGCCTACTTAATATCACGTTTCTCGCATCACACAGCCACCAGACCCTTGAGAGCTGCCCAGGCGCACACTTTGGACATCCCCAGCTTCAAATTACGCTCGGCAGGAGGGTCAAGTTTTCCGGTCCTTGCTGCCAAGCTCTGGAACTCACTCCCCAATGCACTAAGGAACATTCCGCTTTGCCACGTATTCAAAACCAAAGCTAAACTTTGGTTACGAGAACAAGACATCCTGTAAATTTGTAACTGCTCACAGCGCGTACCCTTCTACTGTAACCTTGGGTACTGCTACTTTGTTGTTATTATCTATGTCATTTTCACCCGTTATGTTATACTGTATCATTGTCATTTTCACCGTTCATGTTATACTGTATCACTACCTATGTAACTGTTAACCTCTTCTCCTGGAACCTGTAACTTCTCCTCTGCAACTTGTAACTGCCTACTAAACATGCGCCCGCAAGCCTCCGGGCAAGGTGCGCAATACAAATAAAATAAATACAAATACCTTGACCTTAGCTGGAGTCTGGCTGTTGCATTTTGCATGCAGTGTGCTATCTTGGCCATATATGGAGTCTGGCTGTTGCACTTTGCATGCGGTGTGCTACCTTGGTCTTAGCTGGATTCTGGCTGTTGCACTTTGCATGCAGTGTGCTATCTTGGCCTTAGCTGGAGTCTGGCTGTTGCACTTTGCATGCAGTGTGCTATCTTGGTCTTAGCTGGATTCTGGCTGTTGAACTTTGCATGCAGTGTGCTATCTTGGCCTTAGCTGGAGTTTGGCTGTTGCACTTTGCATGCAGTGTGATATCTTTGTTTTAGCTCGCGTTTGGCTGTTGAATTATGCATGCAGTGTGCTATCTTGGTCCTAGCTGGAGGCTGGCTGTTATACTTTGCATGTAGTGTGCTATCTTGGTCGTATCTCGAGTCTGGCTTTTGCATTTTGCATGCAGTGTGCTATATTTGTCTTAGATGGGGTCTGGCTGTTGCATTTTGCATGCAGTGTGCTATCTTGGTGTTAGCTTGCGTCTGTCTGTTGCATTTTGCATGTGTTGTGCTATCTTGGTCTTAGCTGGGGTCTGGCTGTTGCTTTTTGCCTGAGGTGTGCTATCCTGGTCTTAGCTGGAGTCTGGTTGTTGTGTTCTGCATGCAATGTGCTATCTTGGTCTTAGCTGGAGTCTGGCTGTTGCATTTTGCATGTGGTGTGCTATCTTTGTCTTAGCTGGAGTCTGGTTGTTGCACTTTGCATGCAGTGTGCTATCTTGGCCTTAGCTGGAGACTGGCTGTTGCATTTTGCCCACAGTGTGCTGTCTTGGTCTTAGCTGGAGTCTGGCTGTTGTATTTTGCCTGCAGTGTGCTGTCTTGGTCTTAGCTGGAGTCTGGCTGTTGTATTTTGCCTGCAGTACGCTGTCTTGGTCTTAGCTGGAAGCTGACTGTTGCATTTTACATGCGGTATGCTATATTGGTCTTAGCTGGAGTCTGACTGTTGCACCTTGCATGCAGTGTGCTATCTTGGTCTTAGCTCGCGTCTGGCTGTTGCACTTTGCATGCAGTGCACTATCTCTGCCTTAGCTGGAATCCGGCTGTTGCACTTTGCATGCAGTGTGCTATCATGGTCTTAGCTGGATTCTGGCTGTTGCATTTTGCATGCAGTGTGCTATCTTGGTCTTAGCGGGAGTCTGGCAGTTGCATTTTGCATGTGGTGTGCTATCTTGGTCTTAGCTGGGGTCTGGCTGTTGCATTTTGCATGCAGGGTGCTATCTTGGTCTTAGCTGGGGTCTGTCTATTGCATTTTGCATGCAGTGTGCTATCATGATCTTAGCTGGGACCTGGCTGTTGCATTTTGCATGCACTATGCTATCTTGGTTTTAGCTTTAGTCTGGCTGTTGCACTTTGCTTGCAGTGTGCTATCTGCGTTTTAGCTGGAGTTTGGCTGTTGAATTTTGCATGCAGTGTGCTATCATGGTCGTATCTGGAGTCTGGCTTTTGCATTTTGCATGCAGTGTGTTATTTCTGTCTTAGATGGGGTCTGGCTGTTGCATTTTGCATGCAGTGTGCTTTCTTGGTCTTAGCTTGAGTCTGACTGTTGTATTTTGCATGCGTTGTGCTATCTTGGTCTTAGCTCGGGTTGGCTGTTGCATTTTGCATGCGCTATGCTATGTTGGTCTTAGCTGGAGTCAGTCTGTTGCACTTTGCATGCAGTGTGCTACCTTGGTCTTAGATGGAGTCTGGCTGTTGCATTGTGCATGCAGTGTGCTATCTTGGCGTTAGCTGGAGTTTGGCTGTTGCATTTTGCCTGCTGTGTGCTGTCTTGGTCTTAGCTGGAGTCTGGCTGTTGTATTTTGCCTGCTGTGTGCTGTCTTGGTCTTAGCTGGAGTCTGGCTATTGCATTTTGCCTGCAGTGTGCTATCTTGGCCTTAGCTGGAAGCTGACTGTTGCATTTTGCATGCATTGTGCTATCTTGGTCGTATCTGGAGTCTGGCTTTTGCATTTTGCATGCAGTGTGTTATTTCTGTCTTAGATGGGGTCTGGCTGTTGCTTTTTGCCTGAGGTGTGCTATCCTGGTCTTAGCTGGAGTGTGGTTGCTGCGTTCTGCATGCAATGTGCTTTCTTGGTCTTAGCTGGAGTCTGGCTGTTGCATTTTGCATGTGGTGTGCTATCTTGGTCTTAGCTGGAGTCTGGCTGTTGCATTTTGCATGTGGTGTGCTATCTTGGTCTAAGGTGGAGTCTGGCTATTGCATTTTGCATGCAGTGTGCTATCTTGGTTTTAGCTGGAGTCTGGCTGTTGTACTTCGCAAGCAGTGTGCTATCATGGTTTTAGCTGGGCTCTGGCTGTTGCATTTTGCATTTAGTGTGCTATCTTGGTCTTAGCTGGAGTCTGGCTGTTGCATTTTGCATGTGGTGTGCTATCTTGGTTTTAGCTGGAGTCTGGCTGTTGCACTTTGCATGCAGTGCGCTATCCTGGCCTTAGCTGGAATCTGGCTGTTGCATTTTGCATGCAGTGTGCTAGCTTGGTCTTACCTGGGGCCTGGCAGTTGCATTTTGCATGCACTATTCTTGGTCTTAGCTGGGGTCTGGCTATTCCATTTTGCATGCAGTGTGCTATCTTGGCCTTAGCTGGAGTCTGGCTGTTGCATTTTGCATGCAGTGTGCTAGCTTGGTCTTAGCTGGGGCCTGGCTGTTGCATTTTGCATGCAGGGTGCTATCTTGGTCTTAGCTGGGGTCTGGCTGTTGCATTTTGCATGTGGTGTGCTATCTTGGTCTTAGCTGGAGTCTGACTGTTGCACTTTGCATGCAGTGTGCTATCTTGGTCTTAGATGGAGTCTGGCTGTTGCATTTGGCATGCAGGGTGCTATCCTGGTCTTAGCTGGGGTCTGGCTGTTGCATTTTGCATGTGGTGTGCTATCTTGGTCTTAGATGGAGTCTTACTGTTGCACTTTGCATGCAGTGTGCTATCTTGCTCTTAGCTTAGTCTGGCTGTTGCATTTTGCATGTGCTATGCTATCTTAGTCTTAGCTGGGGTCTGGCTGTTGCACTTTGCATGCAGTGTGCTATCTTGGCCTTAGCTGGAGTCTAGCTGTTGCATCTTGCCTGCAGTGTGCTGTCTTGGTCTTAGCTCGAGTCTGGCTGTTGTATTTTGCCTGCAGTGTGCTGTCTTGGTCTTAGCTGTAGTCTGGCTGTTGCATTTTGCATGCAGGGTGCTATCTTGGTCTTAGCTGGGGTTGGCTGTTGCATTTTACATGCGGTATGCTATCTTGGTCTTAGCTGGAGTCAGTCCGTTGCACTTTGCATGCAGTGTGCTATCTTGGTCTTAGATGGAGTCTGGCTGTTGCATTGTGCATGCAGTTTGCTATCTTGGCCTTAGCTGGAGTCTGGCTGTTGCATTTTGCCTGCGGTGTGCTGTCTTGGTCTTAGCTGGAGTCTGGCTGTTGTATTTTGCCTGCAGTGTGCTGTCTTGGTCTTAGCTGGAGTCTGGCTGTTGCATTTTGCCTGCAGTGTGCTATCTTGGCCTTAGCTGGAAGCTGACTGTTGCATTTTGCATGCGTTGTCCTATCTTGGTGTTAGCTGGTGTCTGGCTGTTGCTTTTTGCCTGAGGTGTGCTATCTTGGTCTAAGCTGGAGTCTGGCTGTTGCATTTTGCACGTGGTGTGCTATCTTTGTCTTAGCTGGAGTCTGGCTGTTGCATTTTGCATGTGGTGTGCTATCTTGACCTTAGCAGGAGTCTGGCTGTTGCATTTTGCATGCAGTGTGCTATCTTGGCCGTATATGGAGTCCGGCTGTTGAACTTTGCATGCAGTGTGCTACCTTGGCCTTAGCCGGAGTCTGGCTGTTGCACTTTGCATGCGGTGTGCTATCTTGGTCTTGGCTGGATTCTGGCTGTTGAACTTTGCATGCAGTGTGCTATCTTGGCCTTAGCTGGAGTCTGGCTGTTGCACTTTGCATGCAGTGTGCTATCTTGGTCTTAGCTGGATTCTGGCTGTTGCATTTTGCATTTGGTGTGCTATCTTGGTCTTAGCTGGAGTCTGGCTGTTGCATTTTGCATGCAGTGTGCTACCTTGGTCTTAGCTGGATTCTGGCTGTTGCACTTTGCATGCAATGTGCTATCTTGGCCTTAGCTGGAGTCTGGCTGTTGCACTTTGCATGCAGTGTGCTATCTTGGTCTTAGATGGAGTCTGGCTGTTGCATTGTGCATGCAGTTTGCTATCTTGGCCTTAGCTGGAGTCTGGCTGTTGCATTTTGCCTGCGGTGTGCTGTCTTGGTCTTAGCTGGAGTCTGGCTGTTGTATTTTGCCTGCAGTGTGCTGTCTTTGTCTTAGCTGGAGTCTGGCTGTTGCATTTTGCCTGCAGTGTGCTATCTTGGCCTTAGATGGAAGCTGACTGTTGCATTTTGCATGCGTTGTCCTATCTTGGTGTTAGCTGGTGTCTGGCTGTTGCTTTTTGCCTGAGGTGTGCTATCTTGGTCTAAGCTGGAGTCTGGCTGTTGCATTTTGCATGTGGTGTGCTATCTTGGTCTTAGCTGGAGTCTGGCTGTTGCATTTTGCATGTGGTGTGCTATCTTGACCTTAGCAGGAATCTGGCTGTTGCATTTTGCCTGCAGTGTGCTGTCTTGGTCTTAGCTGGAGTCAGTCCGTTGCACTTTGCATGCAGTGTGCTATCTTGGTCTTAGATGGAGTCTGGCTGTTGCATTGTGCATGCAGTTTGCTATCTTGGCCTTAGCTGGAGTCTGGCTGTTGCATTTTGCCTGCGGTGTGCTGTCTTGGTCTTAGCTGGAGTCTGGCTGTTGTATTTTGCCTGCAGTGTGCTGTCTTGGTCTTAGCTGGAGTCTGGCTGTTGCATTTTGCCTGCAGTGTGCTATCTTGGCCTTAGCTGGAAGCTGACTGTTGCATTTTGCATGCGTTGTCCTATCTTGGTGTTAGCTGGTGTCTGGCTGTTGCTTTTTGCCTGAGGTGTGCTATCTTGGTCTAAGCTGGAGTCTGGCTGTTGCATTTTGCATGTGGTGTGCTATCTTGGTCTTAGCTGGAGTCTGGCTGTTGCATTTTGCATGTGGTGTGCTATCTTGACCTTAGCAGGAATCTGGCTGTTGCATTTTGCCTGCAGTGTGCTGTCTTGGTCTTAGCTGGAATCTGGCTGTTGCATTTTGCCTGCAGTGTGCTATCTTGGCCTTAGCTGGAAGCTGACTGTTGCATTTTGCATGGGTTGTCCTATCTTGGTGTTAGCTGGAGTCTGGCTGTTGCATTTTGCATGTGGTGTGCTATCTTGACCTTAGCAGGAGTCTGGCTGTTGCATTTTGCATGCAGTGTGCTATCTTGGCCGTATATGGAGTCCGGCTGTTGAACTTTGCATGCAGTGTGCTACCTTGGCCTTAGCCGGAGTCTGGCTGTTGCACTTTGCATGCGGTGTGCTATCTTGGTCTTAGCTGGATTCTGGCTGTTGAACTTTGCATGCAGTGTGCTATCTTGGCCTTAGCTGGAGTCTGGCTGTTGCACTTTGCATGCAGTGTGCTATCTTGGTTTTAGCTGGATTCTGGCTGTTGCATTTTGCATTTGGTGTGCTATCTTGGTCTTAGCTGGAGTCTGGCTGTTGCATTTTGCATGCAGTGTGCTACCTTGGTCTTAGCTGGATTCTGGCTGTTGCATTTTGCCTGCAGTGTGCTATCTTGGCCTTAGATGGAAGCTGACTGTTGCATTTTGCATGCGTTGTCCTATCTTGGTGTTAGCTGGTGTCTGGCTGTTGCTTTTTGCCTGAGGTGTGCTATCTTGGTCTAAGCTGGAGTCTGGCTGTTGCATTTTGCATGTGGTGTGCTATCTTGGTCTTAGCTGGAGTCTGGCTGTTGCATTTTGCATGTGGTGTGCTATCTTGACCTTAGCAGGAATCTGGCTGTTGCATTTTACCTGCAGTGTGCTGTCTTGGTCTTAGCTGGAGTCAGTCCGTTGCACTTTGCATGCAGTGTGCTATCTTGGTCTTAGATGGAGTCTGGCTGTTGCATTGTGCATGCAGTTTGCTATCTTGGCCTTAGCTGGAGTCTGGCTGTTGCATTTTGCCTGCGGTGTGCTGTCTTGGTCTTAGCTGGAGTCTGGCTGTTGTATTTTGCCTGCAGTGTGCTGTCTTGGTCTTAGCTGGAGTCTGGCTGTTGCATTTTGCCTGCAGTGTGCTATCTTGGCCTTAGCTGGAAGCTGACTGTTGCATTTTGCATGCGTTGTCCTATCTTGGTGTTAGCTGGTGTCTGGCTGTTGCTTTTTGCCTGAGGTGTGCTATCTTGGTCTAAGCTGGAGTCTGGCTGTTGCATTTTGCATGTGGTGTGCTATCTTGGTCTTAGCTGGAGTCTGGCTGTTGCATTTTGCATGTGGTGTGCTATCTTGACCTTAGCAGGAATCTGGCTGTTGCATTTTGCCTGCAGTGTGCTGTCTTGGTCTTAGCTGGAATCTGGCTGTTGCATTTTGCCTGCAGTGTGCTATCTTGGCCTTAGCTGGAAGCTGACTGTTGCATTTTGCATGGGTTGTCCTATCTTGGTGTTAGCTGGAGTCTGGCTGTTGCATTTTGCATGTGGTGTGCTATCTTGACCTTAGCAGGAGTCTGGCTGTTGCATTTTGCATGCAGTGTGCTATCTTGGCCGTATATGGAGTCCGGCTGTTGAACTTTGCATACAGTGTGCTACCTTGGCCTTAGCCGGAGTCTGGCTGTTGCACTTTGCATGCAGTGTGCTATCTTGGTCTTAGCTGGATTCTGGCTGTTGAACTTTGCATGCAGTGTGCTATCTTGGCCTTAGCTGGAGTCTGGCTGTTGCACTTTGCATGCAGTGTGCTATCTTGGTCTTAGCTGGATTCTGGCTGTTGCATTTTGCATTTGGTGTGCTATCTTGGTCTTAGCTGGAGTCTGGCTGTTGCATTTTGCATGCAGTGTGCTACCTTGGTCTTAGCTGGATTCTGGCTGTTACACTTTGCATGCAATGTGCTATCTTGGCCTTAGCTGGAGTCTGGCTGTTGCACTTTGCATGCAGTGTGCTATCTTGGTCTTAGCTGGATTCTGGCTGTTGAACTTTGCATGCAGTGTGCTATCTTGGTCTTAGCTGGAGTCTGGCTGTTGCATATTGCATGTGGTGTGCTATCTTGACCTTAGCTTGAGTCTGGCTGTTGCATTTTGCATGCAGTGTGCTATCTTGGCCATATATTGAGTTTGGCTGTTGCACTTTGCATGCGGTGTGCTACCTTGGTCTTAGCTGGATTCTGGCTGTTGCACTTTGCATGCTGTGTGCTATCTTGGCCTTAGCTGGAGTCTGGCTGTTGCACTTTGCATGCAGTGTGCTATATTGACCTTAGCTGGATTCTGGCTGTTGAACTTTGCATGCAGTGTGCTATCTTGGCCTTAGCTGGAGTCTGGCTGTTGCATTTTGCATGCAGTGTGCTATCTTGGCCGTATATGGAGTCTGGCTGTTGCACTTTGGATGCAGTGTGCTACCTTGGTCTTAGCTGGATTCTGGCTGTTGCACTTTGCATGCAGTGTGCTATCTTGGCCTTAGCTGGAGTCTGGCTGTTGCACTTTGCATGCAGTCTGCTATCTTGGTCTTAGCTGGGGTCTGGCTGTTGCATTTTGCATGCAGCGTGCTATCTTGGTCTTAGCTGGGGTCTGTTTGTTGCATTTTGCATGCAGTGTGCTATCATGGGCTTAGCTGGGACCTGGCTGTTGCACTTTGAATGTAGTGTGCTATCTTGACCTTAGCAGGAGTCTGGCTGTTGCATTTTGCATGCAGTGTGCTATCTTGGCCGTATATGGAGTCCGGCTGTTGAACTTTGCATACAGTGTGCTACCTTGGCCTTAGCCGGAGTCTGGCTGTTGCACTTTGCATGCAGTGTGCTATCTTGGTCTTAGCTGGATTCTGGCTGTTGAACTTTGCATGCAGTGTGCTATCTTGGCCTTAGCTGGAGTCTGGCTGTTGCACTTTGCATGCAGTGTGCTATCTTGGTCTTAGCTGGATTCTGGCTGTTGCATTTTGCATTTGGTGTGCTATCTTGGTCTTAGCTGGAGTCTGGCTGTTGCATTTTGCATGCAGTGTGCTACCTTGGTCTTAGCTGGATTCTGGCTGTTACACTTTGCATGCAATGTGCTATCTTGGCCTTAGCTGGAGTCTGGCTGTTGCACTTTGCATGCAGTGTGCTATCTTGGTCTTAGCTGGATTCTGGCTGTTGAACTTTGCATGCAGTGTGCTATCTTGGTCTTAGCTGGAGTCTGGCTGTTGCATATTGCATGTGGTGTGCTATCTTGACCTTAGCTTGAGTCTGGCTGTTGCATTTTGCATGCAGTGTGCTATCTTGGCCATATATGGAGTTTGGCTGTTGCACTTTGCATGCGGTGTGCTACCTTGGTCTTAGCTGGATTCTGGCTGTTGCACTTTGCATGCTGTGTGCTATCTTGGCCTTAGCTGGAGTCTGGCTGTTGCACTTTGCATGCAGTGTGCTATATTGACCTTAGCTGGATTCTGGCTGTTGAACTTTGCATGCAGTGTGCTATCTTGGCCTTAGCTGGAGTCTGGCTGTTGCATTTTGCATGCAGTGTGCTATCTTGGCCGTATATGGAGTCTGGCTGTTGCACTTTGGATGCAGTGTGCTACCTTGGTCTTAGCTGGATTCTGGCTGTTGCACTTTGCATGCAGTGTGCTATCTTGGCCTTAGCTGGAGTCTGGCTGTTGCACTTTGCATGCAGTCTGCTATCTTGGTCTTAGCTGGGGTCTGGCTGTTGCATTTTGCATGCAGCGTGCTATCTTGGTCTTAGCTGGGGTCTGTTTGTTGCATTTTGCATGCAGTGTGCTATCATGGGCTTAGCTGGGACCTGGCTGTTGCGTTTTGCATGCACTATGCTATCTTGGTCTTAGCTTGGGTCTGTCTGTTGCATTTTACATGCAGTGTGCTAGCTTGGTCTTAGCTGGAGTCTGGCTGTTGCACTTTGAATGTAGTGTGCTATCTTGCTCTTAGCTGAGTCTGGCTGTTGCATTTTGCATGCGCTATGCTATCTTGGTCTTAGCTGGGGTCTGGCTGTTGCACTTTGCATGCAGTGTGCTATCTTGGTCTTAGCTGGGGTTGGCTGTTGCATTTTGCATGCGCTGTGCTATCTTGGTCTTAGCTGGAGTCAGTCTGTTGCACTTTGCATGCAGTGTGCTATGTTGGTCTTAGATGGAGTCTGGCTGTTGCATTGTGCATGCAGTGTGCTATCTTGGCCTTAGCTGGAGTCTGGCTGTTGCATTTTGCCTGCTGTGTGCTGTCCTGGTCTTAGCTGGAGTCTGGCTGTTGTATTTTGCCTGCAGTGCGCTGTCTTGGTCTTAGCTGGAGTCTGGCTGTTGCATTTTGCCTGCAGTGTGATATCTTGGCCTGAGATGGAAGCTGACTGTTGCATTTTGCATGTGTTGTGCTATCTTGGTCTTAGCTGGGGTCTGGCTGTTGCTTTCTGCCTGAGGTGTGCTATCCTGGTCTTAGCCCGAGTCTGGTTGTTGCGTTCTGCATGCAATGTGCTATCTTGGTCTTAGCTGGAGTCTGGCTGTTGCATTTTTCATGTGGCGTGCTATCTTGGTCTTAGCTGGAGTCTGCTGGTGCATTTTGCATGTGGTGTGCTACCTTGGCCTTATCAATCAGGAACCACAAATTAGCATCTAGATGCACACATTGGTCTTACCACACTACCAGCCCTGCATCAGGCAACACTTGCAGTTCCAGCCCTCACAAACCACAACACCTTTTTACTCCTACCTCGAATACTCAACAAGACAACGTTACCACGGTCCCTAAGCTCAAAGGTGCTCTTATAAACGCACGTTCTATCCAAGCTCACGCCCTTGATATTGCTGATCTCATTGTCTCAGACAACCTGGACCTACTTGCAGTCACGGAAACTTGGCTGCACGCAGCCTCTGGACCCTCTCTGACACTCGCTATCCCTGACAACTACACCATAATCAGGTGCGACAGAGATACCAACCAAACTAAGGGCGGCGGCTTAGCCGTCATATTCAAGAATACGCTTAACATCAGAATTGCGGACAGCCTTCAGTTACACTCAGCTGAATCGCTTTCTCTCAAACTATCTATCTCGCCCAATCACACAGCCACTGTTCACCTAATTTACAGGCCTCCTGGACCCACATCTACCTTTGTTGAAGACATCTCCTCTATTCTAGCATCCAGTGCGAAGCCTAGTTCCCAAATCATCATCCTGGGTGACTTCAACCTGGGTTACTTGGACAAGAATGACACCAAAGCCTCAGATCTTGCAAATGTCCTGACTGATTTCGGCTTCACACAACATGTCACAGAGCCCACCCACATCAAAGGTCGTACTCTTGACTGGATTGCCGACTTGAACTGTGCCCTTAATGATATTACTGTTTCCCCCTGCGCTTGGTCTGACCACCATCTTATTTCGTTCTCTATTAACACTAGCCCTCCTGAGGACACACAAAACCTCGCACCGCCCTCGCGCACACGGAATAAAAAAGACATCACTGTTGAGAAACTCTTACCACTCATCCTCCCATTATTGCACGCAGCTTCAGAGTCCTGCACTGACCCCACAGCATTAGTAGACACTTATAATCGTGTTATGCTAAAAGCCCTTAATACTATCGCCCCTATCAAACTGCGTAAACAAAAACCACGGACCCACTTGAACTCTTGGTTCACTCCGCAACTACGTGACCTACGCAAAGAAAAAAGAAAAGCAGAGGCCTCATGGAAAAGTATCCCCTCCCTGGCCAACAAAAATAATCTTACGCTAGCCACCCTGGCCTATAAAGAAGCCATCCTTGCTGCCAAAAAGGAAGCTTATAATAAAAGAATCACCCAAGCCCGCTCTAACACTAAGGAACTGTTTAAGATACTTAAGGAACTGGAGTCCCCTATCGCTCCTCTCAATAAGTGTACCCCTGACACTGATTGGTGTACAAACATCCAAAATGCTTTACTAGACAAAATCACCACTCTCCAAACTAAAATCAAAGCAAAAAAAAACTACCTCTCAAGTTCAACGAGCACCACCCTGAATTATAAAATACAAGCACTCAATCACAACTTCAAACCATTCAGCTTCTCTCCCCTCTCCATCAAGGAAGTAGAAATCATCATATCTAAACTAAAACCTTCCAATTGCCAAGGTGATGCATGCCCCGCTGTCATCATTAAGGAAGCCGCACCCAAGCTCGCCCCATTTATTACCTCCTTCATAAATGCCTCCTTTGAATCAAGCACCGTACCTGACAACCTTAAGGATGCCTGGGTCATACCATTAATTAAAAAAGCCAATCTTGACCCCAGCAACCCTTCAAACTACAGGCCCATCACCACTGTGCCTTTCCTGCTTAAAATCCTTGACCGCGCAGCCTATCTCTAAATCCAGGAGTATCTCGAACGCAACAATCTACTAGGGCTGAGACAATCTGGTTTCCGTCCCAGGCATGGCACTGAGACAGCTTTACTGGACCTGAAAACCCAAATCGAGGACCTGAAAGACAAGGGCAAATTGGCACTCCTGCTCCTCCTTGATCTCTCAGCTGCCTTCGACCTGGTTGACCACCAAATTCTCTGTCATCATCTCAAAATCGCCGCCCACTTCTCGGAAGCAGCCACTTCTTGGATCAGTTCATTCCTTGCCAACAGAACCATGAGGGTCTTCTCTCCACTAGCAGCGGCTGACCCCTCCCACGTCCCCTGTGGAGTCCCACAAGGATCCTGTGTATCTCCCACCCTTTACAATGTGTTTACTAAACCACTCTTTGATATCCTTGATTATCTGGGTGTCTCCTACACTAATTATGCGGATGACACCCAGATACTCATCCCTATCACTGGTGATTTTGTAACCGATTCAAAATCTCTTAATACGGTCTACTCCGTCATCCAGGCCTGGATGGCCAATCATGGGCTCTGCCTTAACGACGAAAAAACAGAGTTAATCATCCTGGGCTCCCAAACTAAACTCGCGAAACTTGACGCCAACTACAATTCCTTCACCATTGACGGGATTGACATCAAAGTGGCCAATGTCACCAAAACTCTAGGAATCTACCTTGATTCTACCCTGTCCCTCACACGACAAACCAATGCAGTTGTCTCTGCATCGTCCTACACCTGCAAATTTATTACAGCCTGCAGGCCATTCCTGACTCCAGACAATTGTCTGACCCTCGCGAGAACCCTCATCTTATCCAAAATAGACTATTGCAATGCCCTATACCTTGGGACGAGCCAAAGAAATCTGGACAAACTACAGGTCACACAAAACAACGCCATTAGGGCAGCATTCAACATACCTAGACGGAATCATATAGCCACTATCAGACGCAACATCCAGTGTTCACCTATCTTGCACCGCATATCACTCAAATCACTTGTGCTCACACACAAGGCACAGAACAATGCAGCTCCAGCCTACTTAATATCACGTTTCTCGCATCACACAGCCACCAGACCCTTGAGAGCTGCCCAGGCGCACACTTTGGACATCCCCAGCTTCAAATTACGCTCGGCAGGAGGGTCAAGTTTTCCGGTCCTTGCTGCCAAGCTCTGGAACTCACTCCCCAATGCACTAAGGAACATTCCGCTTTGCCACGTATTCAAAACCAAAGCTAAACTTTGGTTACGAGAACAAGACATCCTGTAAATTTGTAACTGCTCACAGCGCGTACCCTTCTACTGTAACCTTGGGTACTGCTACTTTGTTGTTATTATCTATGTCATTTTCACCCGTTATGTTATACTGTATCATTGTCATTTTCACCGTTCATGTTATACTGTATCACTACCTATGTAACTGTTAACCTCTTCTCCTGGAACCTGTAACTTCTCCTCTGCAACTTGTAACTGCCTACTAAACATGCGCCCGCAAGCCTCCGGGCAAGGTGCGCAATACAAATAAAATAAATACAAATACCTTGACCTTAGCTGGAGTCTGGCTGTTGCATTTTGCATGCAGTGTGCTATCTTGGCCATATATGGAGTCTGGCTGTTGCACTTTGCATGCGGTGTGCTACCTTGGTCTTAGCTGGATTCTGGCTGTTGCACTTTGCATGCAGTGTGCTATCTTGGCCTTAGCTGGAGTCTGGCTGTTGCACTTTGCATGCAGTGTGCTATCTTGGTCTTAGCTGGATTCTGGCTGTTGAACTTTGCATGCAGTGTGCTATCTTGGCCTTAGCTGGAGTTTGGCTGTTGCACTTTGCATGCAGTGTGATATCTTTGTTTTAGCTCGCGTTTGGCTGTTGAATTATGCATGCAGTGTGCTATCTTGGTCCTAGCTGGAGGCTGGCTGTTATACTTTGCATGTAGTGTGCTATCTTGGTCGTATCTCGAGTCTGGCTTTTGCATTTTGCATGCAGTGTGCTATATTTGTCTTAGATGGGGTCTGGCTGTTGCATTTTGCATGCAGTGTGCTATCTTGGTGTTAGCTTGCGTCTGTCTGTTGCATTTTGCATGTGTTGTGCTATCTTGGTCTTAGCTGGGGTCTGGCTGTTGCTTTTTGCCTGAGGTGTGCTATCCTGGTCTTAGCTGGAGTCTGGTTGTTGTGTTCTGCATGCAATGTGCTATCTTGGTCTTAGCTGGAGTCTGGCTGTTGCATTTTGCATGTGGTGTGCTATCTTTGTCTTAGCTGGAGTCTGGTTGTTGCACTTTGCATGCAGTGTGCTATCTTGGCCTTAGCTGGAGACTGGCTGTTGCATTTTGCCCACAGTGTGCTGTCTTGGTCTTAGCTGGAGTCTGGCTGTTGTATTTTGCCTGCAGTGTGCTGTCTTGGTCTTAGCTGGAGTCTGGCTGTTGTATTTTGCCTGCAGTACGCTGTCTTGGTCTTAGCTGGAAGCTGACTGTTGCATTTTACATGCGGTATGCTATATTGGTCTTAGCTGGAGTCTGACTGTTGCACCTTGCATGCAGTGTGCTATCTTGGTCTTAGCTCGCGTCTGGCTGTTGCACTTTGCATGCAGTGCACTATCTCTGCCTTAGCTGGAATCCGGCTGTTGCACTTTGCATGCAGTGTGCTATCATGGTCTTAGCTGGATTCTGGCTGTTGCATTTTGCATGCAGTGTGCTATCTTGGTCTTAGCGGGAGTCTGGCAGTTGCATTTTGCATGTGGTGTGCTATCTTGGTCTTAGCTGGGGTCTGGCTGTTGCATTTTGCATGCAGGGTGCTATCTTGGTCTTAGCTGGGGTCTGTCTATTGCATTTTGCATGCAGTGTGCTATCATGATCTTAGCTGGGACCTGGCTGTTGCACTTTGCTTGCAGTGTGCTATCTGCGTTTTAGCTGGAGTTTGGCTGTTGAATTTTGCATGCAGTGTGCTATCATGGTCGTATCTGGAGTCTGGCTTTTGCATTTTGCATGCAGTGTGTTATTTCTGTCTTAGATGGGGTCTGGCTGTTGCATTTTGCATGCAGTGTGCTTTCTTGGTCTTAGCTTGAGTCTGACTGTTGTATTTTGCATGCGTTGTGCTATCTTGGTCTTAGCTCGGGTTGGCTGTTGCATTTTGCATGCGCTATGCTATGTTGGTCTTAGCTGGAGTCAGTCTGTTGCACTTTGCATGCAGTGTGCTACCTTGGTCTTAGATGGAGTCTGGCTGTTGCATTGTGCATGCAGTGTGCTATCTTGGCGTTAGCTGGAGTTTGGCTGTTGCATTTTGCCTGCTGTGTGCTGTCTTGGTCTTAGCTGGAGTCTGGCTGTTGTATTTTGCCTGCTGTGTGCTGTCTTGGTCTTAGCTGGAGTCTGGCTATTGCATTTTGCCTGCAGTGTGCTATCTTGGCCTTAGCTGGAAGCTGACTGTTGCATTTTGCATGCATTGTGCTATCTTGGTCGTATCTGGAGTCTGGCTTTTGCATTTTGCATGCAGTGTGTTATTTCTGTCTTAGATGGGGTCTGGCTGTTGCTTTTTGCCTGAGGTGTGCTATCCTGGTCTTAGCTGGAGTGTGGTTGCTGCGTTCTGCATGCAATGTGCTTTCTTGGTCTTAGCTGGAGTCTGGCTGTTGCATTTTGCATGTGGTGTGCTATCTTGGTCTTAGCTGGAGTCTGGCTGTTGCATTTTGCATGTGGTGTGCTATCTTGGTCTAAGGTGGAGTCTGGCTATTGCATTTTGCATGCAGTGTGCTATCTTGGTTTTAGCTGGAGTCTGGCTGTTGTACTTCGCAAGCAGTGTGCTATCATGGTTTTAGCTGGGCTCTGGCTGTTGCATTTTGCATTTGGTGTGCTATCTTGGTCTTAGCTGGAGTCTGGCTGTTGCATTTTGCATGTGGTGTGCTATCTTGGTTTTAGCTGGAGTCTGGCTGTTGCACTTTGCATGCAGTGCGCTATCCTGGCCTTAGCTGGAATCTGGCTGTTGCATTTTGCATGCAGTGTGCTAGCTTGGTCTTACCTGGGGCCTGGCAGTTGCATTTTGCATGCACTATTCTTGGTCTTAGCTGGGGTCTGGCTATTCCATTTTGCATGCAGTGTGCTATCTTGGCCTTAGCTGGAGTCTGGCTGTTGCATTTTGCATGCAGTGTGCTAGCTTGGTCTTAGCTGGGGCCTGGCTGTTGCATTTTGCATGCGCTATGCTATCTTGGTCTTAGCTGGGGTCTGGCTGTTGCACTTTGCATGCAGTGTGCTATCTTGGTCTTAGCTGGATTCTGGCTGTTGCATTTTGCATGCAGCATGCTAGCTTGGTCTTAGCTGGATTCTGGCTGTTGCATTTTGCATTTGGTGTGCTATCTTGGTCTTAGCTGGAGTCTGGCTGTTGCACTTTGCATGCAGTGTGCTATCTTGCTCTTAGCTTAGTCTGGCTGTTGCATTTTGCATGCGCTATGCTATCTTGGTCTTAGCTGGGGTCTGGCTGTTGCACTTTGCATGCGGTGTGCTATCTTGGCCTTAGCTGGAGTCTGGCTGTTGCATCTTGCCTGCAGTGTGCTGTCTTGGTCTTAGCTGGAGTCTGGCTGTTGTATTTTGCCTGCAGTGTGCTGTCTTGGTCTTAGCTGGAGTCTGGCTGTTGCATTTTGCCTGCAGTGTGCTATCTTGGCCTTAGCTGGAAGCTGACTGTTGCATTTTGCATGCGTTGTCCTATCTTGGTGTTAGCTGGTGTCTGGCTGTTGCTTTTTGCATGTGGTGTGCTATCTTGGTCTTAGCTGGAGTCTGGCTGTTGCATTTTGCATGTGGTGTGCTATCTTGACCTTAGCAGGAGTCTGGCTGTTGCATTTTGCATGCAGTGTGCTATCTTGGCCGTATATGGAGTCCGGCTGTTGAACTTTGCATGCAGTGTGCTACCTTGGTTTTAGCTGGATTCTGGCTGTTGCACTTTGCATGCAATGTGCTATCTTGGCCTTAGCTGGAGTCTGGCTATTGCACTTTGCATGCGGTGTGCTATCTTGGTCTTAGCTGGATTATGGCTGTTGAACTTTGCATGCAGTGTGCTATCTTGGCCTTAGCTGGAGTCTGGCTGTTGCACTTTGCATGCAGTGTGCTATCTTGGTCTTAGCTGGATTCTGGCTGTTGCATTTTGCATTTGGTGTGCTATCTTGGTCTTAGCTGGAGTCTGACTGTTGCATTTTGCATGCAGTGTGCTACCTTGGTCTTAGCTGGATTCTGGCTGTTGCACTTTGCATGCAATGTGCTATCTTGGCCTTAGCTGGATTCTGGCTGTTGAACTTTGCATGCAGTGTGCTATCTTGGCCTTAGCTGGAGTCTGGCTGTTGCACTATGCATGCAGTGTGCTATCCTGGTCTTAGCTGGATTCTGGCTGTTGCATTTTGCATTTGGTGTGCTATCTTGGTCTTAGCTGGAGTCTGACTGTTGCATTTTGCATGCAGTGTGCTACCTTGGTCTTAGCTGTATTCTGGCTGTTGCACTTTGCATGCAATGTGCTATCTTGGCCTTAGCTGGAGACTGGCTGTTGCACTTTGCATGCAGTGTGCTATCTTGGTCTTAGCTGGATTCTGGCTGTTGAACGTTGCATGCAGTGTGCTACCTTGGCCTTATCTGGAGTCTGGCTGTTGCACCTTGCATTCAGTGTGCTATCTTGGTCTTAGTTGGAGTCTGGCTGTTGCATATTGCATGTGGTGTGCTATCTTGACCTGAGCTGGAGTCTGGCTGTTGCATTTGCATGCAGTGTGCTATCTTGGCCATATATGGAGTTTGGCTGTTGCACTTTGCATGCTGTGTGCTACCTTGGTCTTAGCCGGATTCTGGCTGTTGCACTTTGCATGCAGTGTGCTATCTTGGCCTTAGCTGGAGTCTGGCTGTTGCACTTTGCATGCAGTGTGCTATCTTGGTGTTAGCTGGATTCTGGCTGTTGAACTTTGCATGCAGTGTGCTATCTTGGCCTTAGCTGGAGTCTCGCTGTTGCACTTTGCATGCAGTGTGATATCTTTGTTTTTGTAACGCTCACCTGATTCCCGCAGAGGCGCCGGTCTTGACTGGGTGAATGCCGTATCTTCAAAGGTGATGTGTAACACACGGTTGGCTCTTTGGGCTGGACCTCTGTGCACTGTATGTCTGACTCGAAGAGTAAGATGTCTGCAGATAGAAAATATGGGATTAATGAACTGGGGTTATTGGGTGCCTCTCTCCTCTTCCCTTTCTCTTCTCCTGTAGAACCCCAAAGGTTAACACCCTCACCTTAGGTAAGTGAACACCGAGCTCTCCATCTGCCTCGGGGCAGGGTGCCGTAACCAGTTTCTTCACTGGATAAGGGTGCAGGCCTCTTGACCTCAGAGGACTGCTGTCCGTCGTTAACTGCACGAACGGTAAGTTCTGGGCACTTCAAATGTCTTAAAAGTCTTCTGTAATGATATCTCTTGTTTTGCAGGGTTCCGGCGATGGCGGATGGCGGGCTGATGAGAGTTGAGGATCGAACCCGCGTGAGGAATAGAAGCGCCTGAAAGCACGTAAGTAAGCGCTTGTAGCCTGCTTCACGATGCGCACTAACTGTCCATTTTATCTTGCAGGTACAAGTTCGGAGCTTTAGAGAAGCTGAAGGGTGCTGGAATACCCACTGGATTCGGCGTGGGAAGGAGTAATGGCACGTGAGTAATAAAGTTGCCCAATGTCTTTAAACGCACCTTCTTTTGTCTTTCAGATGCGGGATGCAGCGCCGAAGGCCTCCGGAGCGTGCAAAGAGCTGGTAAGCTTTTGACTTTCAGATGCCGGAATGCAGTGCGAAGACCTCCGGAGCCTGCGAAGAGTAGGTAAGCCTTTGTCTTTCAGATGCCGGAATGCAGCGCGAGGCATTGGTGACAGCCGATGGACCAGGTAAGAGATGCGCTGCCACTGAAGACCGTAGTGCTAACCTGTTCTTTCTTTGTCTTTACAGGTGCTGCTGAAGACTGGATTCCAGGATGGTAAGCCTTTGTTCCCTTAGGCCCAGGATCAGAAGCAGAAGACACGATGAGCGTTCTGCTGCAGAGAATGCAGAATAACGCAAAGCAAGATTCATCCATCGGGTGTGGTTTAAATAGCCTCCTGTAGTGCTTAGGTGTCTCCTTCCACAGCCACGCCTAGGTAAGAAAAGAGTTCCTGCTTTCCAGAAGAGTTCCAGTGTTCTGAACCTAGGGAGTGGCTCCTGCCCCACCCAACAGGAACAGTAGTCCCAAACAGAAGAGGATCAGGGGTTCAACTGGCAGGTAAGTAAGCAGCATGGTCTGCTGCAGGTAAGTCCACCCAAGCATTATGAGCCCGGCGCTTCCAGCGCTGGGACTGGGCATCTTTATGAGCCTGGTGCCACTAGCGCCAGGACAGGGTCCAAAAGGTCCCAATTGGGACTGGCTGGTACTCGGAACCGGGGTTATGGGTCTGCTTCCAAGGGAGTCGGGCAAGTCCTGATCTTTTGGAAGCAGAGATCATGACAGCACCCCCCTCAAGGCCCCTCCCAAACCGGGCTTCTCCGGGGGTTTGGGCTTGTTAGGAAATGTTCGATGAAATCTTTTGATTAGACGAGGCGCGTGGACATATTCTGCAGGTTCCCAGGATCTTTCTTGGGGACCGTAGCCTTTCCAGTCAATCAGGTAAAATAGTTTAGATTTGCAGATCTTGGAATCCAGGATGCTTTTGACTTCAAACTCGAGTTCTCCATCAACTAGAATAGGTTTTGGAGATGTAGTTAGTCGGGTTTGAGGTTGCACAGGTTTTAATAGAGAGACGTGGAAGACCGGATGTATCTTCATGTGAGGGGGCAAGTCCAACTTGACCGCTACTGGATTTACTATGGTAGTGATGGAATAGGGACCAAGGTATCTTGGGTTGAATGTGCGTGGTCCTTTTAGAGGTAGATATTTGGTGGATAACCAGACTTGATCTCCTACTTGATATTGGGGGGCTTCCTTCCGATGTTGGTCTGCTCCTTTCTTGTATTGTTCTTTGGCCCTTTGAAGGTGAGAAACGGCTTCCTTAAAGGCTTGGGTGATTGTAGAATGCAGGTGGTCTACTGCTGGTGTTCCAAGATCTTGGAGTGGATCCAACTCCGAGGTTCGAGGGTGACTACCGTATAAAAGAAAAAACGGGGTCTTCCCAGTTCCCGAGTGGACAGAGTTATTGTAGGCATATTCGGCTATCCAAAGGATATCTTTTTAAGTTTTTTCAGTTTGTTGTAGCATGCAGCGCAAATACTGTTCCAGAGTTTGATTGGTCCTCTCGGTTTGTCCGTCGGTTTGAGGGTGGTGGCTGGTCGAAAGTCTCACATCAATTTGAGCCGACCGACAGCAACTTTGCCAACAATGAGAAATAAATTGACTACCTCGATCCGAAATTAGAACTGAAGGAAAACCGTGCAGTCGGACGATGTTTTCGAGAAATTCTCGGGCCAGAGTTGCTGCTGTTGGTAAGCCTTTGAGTGGAATGAAATGCGCCATCTTGGAGAATAGGTCCACGATTACTAGGATCGTATTGTATCCGGAGCATGGAGGTAGATCGGTGATGAAGTCCATAGAAAGCATATGCCAAGGGCGAGGCGGGATGTCAATAGGGCGTAAGAGGCCGGCTGGTTTTTCCTTTTGACTCTTGTTTTGGGCGCATACTCCACAGGACATTATAAAGTCTCTGATATCTTTTTTCCAAGACGGCCACCAGAAGTAGCGCTTGATCTTTTCCGAGGTCTTGGTCATACCGGGATGTCCTTCCATTAAAGAATCGTGATAACAAGAGATTACCTTTTTCTGTAAATCTGTGCTGGGCAGGTATAACCGTTCTTGGAAATATAATAGGTTGTCCTTCACCGCTAAAGTCCTTTCCCTGCAGATGCCAATTCTGTATGTCTGCTGGAGTTACCAGTAGCCTGGCTTTATCCTTAACTTCCTCTATGGATTGTGTGGCGATTACACCTAGAATTCTTTGTTCGGGAATGATAGGTACAGGTTTAGGATTGATCAAATGTTCTTCCACTCCCATCCGAGAAAGGGCATCAGCTTTACCGTTTTTTGTACCAGGTCGATAGGTAATTATGAAGTCAAACTCAGCAAAGAATAGTGCCCAACGGAGTTGCCTAGAGGATTGAGCTTTTGCGGTTTTCAAATATTGCAGGTTTCGGTGATCTGTAATCACAGTAACGGTGTGTCGGGCCCCCAGAAGATAATGCCGCCAAGCCTTAAAGGCGGACTTGATAGCTAGAAGTTCCTTATCAGTAATAGTGTAATTGATTTCAGGAGGCGAGAATTTGCGGGACCAAAATGCCACGGGATGCAACTGATTGGTTACTGGGTCCTTTTGTGATAGAACTGCCCCCATGGCAAGGCTCGAAGCATCAGTTTCAAGGATGTAGGGGAGTTCTGGGCGAGGATGTTTTAAGATCGGTGCAGAGATAAATCTAGTCTTCAAATTCTGGAAAGCTTGATCCGCCTCGGTAGACCATTCAAAACGTTTGTTTTTCTTTAACAAGGCGGTGATGGGCTGGACTATTCGAGAGAATTCGGGGATAAACCTGCGGTAAAAGTTAGTGAAGCCTAACATGCTTTGAACACCTTGTACGGAGGATGGCGATGGGCATTTGAGAATTGCATCGACCTTCTTTGAATCCATACGCACTCCGCTAGGTGATAATATGAATCCCAAGAATTCAACTTCAGTCACGTTGAAAACACATTTTTCCAACTTAGCGAAAAGTTTGTGTTGACGCAATCTCTCGAGGACCATTTTCACGTGTTTCCGATGTTCAGTTTCCGATGAAGAATAAACGAGGATGTCGTCAATGTAAACAACAACACACACATCTATGAGCTCTCTGAGGACATCGTTCATAAAGCGGCCGGGGCATTGCAAAGTCCGAAGGGCATGACCAGATATTCAAATAGCCCATACTTGGTGCGGAAGGCCGTCTTCCATTCATCGCCCTCTTTTACTCGTACCAAGTGGTAGGCTCCTCTAAGATCCAGCTTTGTATATATGCATGCTTTTCTGACTTGGTCCAGGAGTTCAGGGATCAAAGGTAACGGATATCTATTCTTAACGGTGATCTGGTTCAGGGCGCGATAATCTATACACGTTCTACGGTCCCCTTCTTTTTTTGGAACGAAGAACAAAGCTGAGGAAGCAGGGGACTTGGAAGGACGAATAAACCCATTCGCTAGGTATTGATCCAGGTATTGTCGGAGGTGAAGATTCTCAGGCTCGGTGAGGACATAAATTCTACTACAAGGAGGAGTAGATCCAGGTATCAGGTCTATCTGGCAGTCATAAGACCTATGAGGAGGTAGAGAGTTAGCCTGATCCTTCCGGAAAACATCTTGGAATTCTAGGTATTCAGGAGGTAACTGGGGAGCCTCCGAGGAAATTGCTGCCAGTGCAACACCAGGTCGAGGGTGACAAGTAGAGACACATTCTGGAAACTGAACCGTTCTTGCTCGCCAATCGATCTGAGAATTGTGCTTCTCTAACCAAGGAATTCCTAGAATAATCTGGAACTGAGGGGTCTTGATCACATCGAACACAATCTTCTCATGGTGTCCATCTTGACTTACTAGCGTCACTTCTTGGGTGGTATGCGTTACTGGTCCGGAGGCTATCTCCGTACCATCCACCGTAGTAATGACGTCCTTTACAGCCTTTGGACAAAGAGTCAGATTCATCCTCAAAACCATTTCATGATCCACATAATTGCCGATGGCACCGCTGTTGACGTAAGCTTCTATCGCATGTAATCGATCCGGATGTTCAGGGCTAATGAGGACCATAGGTATCACGAAATGCGAGGTCACTGAACTGGTTTTAACGCTCGGCAAGAGGACCTCTATTCTTGTCGGGCAAGGTCGTTTCCCTGCTCACAGTTTGTGACCCTGGAAACTGCAGCTCCTACTGCCTTCTTGGCTGGTTTCACCGGACAGTCTCGAAGAAAGTGCCCCGAGTTTCCGCAATAGAGGCATAATTGCAGCTGTTTTCTCCTTTCCCGCTCCTTTTGTGTTAGTGGTCCTTTCAGGCCCCCTATTTGCATGGGTTCTCTGGAGTCTACTCCTTTGGTAGGAGTTGGTGGTTTGGAAAATACTAAAGCATCAAACTTGGAACGATCGGCCTTCCTGTTCTGCAGTCTGTGGTCAATTTGAACGACTAAGTCAATATAGTCCGAACAGTCTTGTGGGGGATTCACTACTTGGGCTAACACATCTTTGAGCTCTCCACATAGACCTCTATAAAACAGCGTAATCCTTTTGTCCTCAGGCCATCGAGTTTCCACTATCAGTCTGTTGAAAGACGCAATATAAGCCAAAAGGTCTTGATTACCCTGTCGCAATGAAAGGAGCTCATTGTCCAAGGCCTGCCCCTGTGAATGTCTTGCAAACAGTTTTTCCATACTGCGCTGAAAAGCTTGAAAATCATGGAGAACCGGATCATCTTGATTAACTAGAGGGATCGACCAGTCTGCCGCATTGCCACTAAGGTACGAAAGCACGAAAGCTACCTTAGCTTGATCAGTTGGAAAGGCTGCTGGTCGGCATAAGAAGTGCAACCGGCACTGATTAATAAATACTGCAAACCTCTTTGGGTCACCAGAAAATCGTTCGGGCGGAGCCAGAGGTACATTCCCAGGTAGGTTGATCTGCACTGGGTTCGTAGAGGATGTTGAAGGAAGATTTGCCCCTGATGCGGGTAACGGAGTTTGTCCGGCTTGTGACTGTAGCAATTGTCTAGCGAGATCGTCTGTTCGCTCCTTGGAAATAATCAGTTCCCTTCTTAGAGCATTCATTTCCTGACGGGCTGCATGCACTTCTGCTCTTAGTTCCCCAAGTAACTGGACTAGCTGGTCGGTATCCGAGGTTTCCATAGCGCCTGGGTGGGAGTTTTGCGGTAGGCTTTGTGTTCTGTAACGCTCACCTGATTCCCGCAGAGGCGCCGGTCTTGACTGGGTGAATGCCGTATCTTCAAAGGTGATGTGTAACACACGGTTGGCTCTTTGGGCTGGACCTCTGTGCACTGTATGTCTGACTCGAAGAGTAAGATGTCTCCAGATCGAAAATATGGGATTAATGAACTGGGGTTATTGGGTGCCTCTCTCCTCTTCCCTTTCTCTTCTCCTGTAGAACCCCAAAGGTTAACGCCCTCACCTTAGGTAAGTGAACGCCGAGCCCTCCATCTGCCTCGGGGCAGGGTGCCGTAACCAGTTTCTTCACTGGATAAGGGTGCAGGCCTCTTGACCTCAGAGGACTGCTGTCCGTCGTTAACTGCACGAACGGTAAGTTCTGGGCACTTCAAATGTCTTAAAAGTCTTTTGTAATGATATCTCTTGTTTTGCAGGGTCCCGGCGATGGCGGATGGCGGGCTGATGAGAGTTGAGGATCGAACCCGCGTGAGGAATAGAAGCGCCTGGAAGCACGTAAGTAAGCGCTTGTAGCCTGCTTCACGATGCGCACTAACTGTCCCTTTTATCTTGCAGGTACAAGTTTGGAGCTTTAGAGAAGCTGAAGGGTGCTGGAATACCCACTGGATTCGGCGTGGGAAGGAGTAATGGCACGTGAGTAATAAAGGTGCCCAATGTCTTTAAACGCACCTTCTTTTGTCTTTCAGATGCGGGATGCAGCGCCGAAGGCCTCCGGAGCGTGCGAAGAGCTGGTAAGCTTTTGTCTTTCAGATGCCGGAATGCAGTGCGAAGACCTCCGGAGCATGCGAAGAGTAGGTAAGCCTTTGTCTTTCAGATGCCGGAATGCAGCGCGAGGCGTTGGTGACAGCCGATGGACCAGGTAAGAGATGCGCTGCCACTGAAGACCGTAGTGCTAACCTGTTCTTTCTTTGTCTTTACAGGTGCTGCTGAAGACTGGATTCCAGGATGGTAAGCCTTTGTTCCCTTAGGCCCAGGATCAGAAGCAGAAGACACAATGAGCGTTCTGCTGCAGAGAATGCAGAATAACACAAAGCAAGATTCATCCATCGGGTGTGGTTTAAATAGCCTCCTGTAGTGCTTAGGTGTCTCCTTCCACAGCCACGCCTAGGTAAGAAAAGAGTTCCTGCTTTCCAGAAGAGTTCCAGTGTTCTGAACCTAGGGAGTGGCTCCTGCCCCACCCAACAGGAAAAGTAGTCCCAAACAGAAGAGGATCAGGGGTTCAACTGGCAGGTAAGTAAGCAGCATGGTCTGCTGCAGGTAAGTCCACACAAGCATAATGAGCCCGGCGCTTCCAGCGCTGGGACTGGGCATCTTTATGAGCCTGGTGCCACTGGCGCCAGGACAGGGTCCAAAAGGTCCCAATTGGGACTGGCTGGCACTCGAAACCGGGGTTATGGGTCTGCTTCCAAGGGAGTCGGGCAAGTCCTGATCTTTTGGAAGCAGAGATCATGACAGTTTTAGCTGGCGTTTGGCTATTGAATTATGCATGCAGTGTGCTATCTTGGTCTTAGCTGGAGACTGGCTGTTATACTTTGCATGTAGTGTGCTATCTTGGTCGTATCTGGAGTCTGGCTTTTGCATTTTGCATGCAGTGTGCTATCTTGGTCTTAGCTTGCGTCTGACTGTTGCATTTTGCATGTGTTGTGCTATCTTGGTCTTAGCTGGGGTCTGGCTGTTGCTTTTTGCCTGAGGTGTGCTATCCTGTTCTTAGCTGGAGCCTGGTTGTTGTGTTCTGCATGCAATGTGCTATCTTGGTCTTAGCTGGAGTCTGGCTGTTGCATTTTGCATGTGGTGTGCTATCTTTGTCTTAGCTGGAGTCTGGCTGTTGCACTTTGCATGCAGTGTGCTATGTTGGCCTTAGCTGGAGACTGGCTGTAGCATTTTGCCTATAGTGTGCTGTCTTGGTCTTAGCTGGAGTCTGGCTGTTGTATTTTGCCTGCAGTGTGCTGTCTTGGTCTTAGCTGGAGTCTGGCTGTTGCATTTTGCCTGCAGTGTGCTATCTTGGCCTTAGCTGGAAGCTGACTGTTGCATTTTACATGCGGTGTGCTATATTGGTCTTAGCTGGAGTCTGACTGTTGCACCTTGCATGCAGTGTGCTATCTTGGTCTTAGCTCGAGTCTGGCTGTTGCACTTTGCATGCAGTGCACTATCTCTGCCTTAGCTGGAATCCGGCTGTTGCACTTTGCATGCAGTGTGCTATCTTGGTCTTAGACAGAGTCTGGCAGTTGCATTTTGCATGTGGTGTGCTATCTTGGTCTTAGCTGGGGTCTGGCTGTTGCATTTTGCATGGAGGGTGTTATCTTGGTCTTAGCTGGGGTCTGTCTGTTGCATTTTGCATGCAGGGTGTTATCTTGGTCTTAGCTGGGGTCTGTCTGTTGCATTTTGCATGCAGTGTGCTATCATGATCTTAGCTGGGACCTGGCTGTTGAATTTTGCATGCACTATGCTATCTTGGTTTTAGCTATAGTCTGGCTGTTGCACTTTGCATGCAGTGTGCTATCTGTGTTTTAGCTGGAGTTTGGCTGTAGAATTTTGCATGCGGTGTGCTATCTTGGTCGTATCTGGAGTCTGGCATTTGCATTTTGCATGCAGTGTGTTATTTCTGTCTTAGATGGGGTCTGGCTGTTGCATTTTGCATGCAGTGTGCTTTCTTGGTCTTAGCTTGAGTCTGACTGTTGCATTTTGCATGTGTTGTGCTATCTTGGTCTTAGCTTGGGTTGGCTGTTGCATTTTGCATGCGCTATGCTATCTTGGTCTTAGCTGGAGTCAGTCTGTTGCACTTTGCATGCAGTGTGCTATCTTGGTCTTTGATGGAGTCTGGCTGTTGCATTTTGCCTGCTGTGTGCTGTCTTGGTCTTAGCTGGAGTCTGGCTTTTGCATTTTGCCTGCAGTGTGCTATCTTGGCCTTAGCCGGAAGCTGACTGTTGCATTTTGCATGCATTGTGCTATCTTGGTCTTAGCTGGGGTCTGGCTGTTGCTTTTTGCCTGAGGTGTGCTATCCTGGTCTTAGCTGGAGTGCGGTTGCTGCGTTCTGCATGCAATGTGCTTTCTTGGTCTTAGCTGGAGTCTGGCTGTTGCATTTTGCATGTGGTGTGCTATCTTGGTCTTAGCTGGAGTCTGGCTGTTGCATTTTGCATGTGGTGTGCTATATTGGTCTAAGGTGGAGTCTGGCTGTTGCATTTTGCATGTGGTGTGCTATCTTGGTTTTAGCTGGAGTCTGGCTGTTGCACTTCGCAAGCAGTGTGCTATCATGGTTTTAGCTGGGCTCTGGCTGTTGCATTTTGCATTTGGTGTGCTATCTTGGTCTTAGCTATAGTCTGGCTGTTGCATTTTGCATGTGGTGGGATATCTTGGTTTTAGCTGGAGTCTGGCTGTTGCACTTTGCATGCAGTGCGCTATCCTGGCCTTAGCTGGAATCTGGCTGTTGCATTTTGCATGCAGTGTGCTAGCTTGGTCTTAGCTGGGGCCTGGCTGTTGCATTTTGCATGCACTATTCTTGGTCTTAGCTGGGGTCTGGCTATTCCATTTTGCATGCAATGTGTTATTTTGGCCTTAGCTGGAGTCTGGCTGTTGCATTTTGCATGCAGTGTGCTAGCTTGGTCTTAGCTGGGGCCTGGCTGTTGCATTTTGCATGCGCTATGCTATCTTGGTTTTAGCTGGGGTCTGGCTGTTGCACTTTGCATGCAGTGTGCTGTCCTGGTCTTATCTGGAGTCTGGCTGTTGCACTTTGCATGCAGTGTGCTATCCTGGCCTTAGCTGGAGTCTGACTGTTGCACTTTGCCTGCAGTGTGCTTTCTTGGTCTTAGCTGGAGTCTGGCTGTTGCATTTAGCCTGCAGTGTGCTATCTTGGTCTTAGTTGGAGTCTGGCTGTTGGATTTTACCTGCAGTGTGCTATCTTGGTTTTAGCTGTTGTCTGGCTGTTGCATTTTGCATGCAGTGTGCTATCTTGGTCTTAGCTGGATTCTGGCTGGCTGTTGCACTTTGCATGCAGTGTGCTAACTTGGCCTTAGCTGGATTCTGGATGTTGCACTTTGCATGCAGTGTGCTATCGGCCTTAGCTGGAGTCTGGCTGTTGCACTTTGCATGCAGTGTGCTATCTTGGTCTTAGCTGGATTATGGCTGTTGCATTTTGCATGCAGTGTGCTATCATGGTCTTAGCTGGGACATGACTGTTACATTTTGCATGCACTATGCTATCTTGGTCTTAGCTGGGGTCTGTCAGTTGCATTTTCCATGCAGTGTGCTGTCTTGGTCTTAGCTGGAGTCTGGCTGTTGTATTTTGCCTGCAGTGTGCTGTCCTGGTCTTATCTGGAGTCTGGCTGTTGCACCTTGCATGCAGTGTGCTATCTTGGTCTTAGCTGGAGTCTGGCTGTTGCATTTTGCCTGCAGTGTGCTATCTTGGTCTTAGCTGGAGTCTGGCTGTTGGATTTTATCTGCAGTGTGCTATCTTGGTTTTAGCTGTTGTCTGGCTGTTGCATTTTACATGCAGTGTGCTATCTTGGTCTTAGCTGGATTCTGGCTGGCTGTTGCACTTTGCATGCAGTGTGCTATCTTGGCCTTAGCTGGATTCTGGATGTTGCACTTTGCATGCGGTGTGCTATCTTGGCCTTAGCTGGAGTCTGGCTGTTGCACTTTGCATGCGGTGTGCTATCTTGGTCTTAGCTGGATTCTGGCTGTTGCATTTTGCATGCAGTGTGCTATCCTGGTCTTAGCTGGAGTCTGGCAGTTGCATTTTGCATGCAGTGTGCTATATTGGTCTTAGCTGGGGTCTGGCTGTTGCATTTTGCATGCAGTGTGCTATATTGGCCTTAGCTGGAGTCTGGCTGTTGCATTTTGCCTGCAGTGTGCTATCTTGGTCTTAGCTGGAGTCTGGCTGTTGTCTTTTGCATGCAGTGTGCTATCATGGTCTTAGCTGGGACATGACTGTTGCATTTTGAATGCACTATGCTATCTTGGTCTTAGCTGGGGTCTGTCATTTGCATTTTGCATGCAGTGTGCTGTCTTGGTCTTAGCTGGAGTCTGGCTGTTGTATTTTGCCTGCAGTGTGCTGTCCTGGTCTTATCTGGAGTCTGGCTGTTGCACTTTGCATGCAGTGTGCTATCGTGGCCTTAGCTGGAGTCTGACTGTTGCACTTTGCCTGCAGTGTGCTATCTTGGTCTTAGCTGGAGTCTGGCTGTTGCATTTTGCCTGCAGTGTGCTATCTTGGTCTTAGCTGGAGTCTGGCTGTTGGATTTTACCTGCAGTGTGCTATCTTGGTCTTAGCTGGATTCTGGCTGGCTATTGCACTTTGCATGCAGTGTGCTAACTTGGCCTTAGCTGGATTCTGGATGTTGCACTTTGCATGCAGTGTGCTATCGGCCTTAGCTTGAGTCTGGCTGTTGCACTTTGCATGCGGTGTGCTATCTTGGTCTTAGCTGGATTCTGGCTGTTGCATTTTGCATGCAGTGTGCTATCTTGGTCTTAGCTGGATTCTGGCTGTTGCATTTTGCATGCAGTGTGCTATCTTGGTCTTAGCTGGAGTCTGTCAGGTGCATTTTGCATGCAGTGTGCTATATTGGTCTTAGCTGGGATCTGGCTGTTGCATTTTGCATGCAGCGTGCTATCTTGGTCTTAGCCATTGTCTGTCAGGTGCATTTTGCATGCATTGTGATATATTGGCCTTAGCTGGAGTCTGACTGTTGCACTTGGCCTGCAGTGTGCTATCTTGGTCTTAGTTGGAGTCTGGCTGTTGCATTTTACCTGCAGTGTGCTATCTTGTTCTTAGCAGGAGTTTGGCTGTAGGATTTTATCTGCAGTGTGCTATCTTGGTTTTAGCTGTTGTCTGGCTGTTGCATTTTGCATGCAGTGTGCTTTCTTGGTCTTAGCTGGATTCTGGCTGGCTGTTGCACTTTGCATGCAGTGTGCTATCTTGGCCTTAGCTGGATTGTGGATGTTGCACTTTGCATGCGGTGTGCTATCTTGGCCTTAGCTGGAGTCTGGCTGTTGCACTTTGCATGCGGTGTGCTATCTTGGTCTTAGCTGGATTCTGGCTGGCTGTTGCACTTTGCATGCAGTGTGCTAACTTGGCCTTAGCTGGATTCTGGATGTTGCACTTTGCATGCAGTGTGCTATCGGCCTTAGCTGGAGTCTGGCTGTTGCACTTTGCATGCAGTGTGCTATCTTGGTCTTAGCTGGATTATGGCTGTTGCATTTTGCATGCAGTGTGCTATCATGGTCTTAGCTGGGACATGACTGTTACATTTTGCATGCACTATGCTATCTTGGTCTTAGCTGGGGTCTGTCAGTTGCATTTTCCATGCAGTGTGCTGTCTTGGTCTTAGCTGGAGTCTGGCTGTTGTATTTTGCCTGCAGTGTGCTGTCCTGGTCTTATCTGGAGTCTGGCTGTTGCACCTTGCATGCAGTGTGCTATCTTGGTCTTAGCTGGAGTCTGGCTGTTGCATTTTGCCTGCAGTGTGCTATCTTGGTCTTAGCTGGAGTCTGGCTGTTGGATTTTATCTGCAGTGTGCTATCTTGGTTTTAGCTGTTGTCTGGCTTTTGCATTTTACATGCAGTGTGCTATCTTGGTCTTAGCTGGATTCTGGCTGGCTGTTGCACTTTGCATGCAGTGTGCTATCTTGGCCTTAGCTGGATTCTGGATGTTGCACTTTGCATGCGGTGTGCTATCTTGGCCTTAGCTGGAGTCTGGCTGTTGCACTTTGCATGCGGTGTGCTATCTTGGTCTTAGCTGGATTCTGGCTGTTGCATTTTGCATGCAGTGTGCTATCCTGGTCTTAGCTGGAGTCTGGCAGTTGCATTTTGCATGCAGTGTGCTATATTGGTCTTAGCTGGGGTCTGGCTGTTGCATTTTGCATGCAGTGTGCTATATTGGCCTTAGCTGGAGTCTGGCTGTTGCATTTTGCCTGCAGTGTGCTATCTTGGTCTTAGCTGGAGTCTGGCTGTTGTCTTTTGCATGCAGTGTGCTATCTTGGTCTTAGCTGGATCTGGCAGTTGCATTTTGCATGCAGTGTGCTATCATGGTCTTAGCTGGGACATGACTGTTGCATTTTGAATGCACTATGCTATCTTGGTCTTAGCTGGGGTCTGTCATTTGCATTTTGCATGCAGTGTGCTGTCTTGGTCTTAGCTGGAGTCTGGCTGTTGTATTTTGCCTGCAGTGTGCTGTCCTGGTCTTATCTGGAGTCTGGCTGTTGCACTTTGCATGCAGTGTGCTATCGTGGCCTTAGCTGGAGTCTGACTGTTGCACTTTGCCTGCAGTGTGCTATCTTGGTCTTAGCTGGAGTCTGGCTGTTGCATTTTGCCTGCAGTGTACTATCTTGGTCTTAGCTGGAGTCTGGCTGTTGCATTTTGCATGTGGTGTGCTATCTTGGTCTTAGCTGGAGTCTGGCTGTTGCATTTTGCATGTGGTGTGCTATCTTGACCTTAGCAGGAATCTGGCTGTTGCATTTTGCCTGCAGTGTGCTGTCTTGGTCTTAGCTGGAATCTGGCTGTTGCATTTTGCCTGCAGTGTGCTATCTTGGCCTTAGCTGGAAGCTGACTGTTGCATTTTGCATGGGTTGTCCTATCTTGGTGTTAGCTGGAGTCTGGCTGTTGCATTTTGCATGTGGTGTGCTATCTTGACCTTAGCAGGAGTCTGGCTGTTGCATTTTGCATGCAGTGTGCTATCTTGGCCGTATATGGAGTCCGGCTGTTGAACTTTGCATGCAGTGTGCTACCTTGGCCTTAGCCGGAGTCTGGCTGTTGCACTTTGCATGCGGTGTGCTATCTTGGTCTTAGCTGGATTCTGGCTGTTGAACTTTGCATGCAGTGTGCTATCTTGGCCTTAGCTGGAGTCTGGCTGTTGCACTTTGCATGCAGTGTGCTATCTTGGTCTTAGCTGGATTCTGGCTGTTGCATTTTGCATTTGGTGTGCTATCTTGGTCTTAGCTGGAGTCTGGCTGTTGCATTTTGCATGCAGTGTGCTACCTTGGTCTTAGCTGGATTCTGGCTGTTGCATTTTGCCTGCAGTGTGCTATCTTGGCCTTAGATGGAAGCTGACTGTTGCATTTTGCATGCGTTGTCCTATCTTGGTGTTAGCTGGTGTCTGGCTGTTGCTTTTTGCCTGAGGTGTGCTATCTTGGTCTAAGCTGGAGTCTGGCTGTTGCATTTTGCATGTGGTGTGCTATCTTGGTCTTAGCTGGAGTCTGGCTGTTGCATTTTGCATGTGGTGTGCTATCTTGACCTTAGCAGGAATCTGGCTGTTGCATTTTACCTGCAGTGTGCTGTCTTGGTCTTAGCTGGAGTCAGTCCGTTGCACTTTGCATGCAGTGTGCTATCTTGGTCTTAGATGGAGTCTGGCTGTTGCATTGTGCATGCAGTTTGCTATCTTGGCCTTAGCTGGAGTCTGGCTGTTGCATTTTGCCTGCGGTGTGCTGTCTTGGTCTTAGCTGGAGTCTGGCTGTTGTATTTTGCCTGCAGTGTGCTGTCTTGGTCTTAGCTGGAGTCTGGCTGTTGCATTTTGCCTGCAGTGTGCTATCTTGGCCTTAGCTGGAAGCTGACTGTTGCATTTTGCATGTGTTGTCCTATCTTGGTGTTAGCTGGTGTCTGGCTGTTGCTTTTTGCCTGAGGTGTGCTATCTTGGTCTAAGCTGGAGTCTGGCTGTTGCATTTTGCATGTGGTGTGCTATCTTGGTCTTAGCTGGAGTCTGGCTGTTGCATTTTGCATGTGGTGTGCTATCTTGACCTTAGCAGGAATCTGGCTGTTGCATTTTGCCTGCAGTGTGCTGTCTTGGTCTTAGCTGGAATCTGGCTGTTGCATTTTGCCTGCAGTGTGCTATCTTGGCCTTAGCTGGAAGCTGACTGTTGCATTTTGCATGGGTTGTCCTATCTTGGTGTTAGCTGGAGTCTGGCTGTTGCATTTTGCATGTGGTGTGCTATCTTGACCTTAGCAGGAGTCTGGCTGTTGCATTTTGCATGCAGTGTGCTATCTTGGCCGTATATGGAGTCCGGCTGTTGAACTTTGCATACAGTGTGCTACCTTGGCCTTAGCCGGAGTCTGGCTGTTGCACTTTGCATGCGGTGTGCTATCTTGGTCTTAGCTGGATTCTGGCTGTTGAACTTTGCATGCAGTGTGCTATCTTGGCCTTAGCTGGAGTCTGGCTGTTGCACTTTGCATGCAGTGTGCTATCTTGGTCTTAGCTGGATTCTGGCTGTTGCATTTTGCATTTGGTGTGCTATCTTGGTCTTAGCTGGAGTCTGGCTGTTGCATTTTGCATGCAGTGTGCTACCTTGGTCTTAGCTGGATTCTGGCTGTTACACTTTGCATGCAATGTGCTATCTTGGCCTTAGCTGGAGTCTGGCTGTTGCACTTTGCATGCAGTGTGCTATCTTGGTCTTAGCTGGATTCTGGCTGTTGAACTTTGCATGCAGTGTGCTATCTTGGTCTTAGCTGGAGTCTGGCTGTTGCATATTGCATGTGGTGTGCTATCTTGACCTTAGCTTGAGTCTGGCTGTTGCATTTTGCATGCAGTGTGCTATCTTGGCCATATATGGAGTTTGGCTGTTGCACTTTGCATGCGGTGTGCTACCTTGGTCTTAGCTGGATTCTGGCTGTTGCACTTTGCATGCTGTGTGCTATCTTGGCCTTAGCTGGAGTCTGGCTGTTGCACTTTGCATGCAGTGTGCTATATTGACCTTAGCTGGATTCTGGCTGTTGAACTTTGCATGCAGTGTGCTATCTTGGCCTTAGCTGGAGTCTGGCTGTTGCATTTTGCATGCAGTGTGCTATCTTGGCCGTATATGGAGTCTGGCTGTTGCACTTTGGATGCAGTGTGCTACCTTGGTCTTAGCTGGATTCTGGCTGTTGCACTTTGCATGCAGTGTGCTATCTTGGCCTTAGCTGGAGTCTGGCTGTTGCACTTTGCATGCAGTCTGCTATCTTGGTCTTAGCTGGGGTCTGGCTGTTGCATTTTGCATGCAGCGTGCTATCTTGGTCTTAGCTGGGGTCTGTTTGTTGCATTTTGCATGCAGTGTGCTATCATGGGCTTAGCTGGGACCTGGCTGTTGCGTTTTGCATGCACTATGCTATCTTGGTCTTAGCTTGGGTCTGTCTGTTGCATTTTACATGCAGTGTGCTAGCTTGGTCTTAGCTGGAGTCTGGCTGTTGCACTTTGAATGTAGTGTGCTATCTTGCTCTTAGCTGAGTCTGGCTGTTGCATTTTGCATGCGCTATGCTATCTTGGTCTTAGCTGGGGTCTGGCTGTTGCACTTTGCATGCAGTGTGCTATCTTGGTCTTAGCTGGGGTTGGCTGTTGCATTTTGCATGCGCTGTGCTATCTTGGTCTTAGCTGGAGTCAGTCTGTTGCACTTTGCATGCAGTGTGCTATGTTGGTCTTAGATGGAGTCTGGCTGTTGCATTGTGCATGCAGTGTGCTATCTTGGCCTTAGCTGGAGTCTGGCTGTTGCATTTTGCCTGCTGTGTGCTGTCCTGGTCTTAGCTGGAGTCTGGCTGTTGTATTTTGCCTGCAGTGCGCTGTCTTGGTCTTAGCTGGAGTCTGGCTGTTGCATTTTGCCTGCAGTGTGATATCTTGGCCTGAGATGGAAGCTGACTGTTGCATTTTGCATGTGTTGTGCTATCTTGGTCTTAGCTGGGGTCTGGCTGTTGCTTTCTGCCTGAGGTGTGCTATCCTGGTCTTAGCCCGAGTCTGGTTGTTGCGTTCTGCATGCAATGTGCTATCTTGGTCTTAGCTGGAGTCTGGCTGTTGCATTTTTCATGTGGCGTGCTATCTTGGTCTTAGCTGGAGTCTGCTGGTGCATTTTGCATGTGGTGTGCTACCTTGGCCTTATCAATCAGGAACCACAAATTAGCATCTAGATGCACACATTGGTCTTACCACACTACCAGCCCTGCATCAGGCAACACTTGCAGTTCCAGCCCTCACAAACCACAACACCTTTTTACTCCTACCTCGAATACTCAACAAGACAACGTTACCACGGTCCCTAAGCTCAAAGGTGCTCTTATAAACGCACGTTCTATCCAAGCTCATGCCCTTGATATTGCTGATCTCATTGTCTCAGACAACCTGGACCTACTTGCAGTCACGGAAACTTGGCTGCACGCAGCCTCTGGACCCTCTCTGACACTCGCTATCCCTGACAACTACACCATAATCAGGTGCGACAGAGATACCAACCAAACTAAGGGCGGCGGCTTAGCCGTCATATTCAAGAATACGCTTAACATCAGAATTGCGGACAGCCTTCAGTTACACTCAGCTGAATCGCTTTCTCTCAAACTATCTATCTCGCCCAATCACACAGCCACTGTTCACCTAATTTACAGGCCTCCTGGACCCACATCTACCTTCGTTGAAGACATCTCCTCTATTCTAGCATCCAGTGCGAAGCCTAGTTCCCAAATCATCATCCTGGGTGACTTCAACCTGGGTTACTTGGACAAGAATGACACCAAAGCCTCAGATCTTGCAAATGTCCTGACTGATTTCGGCTTCACACAACATGTCACAGAGCCCACCCACATCAAAGGTCGTACTCTTGACTGGATTGCCGACTTGAACTGTGCCCTTAATGATATTACTGTTTCCCCCTGCGCTTGGTCTGACCACCATCTTATTTCGTTCTCTATTAACACTAGCCCTCCTGAGGACACACAAAACCTCGCACCGCCCTCGCGCACACGGAATAAAAAAGACATCACTGTTGAGAAACTCTTACCACTCATCCTTCCATTATTGCACGCAGCTTCAGAGTCCTGCACTGACCCCACAGCATTAGTAGACACTTATAATCGTGTTATGCTAAAAGCCCTTAATACTATCGCCCCTATCAAACTGCGTAAACAAAAACCACGGACCCACTTGAACTCTTGGTTCACTCCGCAACTACGTGACCTACGCAAAGAAAAAAGAAAAGCAGAGGCCTCATGGAAAAGTATCCCCTCCCTGGCCAACAAAAATAATCTTACGCTAGCCACCCTGGCCTATAAAGAAGCCATCCTTGCTGCCAAAAAGGAAGCTTATAATAAAAGAATCACCCAAGCCCGCTCTAACACTAAGGAACTGTTTAAGATACTTAAGGAACTGGAGTCCCCTATCGCTCCTCTCAATAAGTGTACCCCTGACACTGATTGGTGTACAAACATCCAACATGCTTTACTAGACAAAATCACCACTCTCCAAACTAAAATCAAAGCAAAAAAAAACTACCTCTCAAGTTCAACGAGCACCACCCTGAATTATAAAATACAAGCACTCAATCACAACTTCAAACCATTCAGCTTCTCTCCCCTCTCCATCAAGGAAGTAGAAATCATCATATCTAAACTAAAACCTTCCAATTGCCAAGGTGATGCATGCCCCGCTGTCATCATTAAGGAAGCCGCACCCAAGCTCGCCCCATTTATTACCTCCTTCATAAATGCCTCCTTTGAATCAAGCACCGTACCTGACAACCTTAAGGATGCCTGGGTCATACCATTAATTAAAAAAGCCAATCTTGACCCCAGCAACCCTTCAAACTACAGGCCCATCACCACTGTGCCTTTCCTGCTTAAAATCCTTGACCGCGCAGCCTATCTCCAAATCCAGGAGTATCTCGAACGCAACAATCTACTAGGGCTGAGACAATCTGGTTTCCGTCCCAGGCATGGCACTGAGACAGCTTTACTGGACCTGAAAACCCAAATCGAGGACCTGAAAGACAAGGGCAAATTGGCACTCCTGCTCCTCCTTGATCTCTCAGCTGCCTTCGACCTGGTTGACCACCAAATTCTCTGTCATCATCTCAAAATCGCCGCCCACTTCTCGGAAGCAGCCACTTCTTGGATCAGTTCATTCCTTGCCAACAGAACCATGAGGGTCTTCTCTCCACTAGCAGCGGCTGACCCCTCCCACGTCCCCTGTGGAGTCCCACAAGGATCCTGTGTATCTCCCACCCTTTACAATGTGTTTACTAAACCACTCTTTGATATCCTTGATTATCTGGGTGTCTCCTACACTAATTATGCGGATGACACCCAGATACTCATCCCTATCACTGGTGATTTTGTAACCGATTCAAAATCTCTTAATACGGTCTACTCCGTCATCCAGGCCTGGATGGCCAATCATGGGCTCTGCCTTAACGACGAAAAAACAGAGTTAATCATCCTGGGCTCCCAAACTAAACTCGCGAAACTTGACGCCAACTACAATTCCTTCACTATTGACGGGATTGACATCAAAGTGGCCAATGTCACCAAAACTCTAGGAATCTACCTTGATTCTACCCTGTCCCTCACACGACAAACCAATGCAGTTGTCTCTGCATCGTCCTACACCTGCAAATTTATTACAGCCTGCAGGCCATTCCTGACTCCAGACAATTGTCTGACCCTCGCGAGAACCCTCATCTTATCCAAAATAGACTATTGCAATGCCCTATACCTTGGGACGAGCCAAAGAAATCTGGACAAACTACAGGTCACACAAAACAACGCCATTAGGGCAGCATTCAACATACCTAGACGGAATCATATAGCCACTATCAGACGCAACATCCAGTGGTCACCTATCTTGCACCGCATATCACTCAAATCACTTGTGCTCACACACAAGGCACAGAACAATGCAGCTCCAGCCTACTTAATATCACGTTTCTCGCATCACACAGCCACTAGACCCTTGAGAGCTGCCCAGGCGCACACTTTGGACATCCCCAGCTTCAAATTACGCTCGGCAGGAGGGTCAAGTTTTCCGGTCCTTGCTGCCAAGCTCTGGAACTCACTCCCCAATGCACTAAGGAACATTCCGCTTTGCCACGTATTCAAAACCAAAGCTAAACTTTGGTTACGAGAACAAGACATCCTGTAAATTTGTAACTGCTCACAGCGCGTACCCTTCTACTGTAACCTTGGGTACTGCTACTTTGTTGTTATTATCTATGTCATTTTCACCCGTTATGTTATACTGTATCATTGTCATTTTCACCGTTCATGTTATACTGTATCACTACCTATGTAACTGTTAACCTCTTCTCCTGGAACCTGTAACTTCTCCTCTGTAACTTGTAACTGCCTACTAAACATGCGCCCGCAAGCCTCCGGGCAAGGTGCGCAATACAAATAAAATAAATACAAATACCTTGACCTTAGCTGGAGTCTGGCTGTTGCATTTTGCATGCAGTGTGCTATCTTGGCCATATATGGAGTCTGGCTGTTGCACTTTGCATGCGGTGTGCTACCTTGGTCTTAGCTGGATTCTGGCTGTTGCACTTTGCATGCAGTGTGCTATCTTGGCCTTAGCTGGAGTCTGGCTGTTGCACTTTGCATGCAGTGTGCTATCTTGGTCTTAGCTGGATTCTGGCTGTTGAACTTTGCATGCAGTGTGCTATCTTGGCCTTAGCTGGAGTTTGGCTGTTGCACTTTGCATGCAGTGTGATATCTTTGTTTTAGCTCGCGTTTGGCTGTTGAATTATGCATGCAGTGTGCTATCTTGGTCCTAGCTGGAGGCTGGCTGTTATACTTTGCATGTAGTGTGCTATCTTGGTCGTATCTCGAGTCTGGCTTTTGCATTTTGCATGCAGTGTGCTATATTTGTCTTAGATGGGGTCTGGCTGTTGCATTTTGCATGCAGTGTGCTATCTTGGTGTTAGCTTGCGTCTGTCTGTTGCATTTTGCATGTGTTGTGCTATCTTGGTCTTAGCTGGGGTCTGGCTGTTGCTTTTTGCCTGAGGTGTGCTATCCTGGTCTTAGCTGGAGTCTGGTTGTTGTGTTCTGCATGCAATGTGCTATCTTGGTCTTAGCTGGAGTCTGGCTGTTGCATTTTGCATGTGGTGTGCTATCTTTGTCTTAGCTGGAGTCTGGTTGTTGCACTTTGCATGCAGTGTGCTATCTTGGCCTTAGCTGGAGACTGGCTGTTGCATTTTGCCCACAGTGTGCTGTCTTGGTCTTAGCTGGAGTCTGGCTGTTGTATTTTGCCTGCAGTGTGCTGTCTTGGTCTTAGCTGGAGTCTGGCTGTTGTATTTTGCCTGCAGTACGCTGTCTTGGTCTTAGCTGGAAGCTGACTGTTGCATTTTACATGCGGTATGCTATATTGGTCTTAGCTGGAGTCTGACTGTTGCACCTTGCATGCAGTGTGCTATCTTGGTCTTAGCTCGCGTCTGGCTGTTGCACTTTGCATGCAGTGCACTATCTCTGCCTTAGCTGGAATCCGGCTGTTGCACTTTGCATGCAGTGTGCTATCATGGTCTTAGCTGGATTCTGGCTGTTGCATTTTGCATGCAGTGTGCTATCTTGGTCTTAGCCGGAGTCTGGCAGTTGCATTTTGCATGTGGTGTGCTATCTTGGTCTTAGCTGGGGTCTGGCTGTTGCATTTTGCATGCAGGGTGCTATCTTGGTCTTAGCTGGGGTCTGTCTATTGCATTTTGCATGCAGTGTGCTATCATGATCTTAGCTGGGACCTAGCTGTTGCATTTTGCATGCACTATGCTATCTTGGTTTTAGCTTTAGTCTGGCTGTTGCACTTTGCATGCAGTGTGCTATCTGCGTTTTAGCTGGAGTTTGGCTGTTGAATTTTGCATGCAGTGTGCTATCATGGTCGTATCTGGAGTCTGGCTTTTGCATTTTGCATGCAGTGTGTTATTTCTGTCTTAGATGGGGTCTGGCTGTTGCATTTTGCATGCAGTGTGCTTTCTTGGTCTTAGCTTGAGTCTGACTGTTGTATTTTGCATGCGTTGTGCTATCTTGGTCTTAGCTCGGGTTGGCTGTTGCATTTTGCATGCGCTATGCTATGTTGGTCTTAGCTGGAGTCAGTCTGTTGCACTTTGCATGCAGTGTGCTACCTTGGTCTTAGATGGAGTCTGGCTGTTGCATTGTGCATGCAGTGTGCTATCTTGGCGTTAGCTGTAGTTTGGCTGTTGCATTTTGCCTGCTGTGTGCTGTCTTGGTCTTAGCTGGAGTCTGGCTGTTGTATTTTGCCTGCTGTGTGCTGTCTTGGTCTTAGCTGGAGTCTGGCTATTGCATTTTGCCTGCAGTGTGCTATCTTGGCCTTAGCTGGAAGCTGACTGTTGCATTTTGCATGCATTGTGCTATCTTGGTCGTATCTGGAGTCTGGCTTTTGCATTTTGCATGCAGTGTGTTATTTCTGTCTTAGATGGGGTCTGGCTGTTGCTTTTTGCCTGAGGTGTGCTATCCTGGTCTTAGCTGGAGTGTGGTTGCTGCGTTCTGCATGCAATGTGCTTTCTTGGTCTTAGCTGGAGTCTGGCTGTTGCATTTTGCATGTGGTGTGCTATCTTGGTCTTAGCTGGAGTCTGGCTGTTGCATTTTGCATGTGGTGTGCTATCTTGGTCTAAGGTGGAGTCTGGCTATTGCATTTTGCATGCAGTGTGCTATCTTGGTTTTAGCTGGAGTCTGGCTGTTGTACTTCGCAAGCAGTGTGCTATCATGGTTTTAGCTGGGCTCTGGCTGTTGCATTTTGCATTTGGTGTGCTATCTTGGTCTTAGCTGGAGTCTGGCTGTTGCATTTTGCATGTGGTGTGCTATCTTGGTTTTAGCTGGAGTCTGGCTGTTGCACTTTGCATGCAGTGCGCTATCCTGGCCTTAGCTGGAATCTGGCTGTTGCATTTTGCATGCAGTGTGCTAGCTTGGTCTTACCTGGGGCCTGGCAGTTGCATTTTGCATGCACTATTCTTGGTCTTAGCTGGGGTCTGGCTATTCCATTTTGCATGCAGTGTGCTATCTTGGCCTTAGCTGGAGTCTGGCTGTTGCATTTTGCATGCAGTGTGCTAGCTTGGTCTTAGCTGGGGCCTGGCTGTTGCATTTTGCATGCGCTATGCTATCTTGGTCTTAGCTGGGGTCTGGCTGTTGCACTTTGCATGCAGTGTGCTATCTTGGTCTTAGCTGGATTCTGGCTGTTGCATTTTGCATGCAGCATGCTAGCTTGGTCTTAGCTGGATTCTGGCTGTTGCATTTTGCATTTGGTGTGCTATCTTGGTCTTAGCTGGAGTCTGGCTGTTGCACTTTGCATGCAGTGTGCTATCTTGCTCTTAGCTTAGTCTGGCTGTTGCATTTTGCATGCGCTATGCTATCTTGGTCTTAGCTGGGGTCTGGCTGTTGCACTTTGCATGCGGTGTGCTATCTTGGCCTTAGCTGGAGTCTGGCTGTTGCATCTTGCCTGCAGTGTGCTGTCTTGGTCTTAGCTGGAGTCTGGCTGTTGTATTTTGCCTGCAGTGTGCTGTCTTGGTCTTAGCTGGAGTCTGGCTGTTGCATTTTGCCTGCAGTGTGCTATCTTGGCCTTAGCTGGAAGCTGACTGTTGCATTTTGCATGCGTTGTCCTATCTTGGTGTTAGCTGGTGTCTGGCTGTTGCTTTTTGCATGTGGTGTGCTATCTTGGTCTTAGCTGGAGTCTGGCTGTTGCATTTTGCATGTGGTGTGCTATCTTGACCTTAGCAGGAGTCTGGCTGTTGCATTTTGCATGCAGTGTGCTATCTTGGCCGTATATGGAGTCCGGCTGTTGAACTTTGCATGCAGTGTGCTACCTTGGTTTTAGCTGGATTCTGGCTGTTGCACTTTGCATGCAATGTGCTATCTTGGCCTTAGCTGGAGTCTGGCTATTGCACTTTGCATGCGGTGTGCTATCTTGGTCTTAGCTGGATTATGGCTGTTGAACTTTGCATGCAGTGTGCTATCTTGGCCTTAGCTGGAGTCTGGCTGTTGCACTTTGCATGCAGTGTGCTATCTTGGTCTTAGCTGGATTCTGGCTGTTGCATTTTGCATTTGGTGTGCTATCTTGGTCTTAGCTGGAGTCTGACTGTTGCATTTTGCATGCAGTGTGCTACCTTGGTCTTAGCTGGATTCTGGCTGTTGCACTTTGCATGCAATGTGCTATCTTGGCCTTAGCTGGATTCTGGCTGTTGAACTTTGCATGCAGTGTGCTATCTTGGCCTTAGCTGGAGTCTGGCTGTTGCACTATGCATGCAGTGTGCTATCCTGGTCTTAGCTGGATTCTGGCTGTTGCATTTTGCATTTGGTGTGCTATCTTGGTCTTAGCTGGAGTCTGACTGTTGCATTTTGCATGCAGTGTGCTACCTTGGTCTTAGCTGTATTCTGGCTGTTGCACTTTGCATGCAATGTGCTATCTTGGCCTTAGCTGGAGACTGGCTGTTGCACTTTGCATGCAGTGTGCTATCTTGGTCTTAGCTGGATTCTGGCTGTTGAACTTTGCATGCAGTGTGCTACCTTGGCCTTATCTGGAGTCTGGCTGTTGCACCTTGCATTCAGTGTGCTATCTTGGTCTTAGATGGAGTCTGGCTGTTGCATATTGCATGTGGTGTGCTATCTTGACCTGAGCTGGAGTCTGGCTGTTGCATTTGCATGCAGTGTGCTATCTTGGCCATATATGGAGTTTGGCTGTTGCACTTTGCATGCTGTGTGCTACCTTGGTCTTAGCTGGATTCTGGCTGTTGCACTTTGCATGCAGTGTGCTATCTTGGCCTTAGCTGGAGTCTGGCTGTTGCACTTTGCATGCAGTGTGCTATCTTGGTGTTAGCTGGATTCTGGCTGTTGAACTTTGCATGCAGTGTGCTATCTTGGCCTTAGCTGGAGTCTCGCTGTTGCACTTTGCATGCAGTGTGATATCTTTGTTTTTGTAACGCTCACCTGATTCCCGCAGAGGCGCCGGTCTTGACTGGGTGAATGCCGTATCTTCAAAGGTGATGTGTAACACACGGTTGGCTCTTTGGGCTGGACCTCTGTGCACTGTATGTCTGACTCGAAGAGTAAGATGTCTGCAGATAGAAAATATGGGATTAATGAACTGGGGTTATTGGGTGCCTCTCTCCTCTTCCCTTTCTCTTCTCCTGTAGAACCCCAAAGGTTAACACCCTCACCTTAGGTAAGTGAACACCGAGCTCTCCATCTGCCTCGGGGCAGGGTGCCGTAACCAGTTTCTTCACTGGATAAGGGTGCAGGCCTCTTGACCTCAGAGGACTGCTGTCCGTCGTTAACTGCACGAACGGTAAGTTCTGGGCACTTCAAATGTCTTAAAAGTCTTCTGTAATGATATCTCTTGTTTTGCAGGGTTCCGGCGATGGCGGATGGCGGGCTGATGAGAGTTGAGGATCGAACCCGCGTGAGGAATAGAAGCGCCTGAAAGCACGTAAGTAAGCGCTTGTAGCCTGCTTCACGATGCGCACTAACTGTCCATTTTATCTTGCAGGTACAAGTTCGGAGCTTTAGAGAAGCTGAAGGGTGCTGGAATACCCACTGGATTCGGCGTGGGAAGGAGTAATGGCACGTGAGTAATAAAGTTGCCCAATGTCTTTAAACGCACCTTCTTTTGTCTTTCAGATGCGGGATGCAGCGCCGAAGGCCTCCGGAGCGTGCAAAGAGCTGGTAAGCTTTTGTCTTTCAGATGCCGGAATGCAGTGCGAAGACCTCCGGAGCCTGCGAAGAGTAGGTAAGCCTTTGTCTTTCAGATGCCGGAATGCAGCGCGAGGCGTTGGTGACAGCCGATGGACCAGGTAAGAGATGCGCTGCCACTGAAGACCGTAGTGCTAACCTGTTCTTTCTTTGTCTTTACAGGTGCTGCTGAAGACTGGATTCCAGGATGGTAAGCCTTTGTTCCCTTAGGCCCAGGATCAGAAGCAGAAGACACGATGAGCGTTCTGCTGCAGAGAATGCAGAATAACGCAAAGCAAGATTCATCCATCGGGTGTGGTTTAAATAGCCTCCTGTAGTGCTAAGGTGTCTCCTTCCACAGCCACGCCTAGGTAAGAAAAGAGTTCCTGCTTTCCAGAAGAGTTCCAGTGTTCTGAACCTAGGGAGTGGCTCCTGCCCCACCCAACAGGAACAGTAGTCCCAAACAGAAGAGGATCAGGGGTTCAACTGGCAGGTAAGTAAGCAGCATGGTCTGCTGCAGGTAAGTCCACCCAAGCATTATGAGCCCGGCGCTTCCAGCGCTGGGACTGGGCATCTTTATGAGCCTGGTGCCACTAGCGCCAGGACAGGGTCCAAAAGGTCCCAATTGGGACTGGCTGGTACTCGGAACCGGGGTTATGGGTCTGCTTCCAAGGGAGTCGGGCAAGTCCTGATCTTTTGGAAGCAGAGATCATGACAGCACCCCCCTCAAGGCCCCTCCCAAACCGGGCTTCTCCGGGGGTTTGGGCTTGTTAGGAAATGTTCGATGAAATCTTTTGATTAGACGAGGCGCGTGGACATATTCTGCAGGTTCCCAGGATCTTTCTTGGGGACCGTAGCCTTTCCAGTCAATCAGGTAAAATAGTTTAGATTTGCAGATCTTGGAATCCAGGATGCTTTTGACTTCAAACTCGAGTTCTCCATCAACTAGAATAGGTTTTGGAGATGTAGTTAGTCGGGTTTGAGGTTGCACAGGTTTTAATAGAGAGACGTGGAAGACCGGATGTATCTTCATGTGAGGGGGCAAGTCCAACTTGACCGCTACTGGATTTACTATGGTAGTGATGGAATAGGGACCAAGGTATCTTGGGTTGAATGTGCGTGGTCCTTTTAGAGGTAGATATTTGGTGGATAACCAGACTTGATCTCCTACTTGATATTGGGGGGCTTCCTTCCGATGTTGGTCTGCTCCTTTCTTGTATTGTTCTTTGGCCCTTTGAAGGTGAGAAACGGCTTCCTTAAAGGCTTGGGTGATTGTAGAATGCAGGTGGTCTACTGCTGGTGTTCCAAGATCTTGGAGTGGATCCAACTCCGAGGTTCGAGGGTGACTACCGTATAAAAGAAAAAACGGGGTCTTCCCAGTTCCCGAGTGGACAGAGTTATTGTAGGCATATTCGGCTATCCAAAGGATATCTTTTTAAGTTTTTTCAGTTTGTTGTAGCATGCAGCGCAAATACTGTTCCAGAGTTTGATTGGTCCTCTCGGTTTGTCCGTCGGTTTGAGGGTGGTGGCTGGTCGAAAGTCTCACATCAATTTGAGCCGACCGACAGCAACTTTGCCAACAATGAGAAATAAATTGACTACCTCGATCCGAAATTAGAACTGAAGGAAAACCGTGCAGTCGGACGATGTTTTCGAGAAATTCTCGGGCCAGAGTTGCTGCTGTTGGTAAGCCTTTGAGTGGAATGAAATGCGCCATCTTGGAGAATAGGTCCACGATTACTAGGATCGTATTGTATCCGGAGCATGGAGGTAGATCGGTGATGAAGTCCATAGAAAGCATATGCCAAGGGCGAGGCGGGATGTCAATAGGGCGTAAGAGGCCGGCTGGTTTTTCCTTTTGACTCTTGTTTTGGGCGCATACTCCACAGGACATTATAAAGTCTCTGATATCTTTTTTCCAAGACGGCCACCAGAAGTAGCGCTTGATCTTTTCCGAGGTCTTGGTCATACCGGGATGTCCTTCCATTAAAGAATCGTGATAACAAGAGATTACCTTTTTCTGTAAATCTGTGCTGGGCAGGTATAACCGTTCTTGGAAATATAATAGGTTGTCCTTCACCGCTAAAGTCCTTTCCCTGCAGATGCCAATTCTGTATGTCTGCTGGAGTTACCAGTAGCCTGGCTTTATCCTTAACTTCCTCTATGGATTGTGTGGCGATTACACCTAGAATTCTTTGTTCGGGAATGATAGGTACAGGTTTAGGATTGATCAAATGTTCTTCCACTCCCATCCGAGAAAGGGCATCAGCTTTACCGTTTTTTGTACCAGGTCGATAGGTAATTATGAAGTCAAACTCAGCAAAGAATAGTGCCCAACGGAGTTGCCTAGAGGATTGAGCTTTTGCGGTTTTCAAATATTGCAGGTTTCGGTGATCTGTAATCACAGTAACGGTGTGTCGGGCCCCCAGAAGATAATGCCGCCAAGCCTTAAAGGCGGACTTGATAGCTAGAAGTTCCTTATCAGTAATAGTGTAATTGATTTCAGGAGGCGAGAATTTGCGGGACCAAAATGCCACGGGATGCAACTGATTGGTTACTGGGTCCTTTTGTGATAGAACTGCCCCCATGGCAAGGCTCGAAGCATCAGTTTCAAGGATGTAGGGGAGTTCTGGGCGAGGATGTTTTAAGATCGGTGCAGAGATAAATCTAGTCTTCAAATTCTGGAAAGCTTGATCCGCCTCGGTAGACCATTCAAAACGTTTGTTTTTCTTTAACAAGGCGGTGATGGGCTGGACTATTCGAGAGAATTCGGGGATAAACCTGCGGTAAAAGTTAGTGAAGCCTAACATGCTTTGAACACCTTGTACGGAGGATGGCGATGGGCATTTGAGAATTGCATCGACCTTCTTTGAATCCATACGCACTCCGCTAGGTGATAATATGAATCCCAAGAATTCAACTTCAGTCACGTTGAAAACACATTTTTCCAACTTAGCGAAAAGTTTGTGTTGACGCAATCTCTCGAGGACCATTTTCACGTGTTTCCGATGTTCAGTTTCCGATGAAGAATAAACGAGGATGTCGTCAATGTAAACAACAACACACACATCTATGAGCTCTCTGAGGACATCGTTCATAAAGCGGCCGGGGCATTGCAAAGTCCGAAGGGCATGACCTGATATTCAAATAGCCCATACTTGGTGCGGAAGGCCGTCTTCCATTCATCGCCCTCTTTTACTCGTACCAAGTGGTAGGCTCCTCTAAGATCCAGCTTTGTATATATGCATGCTTTTCTGACTTGGTCCAGGAGTTCAGGGATCAAAGGTAACGGATATCTATTCTTAACGGTGATCTGGTTCAGGGCGCGATAATCTATACACGTTCTACGGTCCCCTTCTTTTTTTGGAACGAAGAACAAAGCTGAGGAAGCAGGGGACTTGGAAGGACGAATAAACCCATTCGCTAGGTATTGATCCAGGTATTGTCGGAGGTGAAGATTCTCAGGCTCGGTGAGGGCATAAATTCTACTACAAGGAGGAGTAGATCCAGGTATCAGGTCTATCTGGCAGTCATAAGACCTATGAGGAGGTAGAGAGTTAGCCTGATCCTTCCGGAAAACATCTTGGAATTCTAGGTATTCAGGAGGTAACTGGGGAGCCTCCGAGGAAATTGCTGCCAGTGCAACACCAGGTCGAGGGTGACAAGTAGAGACACATTCTGGAAACTGAACCGTTCTTGCTCGCCAATCGATCTGAGAATTGTGCTTCTCTAACCAAGGAATTCCTAGAATAATCTGGAACTGAGGGGTCTTGATCACATCGAACACAATCTTCTCATGGTGTCCATCTTGACTTACTAGCGTCACTTCTTGGGTGGTATGCGTTACTGGTCCGGAGGCTATCTCCGTACCATCCACCGTAGTAATGACGTCCTTTACAGCCTTTGGACAAAGAGTCAGATTCATCCTCAAAACCATTTCATGATCCACATAATTGCCGATGGCACCGCTGTTGACGTAAGCTTCTATCGCATGTAATCGATCCGGATGTTCAGGGCTAATGAGGACCATAGGTATCACGAAATGCGAGGTCACTGAACTGGTTTTAACGCTCGGCAAGAGGACCTCTATTCTTGTCGGGCAAGGTCGTTTCCCTGCTCACAGTTTGTGACCCTGGAAACTGCAGCTCCTACTGCCTTCTTGGCTGGTTTCACCGGACAGTCTCGAAGAAAGTGCCCCGAGTTTCCGCAATAGAGGCATAATTGCAGCTGTTTTCTCCTTTCTCGCTCCTTTTGTGTTAGTGGTCCTTTCAGGCCCCCTATTTGCATGGGTTCTCTGGAGTCTACTCCTTTGGTAGGAGTTGGTGGTTTGGAAAATACTAAAGCATCAAACTTGGAACGATCGGCCTTCCTGTTCTGCAGTCTGTGGTCAATTTGAACGACTAAGTCAATATAGTCCGAACAGTCTTGTGGGGGATTCACTACTTGGGCTAACACATCTTTGAGCTCTCCACATAGACCTCTATAAAACAGCGTAATCCTTTTGTCCTCAGGCCATCGAGTTTCCACTATCAGTCTGTTGAAAGACGCAATATAAGCCAAAAGGTCTTGATTACCCTGTCGCAATGAAAGGAGCTCATTGTCCAAGGCCTGCCCCTGTGAATGTCTTGCAAACAGTTTTTCCATACTGCGCTGAAAAGCTTGAAAATCATGGAGAACCGGATCATCTTGATTAACTAGAGGGATCGACCAGTCTGCCGCATTGCCACTAAGGTACGAAAGCACGAAAGCTACCTTAGCTTGATCAGTTGGAAAGGCTGCTGGTCGGCATAAGAAGTGCAACCGGCACTGATTAATAAATACTGCAAACCTCTTTGGGTCACCAGAAAATCGTTCGGGCGGAGCCAGAGGTACATTCCCAGGTAGGTTGATCTGCACTGGGTTCGTAGAGGATGTTGAAGGAAGATTTGCCCCTGATGCGGGTAACGGAGTTTGTCCGGCTTGTGACTGTAGCAATTGTCTAGCGAGATCGTCTGTTCGCTCCTTGGAAATAATCAGTTCCCTTCTTAGAGCATTCATTTCCTGACGGGCTGCATGCACTTCTGCTCTTAGTTCCCCAAGTAACTGGACTAGCTGGTCGGTATCCGAGGTTTCCATAGCGCCTGGGTGGGAGTTTTGCGGTAGGCTTTGTGTTCTGTAACGCTCACCTGATTCCCGCAGAGGCGCCGGTCTTGACTGGGTGAATGCCGTATCTTCAAAGGTGATGTGTAACACACGGTTGGCTCTTTGGGCTGGACCTCTGTGCACTGTATGTCTGACTCGAAGAGTAAGATGTCTCCAGATCGAAAATATGGGATTAATGAACTGGGGTTATTGGGTGCCTCTCTCCTCTTCCCTTTCTCTTCTCCTGTAGAACCCCAAAGGTTAACGCCCTCACCTTAGGTAAGTGAACGCCGAGCCCTCCATCTGCCTCGGGGCAGGGTGCCGTAACCAGTTTCTTCACTGGATAAGGGTGCAGGCCTCTTGACCTCAGAGGACTGCTGTCCGTCGTTAACTGCACGAACGGTAAGTTCTGGGCACTTCAAATGTCTTAAAAGTCTTTTGTAATGATATCTCTTGTTTTGCAGGGTCCCGGCGATGGCGGATGGCGGGCTGATGAGAGTTGAGGATCGAACCCGCGTGAGGAATAGAAGCGCCTGGAAGCACGTAAGTAAGCGCTTGTAGCCTGCTTCACGATGCGCACTAACTGTCCCTTTTATCTTGCAGGTACAAGTTTGGAGCTTTAGAGAAGCTGAAGGGTGCTGGAATACCCACTGGATTCGGCGTGGGAAGGAGTAATGGCACGTGAGTAATAAAGGTGCCCAATGTCTTTAAACGCACCTTCTTTTGTCTTTCAGATGCGGGATGCAGCGCCGAAGGCCTCCGGAGCGTGCGAAGAGCTGGTAAGCTTTTGTCTTTCAGATGCCGGAATGCAGTGCGAAGACCTCCGGAGCATGCGAAGAGTAGGTAAGCCTTTGTCTTTCAGATGCCGGAATGCAGCGCGAGGCGTTGGTGACAGCCGATGGACCAGGTAAGAGATGCGCTGCCACTGAAGACCGTAGTGCTAACCTGTTCTTTCTTTGTCTTTACAGGTGCTGCTGAAGACTGGATTCCAGGATGGTAAGCCTTTGTTCCCTTAGGCCCAGGATCAGAAGCAGAAGACACGATGAGCGTTCTGCTGCAGAGAATGCAGAATAACACAAAGCAAGATTCATCCATCGGGTGTGGTTTAAATAGCCTCCTGTAGTGCTTAGGTGTCTCCTTCCACAGCCACGCCTAGGTAAGAAAAGAGTTCCTGCTTTCCAGAAGAGTTCCAGTGTTCTGAACCTAGGGAGTGGCTCCTGCCCCACCCAACAGGAAAAGTAGTCCCAAACAGAAGAGGATCAGGGGTTCAACTGGCAGGTAAGTAAGCAGCATGGTCTGCTGCAGGTAAGTCCACACAAGCATAATGAGCCCGGCGCTTCCAGCGCTGGGACTGGGCATCTTTATGAGCCTGGTGCCACTGGCGCCAGGACAGGGTCCAAAAGGTCCCAATTGGGACTGGCTGGCACTCGAAACCGGGGTTATGGGTCTGCTTCCAAGGGAGTCGGGCAAGTCCTGATCTTTTGGAAGCAGAGATCATGACAGTTTTAGCTGGCGTTTGGCTATTGAATTATGCATGCAGTGTGCTATCTTGGTCTTAGCTGGAGACTGGCTGTTATACTTTGCATGTAGTGTGCTATCTTGGTCGTATCTGGAGTCTGGCTTTTGCATTTTGCATGCAGTGTGCTATCTTGGTCTTAGCTTGCGTCTGACTGTTGCATTTTGCATGTGTTGTGCTATCTTGGTCTTAGCTGGGGTCTGGCTGTTGCTTTTTGCCTGAGGTGTGCTATCCTGTTCTTAGCTGGAGCCTGGTTGTTGTGTTCTGCATGCAATGTGCTATCTTGGTCTTAGCTGGAGTCTGGCTGTTGCATTTTGCATGTGGTGTGCTATCTTTGTCTTAGCTGGAGTCTGGCTGTTGCACTTTGCATGCAGTGTGCTATGTTGGCCTTAGCTGGAGACTGGCTGTAGCATTTTGCCTATAGTGTGCTGTCTTGGTCTTAGCTGGAGTCTGGCTGTTGTATTTTGCCTGCAGTGTGCTGTCTTGGTCTTAGCTGGAGTCTGGCTGTTGCATTTTGCCTGCAGTGTGCTATCTTGGCCTTAGCTGGAAGCTGACTGTTGCATTTTACATGCGGTGTGCTATATTGGTCTTAGCTGGAGTCTGACTGTTGCACCTTGCATGCAGTGTGCTATCTTGGTCTTAGCTCGAGTCTGGCTGTTGCACTTTGCATGCAGTGCACTATCTCTGCCTTAGCTGGAATCCGGCTGTTGCACTTTGCATGCAGTGTGCTATCTTGGTCTTAGACAGAGTCTGGCAGTTGCATTTTGCATGTGGTGTGCTATCTTGGTCTTAGCTGGGGTCTGGCTGTTGCATTTTGCATGCAGGGTGTTATCTTGGTCTTAGCTGGGGTCTGTCTGTTGCATTTTGCATGCAGGGTGTTATCTTGGTCTTAGCTGGGGTCTGTCTGTTGCATTTTGCATGCAGTGTGCTATCATGATCTTAGCTGGGACCTGGCTGTTGAATTTTGCATGCACTATGCTATCTTGGTTTTAGCTATAGTCTGGCTGTTGCACTTTGCATGCAGTGTGCTATCTGTGTTTTAGCTGGAGTTTGGCTGTAGAATTTTGCATGCGGTGTGCTATCTTGGTCGTATCTGGAGTCTGGCATTTGCATTTTGCATGCAGTGTGTTATTTCTGTCTTAGATGGGGTCTGGCTGTTGCATTTTGCATGCAGTGTGCTTTCTTGGTCTTAGCTTGAGTCTGACTGTTGCATTTTGCATGTGTTGTGCTATCTTGGTCTTAGCTTGGGTTGGCTGTTGCATTTTGCATGCGCTATGCTATCTTGGTCTTAGCTGGAGTCAGTCTGTTGCACTTTGCATGCAGTGTGCTATCTTGGTCTTTGATGGAGTCTGGCTGTTGCATTTTGCCTGCTGTGTGCTGTCTTGGTCTTAGCTGGAGTCTGGCTTTTGCATTTTGCCTGCAGTGTGCTATCTTGGCCTTAGCCGGAAGCTGACTGTTGCATTTTGCATGCATTGTGCTATCTTGGTCTTAGCTGGGGTCTGGCTGTTGCTTTTTGCCTGAGGTGTGCTATCCTGGTCTTAGCTGGAGTGCGGTTGCTGCGTTCTGCATGCAATGTGCTTTCTTGGTCTTAGCTGGAGTCTGGCTGTTGCATTTTGCATGTGGTGTGCTATCTTGGTCTTAGCTGGAGTCTGGCTGTTGCATTTTGCATGTGGTGTGCTATATTGGTCTAAGGTGGAGTCTGGCTGTTGCATTTTGCATGTGGTGTGCTATCTTGGTTTTAGCTGGAGTCTGGCTGTTGCACTTCGCAAGCAGTGTGCTATCATGGTTTTAGCTGGGCTCTGGCTGTTGCATTTTGCATTTGGTGTGCTATCTTGGTCTTAGCTGGAGTCTGGCTGTTGCATTTTGCATGTGGTGGGATATCTTGGTTTTAGCTGGAGTCTGGCTGTTGCACTTTGCATGCAGTGCGCTATCCTGGCCTTAGCTGGAATCTGGCTGTTGCATTTTGCATGCAGTGTGCTAGCTTGGTCTTAGCTGGGGCCTGGCTGTTGCATTTTGCATGCACTATTCTTGGTCTTAGCTGGGGTCTGGCTATTCCATTTTGCATGCAATGTGTTATTTTGGCCTTAGCTGGAGTCTGGCTGTTGCATTTTGCATGCAGTGTGCTAGCTTGGTCTTAGCTGGGGCCTGGCTGTTGCATTTTGCATGCGCTATGCTATCTTGGTTTTAGCTGGGGTCTGGCTGTTGCACTTTGCATGCAGTGTGCTGTCCTGGTCTTATCTGGAGTCTGGCTGTTGCACTTTGCATGCAGTGTGCTATCCTGGCCTTAGCTGGAGTCTGACTGTTGCACTTTGCCTGCAGTGTGCTTTCTTGGTCTTAGCTGGAGTCTGGCTGTTGCATTTAGCCTGCAGTGTGCTATCTTGGTCTTAGTTGGAGTCTGGCTGTTGGATTTTACCTGCAGTGTGCTATCTTGGTTTTAGCTGTTGTCTGGCTGTTGCATTTTGCATGCAGTGTGCTATCTTGGTCTTAGCTGGATTCTGGCTGGCTGTTGCACTTTGCATGCAGTGTGCTAACTTGGCCTTAGCTGGATTCTGGATGTTGCACTTTGCATGCAGTGTGCTATCGGCCTTAGCTGGAGTCTGGCTGTTGCACTTTGCATGCAGTGTGCTATCTTGGTCTTAGCTGGATTATGGCTGTTGCATTTTGCATGCAGTGTGCTATCATGGTCTTAGCTGGGACATGACTGTTACATTTTGCATGCACTATGCTATCTTGGTCTTAGCTGGGGTCTGTCAGTTGCATTTTCCATGCAGTGTGCTGTCTTGGTCTTAGCTGGAGTCTGGCTGTTGTATTTTGCCTGCAGTGTGCTGTCCTGGTCTTATCTGGAGTCTGGCTGTTGCACCTTGCATGCAGTGTGCTATCTTGGTCTTAGCTGGAGTCTGGCTGTTGCATTTTGCCTGCAGTGTGCTATCTTGGTCTTAGCTGGAGTCTGGCTGTTGGATTTTATCTGCAGTGTGCTATCTTGGTTTTAGCTGTTGTCTGGCTGTTGCATTTTACATGCAGTGTGCTATCTTGGTCTTAGCTGGATTCTGGCTGGCTGTTGCACTTTGCATGCAGTGTGCTATCTTGGCCTTAGCTGGATTCTGGATGTTGCACTTTGCATGCGGTGTGCTATCTTGGCCTTAGCTGGAGTCTGGCTGTTGCACTTTGCATGCGGTGTGCTATCTTGGTCTTAGCTGGATTCTGGCTGTTGCATTTTGCATGCAGTGTGCTATCCTGGTCTTAGCTGGAGTCTGGCAGTTGCATTTTGCATGCAGTGTGCTATATTGGTCTTAGCTGGGGTCTGGCTGTTGCATTTTGCATGCAGTGTGCTATATTGGCCTTAGCTGGAGTCTGGCTGTTGCATTTTGCCTGCAGTGTGCTATCTTGGTCTTAGCTGGAGTCTGGCTGTTGTCTTTTGCATGCAGTGTGCTATCATGGTCTTAGCTGGGACATGACTGTTGCATTTTGAATGCACTATGCTATCTTGGTCTTAGCTGGGGTCTGTCATTTGCATTTTGCATGCAGTGTGCTGTCTTGGTCTTAGCTGGAGTCTGGCTGTTGTATTTTGCCTGCAGTGTGCTGTCCTGGTCTTATCTGGAGTCTGGCTGTTGCACTTTGCATGCAGTGTGCTATCGTGGCCTTAGCTGGAGTCTGACTGTTGCACTTTGCCTGCAGTGTGCTATCTTGGTCTTAGCTGGAGTCTGGCTGTTGCATTTTGCCTGCAGTGTGCTATCTTGGTCTTAGCTGGAGTCTGGCTGTTGGATTTTACCTGCAGTGTGCTATCTTGGTCTTAGCTGGATTCTGGCTGGCTATTGCACTTTGCATGCAGTGTGCTAACTTGGCCTTAGCTGGATTCTGGATGTTGCACTTTGCATGCAGTGTGCTATCGGCCTTAGCTTGAGTCTGGCTGTTGCACTTTGCATGCGGTGTGCTATCTTGGTCTTAGCTGGATTCTGGCTGTTGCATTTTGCATGCAGTGTGCTATCTTGGTCTTAGCTGGATTCTGGCTGTTGCATTTTGCATGCAGTGTGCTATCTTGGTCTTAGCTGGAGTCTGTCAGGTGCATTTTGCATGCAGTGTGCTATATTGGTCTTAGCTGGGATCTGGCTGTTGCATTTTGCATGCAGCGTGCTATCTTGGTCTTAGCCATTGTCTGTCAGGTGCATTTTGCATGCATTGTGATATATTGGCCTTAGCTGGAGTCTGACTGTTGCACTTGGCCTGCAGTGTGCTATCTTGGTCTTAGTTGGAGTCTGGCTGTTGCATTTTACCTGCAGTGTGCTATCTTGTTCTTAGCAGGAGTTTGGCTGTAGGATTTTATCTGCAGTGTGCTATCTTGGTTTTAGCTGTTGTCTGGCTGTTGCATTTTGCATGCAGTGTGCTTTCTTGGTCTTAGCTGGATTCTGGCTGGCTGTTGCACTTTGCATGCAGTGTGCTATCTTGGCCTTAGCTGGATTGTGGATGTTGCACTTTGCATGCGGTGTGCTATCTTGGCCTTAGCTGGAGTCTGGCTGTTGCACTTTGCATGCGGTGTGCTATCTTGGTCTTAGCTGGATTCTGGCTGGCTGTTGCACTTTGCATGCAGTGTGCTAACTTGGCCTTAGCTGGATTCTGGATGTTGCACTTTGCATGCAGTGTGCTATCGGCCTTAGCTGGAGTCTGGCTGTTGCACTTTGCATGCAGTGTGCTATCTTGGTCTTAGCTGGATTATGGCTGTTGCATTTTGCATGCAGTGTGCTATCATGGTCTTAGCTGGGACATGACTGTTACATTTTGCATGCACTATGCTATCTTGGTCTTAGCTGGGGTCTGTCAGTTGCATTTTCCATGCAGTGTGCTGTCTTGGTCTTAGCTGGAGTCTGGCTGTTGTATTTTGCCTGCAGTGTGCTGTCCTGGTCTTATCTGGAGTCTGGCTGTTGCACCTTGCATGCAGTGTGCTATCTTGGTCTTAGCTGGAGTCTGGCTGTTGCATTTTGCCTGCAGTGTGCTATCTTGGTCTTAGCTGGAGTCTGGCTGTTGGATTTTATCTGCAGTGTGCTATCTTGGTTTTAGCTGTTGTCTGGCTTTTGCATTTTACATGCAGTGTGCTATCTTGGTCTTAGCTGGATTCTGGCTGGCTGTTGCACTTTGCATGCAGTGTGCTATCTTGGCCTTAGCTGGATTCTGGATGTTGCACTTTGCATGCGGTGTGCTATCTTGGCCTTAGCTGGAGTCTGGCTGTTGCACTTTGCATGCGGTGTGCTATCTTGGTCTTAGCTGGATTCTGGCTGTTGCATTTTGCATGCAGTGTGCTATCCTGGTCTTAGCTGGAGTCTGGCAGTTGCATTTTGCATGCAGTGTGCTATATTGGTCTTAGCTGGGGTCTGGCTGTTGCATTTTGCATGCAGTGTGCTATATTGGCCTTAGCTGGAGTCTGGCTGTTGCATTTTGCCTGCAGTGTGCTATCTTGGTCTTAGCTGGAGTCTGGCTGTTGTCTTTTGCATGCAGTGTGCTATCTTGGTCTTAGCTGGATCTGGCAGTTGCATTTTGCATGCAGTGTGCTATCATGGTCTTAGCTGGGACATGACTGTTGCATTTTGAATGCACTATGCTATCTTGGTCTTAGCTGGGGTCTGTCATTTGCATTTTGCATGCAGTGTGCTGTCTTGGTCTTAGCTGGAGTCTGGCTGTTGTATTTTGCCTGCAGTGTGCTGTCCTGGTCTTATCTGGAGTCTGGCTGTTGCACTTTGCATGCAGTGTGCTATCGTGGCCTTAGCTGGAGTCTGACTGTTGCACTTTGCCTGCAGTGTGCTATCTTGGTCTTAGCTGGAGTCTGGCTGTTGCATTTTGCCTGCAGTGTACTATCTTGGTCTTAGCTGGAGTCTGGCTGTTGCATTTTGCATGTGGTGTGCTATCTTGGTCTTAGCTGGAGTCTGGCTGTTGCATTTTGCATGTGGTGTGCTATCTTGACCTTAGCAGGAATCTGGCTGTTGCATTTTGCCTGCAGTGTGCTGTCTTGGTCTTAGCTGGAATCTGGCTGTTGCATTTTGCCTGCAGTGTGCTATCTTGGCCTTAGCTGGAAGCTGACTGTTGCATTTTGCATGGGTTGTCCTATCTTGGTGTTAGCTGGAGTCTGGCTGTTGCATTTTGCATGTGGTGTGCTATCTTTACCTTAGCAGGAGTCTGGCTGTTGCATTTTGCATGCAGTGTGCTATCTTGGCCGTATATGGAGTCCGGCTGTTGAACTTTGCATGCAGTGTGCTACCTTGGCCTTAGCCGGAGTCTGGCTGTTGCACTTTGCATGCGGTGTGCTATCTTGGTCTTAGCTGGATTCTGGCTGTTGAACTTTGCATGCAGTGTGCTATCTTGGCCTTAGCTGGAGTCTGGCTGTTGCACTTTGCATGCAGTGTGCTATCTTGGTCTTAGCTGGATTCTGGCTGTTGCATTTTGCATTTGGTGTGCTATCTTGGTCTTAGCTGGAGTCTGGCTGTTGCATTTTGCATGCAGTGTGCTACCTTGGTCTTAGCTGGATTCTGGCTGTTGCATTTTGCCTGCAGTGTGCTATCTTGGCCTTAGATGGAAGCTGACTGTTGCATTTTGCATGCGTTGTCCTATCTTGGTGTTAGCTGGTGTCTGGCTGTTGCTTTTTGCCTGAGGTGTGCTATCTTGGTCTAAGCTGGAGTCTGGCTGTTGCATTTTGCATGTGGTGTGCTATCTTGGTCTTAGCTGGAGTCTGGCTGTTGCATTTTGCATGTGGTGTGCTATCTTGACCTTAGCAGGAATCTGGCTGTTGCATTTTACCTGCAGTGTGCTGTCTTGGTCTTAGCTGGAGTCAGTCCGTTGCACTTTGCATGCAGTGTGCTATCTTGGTCTTAGATGGAGTCTGGCTGTTGCATTGTGCATGCAGTTTGCTATCTTGGCCTTAGCTGGAGTCTGGCTGTTGCATTTTGCCTGCGGTGTGCTGTCTTGGTCTTAGCTGGAGTCTGGCTGTTGTATTTTGCCTGCAGTGTGCTGTCTTGGTCTTAGCTGGAGTCTGGCTGTTGCATTTTGCCTGCAGTGTGCTATCTTGGCCTTAGCTGGAAGCTGACTGTTGCATTTTGCATGTGTTGTCCTATCTTGGTGTTAGCTGGTGTCTGGCTGTTGCTTTTTGCCTGAGGTGTGCTATCTTGGTCTAAGCTGGAGTCTGGCTGTTGCATTTTGCATGTGGTGTGCTATCTTGGTCTTAGCTGGAGTCTGGCTGTTGCATTTTGCATGTGGTGTGCTATCTTGACCTTAGCAGGAATCTGGCTGTTGCATTTTGCCTGCAGTGTGCTGTCTTGGTCTTAGCTGGAATCTGGCTGTTGCATTTTGCCTGCAGTGTGCTATCTTGGCCTTAGCTGGAAGCTGACTGTTGCATTTTGCATGGGTTGTCCTATCTTGGTGTTAGCTGGAGTCTGGCTGTTGCATTTTGCATGTGGTGTGCTATCTTGACCTTAGCAGGAGTCTGGCTGTTGCATTTTGCATGCAGTGTGCTATCTTGGCCGTATATGGAGTCCGGCTGTTGAACTTTGCATACAGTGTGCTACCTTGGCCTTAGCCGGAGTCTGGCTGTTGCACTTTGCATGCGGTGTGCTATCTTGGTCTTAGCTGGATTCTGGCTGTTGAACTTTGCATGCAGTGTGCTATCTTGGCCTTAGCTGGAGTCTGGCTGTTGCACTTTGCATGCAGTGTGCTATCTTGGTCTTAGCTGGATTCTGGCTGTTGCATTTTGCATTTGGTGTGCTATCTTGGTCTTAGCTGGAGTCTGGCTGTTGCATTTTGCATGCAGTGTGCTACCTTGGTCTTAGCTGGATTCTGGCTGTTACACTTTGCATGCAATGTGCTATCTTGGCCTTAGCTGGAGTCTGGCTGTTGCACTTTGCATGCAGTGTGCTATCTTGGTCTTAGCTGGATTCTGGCTGTTGAACTTTGCATGCAGTGTGCTATCTTGGTCTTAGCTGGAGTCTGGCTGTTGCATATTGCATGTGGTGTGCTATCTTGACCTTAGCTTGAGTCTGGCTGTTGCATTTTGCATGCAGTGTGCTATCTTGGCCATATATGGAGTTTGGCTGTTGCACTTTGCATGCGGTGTGCTACCTTGGTCTTAGCTGGATTCTGGCTGTTGCACTTTGCATGCTGTGTGCTATCTTGGCCTTAGCTGGAGTCTGGCTGTTGCACTTTGCATGCAGTGTGCTATATTGACCTTAGCTGGATTCTGGCTGTTGAACTTTGCATGCAGTGTGCTATCTTGGCCTTAGCTGGAGTCTGGCTGTTGCATTTTGCATGCAGTGTGCTATCTTGGCCGTATATGGAGTCTGGCTGTTGCACTTTGGATGCAGTGTGCTACCTTGGTCTTAGCTGGATTCTGGCTGTTGCACTTTGCATGCAGTGTGCTATCTTGGCCTTAGCTGGAGTCTGGCTGTTGCACTTTGCATGCAGTCTGCTATCTTGGTCTTAGCTGGGGTCTGGCTGTTGCATTTTGCATGCAGCGTGCTATCTTGGTCTTAGCTGGGGTCTGTTTGTTGCATTTTGCATGCAGTGTGCTATCATGGGCTTAGCTGGGACCTGGCTGTTGCGTTTTGCATGCACTATGCTATCTTGGTCTTAGCTTGGGTCTGTCTGTTGCATTTTACATGCAGTGTGCTAGCTTGGTCTTAGCTGGAGTCTGGCTGTTGCACTTTGAATGTAGTGTGCTATCTTGCTCTTAGCTGAGTCTGGCTGTTGCATTTTGCATGCGCTATGCTATCTTGGTCTTAGCTGGGGTCTGGCTGTTGCACTTTGCATGCAGTGTGCTATCTTGGTCTTAGCTGGGGTTGGCTGTTGCATTTTGCATGCGCTGTGCTATCTTGGTCTTAGCTGGAGTCAGTCTGTTGCACTTTGCATGCAGTGTGCTATGTTGGTCTTAGATGGAGTCTGGCTGTTGCATTGTGCATGCAGTGTGCTATCTTGGCCTTAGCTGGAGTCTGGCTGTTGCATTTTGCCTGCTGTGTGCTGTCCTGGTCTTAGCTGGAGTCTGGCTGTTGTATTTTGCCTGCAGTGCGCTGTCTTGGTCTTAGCTGGAGTCTGGCTGTTGCATTTTGCCTGCAGTGTGATATCTTGGCCTGAGATGGAAGCTGACTGTTGCATTTTGCATGTGTTGTGCTATCTTGGTCTTAGCTGGGGTCTGGCTGTTGCTTTCTGCCTGAGGTGTGCTATCCTGGTCTTAGCCCGAGTCTGGTTGTTGCGTTCTGCATGCAATGTGCTATCTTGGTCTTAGCTGGAGTCTGGCTGTTGCATTTTTCATGTGGCGTGCTATCTTGGTCTTAGCTGGAGTCTGCTGGTGCATTTTGCATGTGGTGTGCTACCTTGGCCTTATCAATCAGGAACCACAAATTAGCATCTAGATGCACACATTGGTCTTACCACACTACCAGCCCTGCATCAGGCAACACTTGCAGTTCCAGCCCTCACAAACCACAACACCTTTTTACTCCTACCTCGAATACTCAACAAGACAACGTTACCACGGTCCCTAAGCTCAAAGGTGCTCTTATAAACGCACGTTCTATCCAAGCTCACGCCCTTGATATTGCTGATCTCATTGTCTCAGACAACCTGGACCTACTTGCAGTCACGGAAACTTGGCTGCACGCAGCCTCTGGACCCTCTCTGACACTCGCTATCCCTGACAACTACACCATAATCAGGTGCGACAGAGATACCAACCAAACTAAGGGCGGCGGCTTAGCCGTCATATTCAAGAATACGCTTAACATCAGAATTGCGGACAGCCTTCAGTTACACTCAGCTGAATCGCTTTCTCTCAAACTATCTATCTCGCCCAATCACACAGCCACTGTTCACCTAATTTACAGGCCTCCTGGACCCACATCTACCTTCGTTGAAGACATCTCCTCTATTCTAGCATCCAGTGCGAAGCCTAGTTCCCAAATCATCATCCTGGGTGACTTCAACCTGGGTTACTTGGACAAGAATGACACCAAAGCCTCAGATCTTGCAAATGTCCTGACTGATTTCGGCTTCACACAACATGTCACAGAGCCCACCCACATCAAAGGTCGTACTCTTGACTGGATTGCCGACTTGAACTGTGCCCTTAATGATATTACTGTTTCCCCCTGCGCTTGGTCTGACCACCATCTTATTTCGTTCTCTATTAACACTAGCCCTCCTGAGGACACACAAAACCTCGCACCGCCCTCGCGCACACGGAATAAAAAAGACATCACTGTTGAGAAACTCTTACCACTCATCCTCCCATTATTGCACGCAGCTTCAGAGTCCTGCACTGACCCCACAGCATTAGTAGACACTTATAATCGTGTTATGCTAAAAGCCCTTAATACTATCGCCCCTATCAAACTGCGTAAACAAAAACCACGGACCCACTTGAACTCTTGGTTCACTCCGCAACTACGTGACCTACGCAAAGAAAAAAGAAAAGCAGAGGCCTCATGGAAAAGTATCCCCTCCCTGGCCAACAAAAATAATCTTACGCTAGCCACCCTGGCCTATAAAGAAGCCATCCTTGCTGCCAAAAAGGAAGCTTATAATAAAAGAATCACCCAAGCCCGCTCTAACACTAAGGAACTGTTTAAGATACTTAAGGAACTGGAGTCCCCTATCGCTCCTCTCAATAAGTGTACCCCTGACACTGATTGGTGTACAAACATCCAAAATGCTTTACTAGACAAAATCACCACTCTCCAAACTAAAATCAAAGCAAAAAAAAACTACCTCTCAAGTTCAACGAGCACCACCCTGAATTATAAAATACAAGCACTCAATCACAACTTCAAACCATTCAGCTTCTCTCCCCTCTCCATCAAGGAAGTAGAAATCATCATATCTAAACTAAAACCTTCCAATTGCCAAGGTGATGCATGCCCCGCTGTCATCATTAAGGAAGCCGCACCCAAGCTCGCCCCATTTATTACCTCCTTCATAAATGCCTCCTTTGAATCAAGCACCGTACCTGACAACCTTAAGGATGCCTGGGTCATACCATTAATTAAAAAAGCCAATCTTGACCCCAGCAACCCTTCAAACTACAGGCCCATCACCACTGTGCCTTTCCTGCTTAAAATCCTTGACCGCGCAGCCTATCTCCAAATCCAGGAGTATCTCGAACGCAACAATCTACTAGGGCTGAGACAATCTGGTTTCCGTCCCAGGCATGGCACTGAGACAGCTTTACTGGACCTGAAAACCCAAATCGAGGACCTGAAAGACAAGGGCAAATTGGCACTCCTGCTCCTCCTTGATCTCTCAGCTGCCTTCGACCTGGTTGACCACCAAATTCTCTGTCATCATCTCAAAATCGCCGCCCACTTCTCGGAAGCAGCCACTTCTTGGATCAGTTCATTCCTTGCCAACAGAACCATGAGGGTCTTCTCTCCACTAGCAGCGGCTGACCCCTCCCACGTCCCCTGTGGAGTCCCACAAGGATCCTGTGTATCTCCCACCCTTTACAATGTGTTTACTAAACCACTCTTTGATATCCTTGATTATCTGGGTGTCTCCTACACTAATTATGCGGATGACACCCAGATACTCATCCCTATCACTGGTGATTTTGTAACCGATTCAAAATCTCTTAATACGGTCTACTCCGTCATCCAGGCCTGGATGGCCAATCATGGGCTCTGCCTTAACGACGAAAAAACAGAGTTAATCATCCTGGGCTCCCAAACTAAACTCGCGAAACTTGACGCCAACTACAATTCCTTCACTATTGACGGGATTGACATCAAAGTGGCCAATGTCACCAAAACTCTAGGAATCTACCTTGATTCTACCCTGTCCCTCACACGACAAACCAATGCAGTTGTCTCTGCATCGTCCTACACCTGCAAATTTATTACAGCCTGCAGGCCATTCCTGACTCCAGACAATTGTCTGACCCTCGCGAGAACCCTCATCTTATCCAAAATAGACTATTGCAATGCCCTATACCTTGGGACGAGCCAAAGAAATCTGGACAAACTACAGGTCACACAAAACAACGCCATTAGGGCAGCATTCAACATACCTAGACGGAATCATATAGCCACTATCAGACGCAACATCCAGTGGTCACCTATCTTGCACCGCATATCACTCAAATCACTTGTGCTCACACACAAGGCACAGAACAATGCAGCTCCAGCCTACTTAATATCACGTTTCTCGCATCACACAGCCACCAGACCCTTGAGAGCTGCCCAGGCGCACACTTTGGACATCCCCAGCTTCAAATTACGCTCGGCAGGAGGGTCAAGTTTTCCGGTCCTTGCTGCCAAGCTCTGGAACTCACTCCCCAATGCACTAAGGAACATTCCGCTTTGCCACGTATTCAAAACCAAAGCTAAACTTTGGTTACGAGAACAAGACATCCTGTAAATTTGTAACTGCTCACAGCGCGTACCCTTCTACTGTAACCTTGGGTACTGCTACTTTGTTGTTATTATCTATGTCATTTTCACCCGTTATGTTATACTGTATCATTGTCATTTTCACCGTTCATGTTATACTGTATCACTACCTATGTAACTGTTAACCTCTTCTCCTGGAACCTGTAACTTCTCCTCTGTAACTTGTAACTGCCTACTAAACATGCGCCCGCAAGCCTCCGGGCAAGGTGCGCAATACAAATAAAATAAATACAAATACCTTGACCTTAGCTGGAGTCTGGCTGTTGCATTTTGCATGCAGTGTGCTATCTTGGCCATATATGGAGTCTGGCTGTTGCACTTTGCATGCGGTGTGCTACCTTGGTCTTAGCTGGATTCTGGCTGTTGCACTTTGCATGCAGTGTGCTATCTTGGCCTTAGCTGGAGTCTGGCTGTTGCACTTTGCATGCAGTGTGCTATCTTGGTCTTAGCTGGATTCTGGCTGTTGAACTTTGCATGCAGTGTGCTATCTTGGCCTTAGCTGGAGTTTGGCTGTTGCACTTTGCATGCAGTGTGATATCTTTGTTTTAGCTCGCGTTTGGCTGTTGAATTATGCATGCAGTGTGCTATCTTGGTCCTAGCTGGAGGCTGGCTGTTATACTTTGCATGTAGTGTGCTATCTTGGTCGTATCTCGAGTCTGGCTTTTGCATTTTGCATGCAGTGTGCTATATTTGTCTTAGATGGGGTCTGGCTGTTGCATTTTGCATGCAGTGTGCTATCTTGGTGTTAGCTTGCGTCTGTCTGTTGCATTTTGCATGTGTTGTGCTATCTTGGTCTTAGCTGGGGTCTGGCTGTTGCTTTTTGCCTGAGGTGTGCTATCCTGGTCTTAGCTGGAGTCTGGTTGTTGTGTTCTGCATGCAATGTGCTATCTTGGTCTTAGCTGGAGTCTGGCTGTTGCATTTTGCATGTGGTGTGCTATCTTTGTCTTAGCTGGAGTCTGGTTGTTGCACTTTGCATGCAGTGTGCTATCTTGGCCTTAGCTGGAGACTGGCTGTTGCATTTTGCCCACAGTGTGCTGTCTTGGTCTTAGCTGGAGTCTGGCTGTTGTATTTTGCCTGCAGTGTGCTGTCTTGGTCTTAGCTGGAGTCTGGCTGTTGTATTTTGCCTGCAGTACGCTGTCTTGGTCTTAGCTGGAAGCTGACTGTTGCATTTTACATGCGGTATGCTATATTGGTCTTAGCTGGAGTCTGACTGTTGCACCTTGCATGCAGTGTGCTATCTTGGTCTTAGCTCGCGTCTGGCTGTTGCACTTTGCATGCAGTGCACTATCTCTGCCTTAGCTGGAATCCGGCTGTTGCACTTTGCATGCAGTGTGCTATCATGGTCTTAGCTGGATTCTGGCTGTTGCATTTTGCATGCAGTGTGCTATCTTGGTCTTAGCCGGAGTCTGGCAGTTGCATTTTGCATGTGGTGTGCTATCTTGGTCTTAGCTGGGGTCTGGCTGTTGCATTTTGCATGCAGGGTGCTATCTTGGTCTTAGCTGGGGTCTGTCTATTGCATTTTGCATGCAGTGTGCTATCATGATCTTAGCTGGGACCTAGCTGTTGCATTTTGCATGCACTATGCTATCTTGGTTTTAGCTTTAGTCTGGCTGTTGCACTTTGCATGCAGTGTGCTATCTGCGTTTTAGCTGAAGTTTGGCTGTTGAATTTTGCATGCAGTGTGCTATCATGGTCGTATCTGGAGTCTGGCTTTTGCATTTTGCATGCAGTGTGTTATTTCTGTCTTAGATGGGGTCTGGCTGTTGCATTTTGCATGCAGTGTGCTTTCTTGGTCTTAGCTTGAGTCTGACTGTTGTATTTTGCATGCGTTGTGCTATCTTGGTCTTAGCTCGGGTTGGCTGTTGCATTTTGCATGCGCTATGCTATGTTGGTCTTAGCTGGAGTCAGTCTGTTGCACTTTGCATGCAGTGTGCTACCTTGGTCTTAGATGGAGTCTGGCTGTTGCATTGTGCATGCAGTGTGCTATCTTGGCGTTAGCTGGAGTTTGGCTGTTGCATTTTGCCTGCTGTGTGCTGTCTTGGTCTTAGCTGGAGTCTGGCTGTTGTATTTTGCCTGCTGTGTGCTGTCTTGGTCTTAGCTGGAGTCTGGCTATTGCATTTTGCCTGCAGTGTGCTATCTTGGCCTTAGCTGGAAGCTGACTGTTGCATTTTGCATGCATTGTGCTATCTTGGTCGTATCTGGAGTCTGGCTTTTGCATTTTGCATGCAGTGTGTTATTTCTGTCTTAGATGGGGTCTGGCTGTTGCTTTTTGCCTGAGGTGTGCTATCCTGGTCTTAGCTGGAGTGTGGTTGCTGCGTTCTGCATGCAATGTGCTTTCTTGGTCTTAGCTGGAGTCTGGCTGTTGCATTTTGCATGTGGTGTGCTATCTTGGTCTTAGCTGGAGTCTGGCTGTTGCATTTTGCATGTGGTGTGCTATCTTGGTCTAAGGTGGAGTCTGGCTATTGCATTTTGCATGCAGTGTGCTATCTTGGTTTTAGCTGGAGTCTGGCTGTTGTACTTCGCAAGCAGTGTGCTATCATGGTTTTAGCTGGGCTCTGGCTGTTGCATTTTGCATTTGGTGTGCTATCTTGGTCTTAGCTGGAGTCTGGCTGTTGCATTTTGCATGTGGTGTGCTATCTTGGTTTTAGCTGGAGTCTGGCTGTTGCACTTTGCATGCAGTGCGCTATCCTGGCCTTAGCTGGAATCTGGCTGTTGCATTTTGCATGCAGTGTGCTAGCTTGGTCTTACCTGGGGCCTGGCAGTTGCATTTTGCATGCACTATTCTTGGTCTTAGCTGGGGTCTGGCTATTCCATTTTGCATGCAGTGTGCTATCTTGGCCTTAGCTGGAGTCTGGCTGTTGCATTTTGCATGCAGTGTGCTAGCTTGGTCTTAGCTGGGGCCTGGCTGTTGCATTTTGCATGCGCTATGCTATCTTGGTCTTAGCTGGGGTCTGGCTGTTGCACTTTGCATGCAGTGTGCTATCTTGGTCTTAGCTGGATTCTGGCTGTTGCATTTTGCATGCAGCATGCTAGCTTGGTCTTAGCTGGATTCTGGCTGTTGCATTTTGCATTTGGTGTGCTATCTTGGTCTTAGCTGGAGTCTGGCTGTTGCACTTTGCATGCAGTGTGCTATCTTGCTCTTAGCTTAGTCTGGCTGTTGCATTTTGCATGCGCTATGCTATCTTGGTCTTAGCTGGGGTCTGGCTGTTGCACTTTGCATGCGGTGTGTTATCTTGGCCTTAGCTGGAGTCTGGCTGTTGCATCTTGCCTGCAGTGTGCTGTCTTGGTCTTAGCTGGAGTCTGGCTGTTGTATTTTGCCTGCAGTGTGCTGTCTTGGTCTTAGCTGGAGTCTGGCTGTTGCATTTTGCCTGCAGTGTGCTATCTTGGCCTTAGCTGGAAGCTGACTGTTGCATTTTGCATGCGTTGTCCTATCTTGGTGTTAGCTGGTGTCTGGCTGTTGCTTTTTGCATGTGGTGTGCTATCTTGGTCTTAGCTGGAGTATGGCTGTTGCATTTTGCATGTGGTGTGCTATCTTGACCTTAGCAGGAGTCTGGCTGTTGCATTTTGCATGCAGTGTGCTATCTTGGCCGTATATGGAGTCCGGCTGTTGAACTTTGCATGCAGTGTGCTACCTTGGTTTTAGCTGGATTCTGGCTGTTGCACTTTGCATGCAATGTGCTATCTTGGCCTTAGCTGGAGTCTGGCTATTGCACTTTGCATGCGGTGTGCTATCTTGGTCTTAGCTGGATTATGGCTGTTGAACTTTGCATGCAGTGTGCTATCTTGGCCTTAGCTGGAGTCTGGCTGTTGCACTTTGCATGCAGTGTGCTATCTTGGTCTTAGCTGGATTCTGGCTGTTGCATTTTGCATTTGGTGTGCTATCTTGGTCTTAGCTGGAGTCTGACTGTTGCATTTTGCATGCAGTGTGCTACCTTGGTCTTAGCTGGATTCTGGCTGTTGCACTTTGCATGCAATGTGCTATCTTGGCCTTAGCTGGATTCTGGCTGTTGAACTTTGCATGCAGTGTGCTATCTTGGTCTTTGATGGAGTCTGGCTGTTGCATTTTGCCTGCTGTGTGCTGTCTTGGTCTTAGCTGGAGTCTGGCTTTTGCATTTTGCCTGCAGTGTGCTATCTTGGCCTTAGCCGGAAGCTGACTGTTGCATTTTGCATGCATTGTGCTATCTTGGTCTTAGCTGGGGTCTGGCTGTTGCTTTTTGCCTGAGGTGTGCTATCCTGGTCTTAGCTGGAGTGCGGTTGCTGCGTTCTGCATGCAATGTGCTTTCTTGGTCTTAGCTGGAGTCTGGCTGTTGCATTTTGCATGTGGTGTGCTATCTTGGTCTTAGCTGGAGTCTGGCTGTTGCATTTTGCATGTGGTGTGCTATATTGGTCTAAGGTGGAGTCTGGCTGTTGCATTTTGCATGTGGTGTGCTATCTTGGTTTTAGCTGGAGTCTGGCTGTTGCACTTCGCAAGCAGTGTGCTATCATGGTTTTAGCTGGGCTCTGGCTGTTGCATTTTGCATTTGGTGTGCTATCTTGGTCTTAGCTGGAGTCTGGCTGTTGCATTTTGCATGTGGTGGGATATCTTGGTTTTAGCTGGAGTCTGGCTGTTGCACTTTGCATGCAGTGCGCTATCCTGGCCTTAGCTGGAATCTGGCTGTTGCATTTTGCATGCAGTGTGCTAGCTTGGTCTTAGCTGGGGCCTGGCTGTTGCATTTTGCATGCACTATTCTTGGTCTTAGCTGGGGTCTGGCTATTCCATTTTGCATGCAATGTGTTATTTTGGCCTTAGCTGGAGTCTGGCTGTTGCATTTTGCATGCAGTGTGCTAGCTTGGTCTTAGCTGGGGCCTGGCTGTTGCATTTTGCATGCGCTATGCTATCTTGGTTTTAGCTGGGGTCTGGCTGTTGCACTTTGCATGCAGTGTGCTGTCCTGGTCTTATCTGGAGTCTGGCTGTTGCACTTTGCATGCAGTGTGCTATCCTGGCCTTAGCTGGAGTCTGACTGTTGCACTTTGCCTGCAGTGTGCTTTCTTGGTCTTAGCTGGAGTCTGGCTGTTGCATTTAGCCTGCAGTGTGCTATCTTGGTCTTAGTTGGAGTCTGGCTGTTGGATTTTACCTGCAGTGTGCTATCTTGGTTTTAGCTGTTGTCTGGCTGTTGCATTTTGCATGCAGTGTGCTATCTTGGTCTTAGCTGGATTCTGGCTGGCTGTTGCACTTTGCATGCAGTGTGCTAACTTGGCCTTAGCTGGATTCTGGATGTTGCACTTTGCATGCAGTGTGCTATCGGCCTTAGCTGGAGTCTGGCTGTTGCACTTTGCATGCAGTGTGCTATCTTGGTCTTAGCTGGATTATGGCTGTTGCATTTTGCATGCAGTGTGCTATCATGGTCTTAGCTGGGACATGACTGTTACATTTTGCATGCACTATGCTATCTTGGTCTTAGCTGGGGTCTGTCAGTTGCATTTTCCATGCAGTGTGCTGTCTTGGTCTTAGCTGGAGTCTGGCTGTTGTATTTTGCCTGCAGTGTGCTGTCCTGGTCTTATCTGGAGTCTGGCTGTTGCACCTTGCATGCAGTGTGCTATCTTGGTCTTAGCTGGAGTCTGGCTGTTGCATTTTGCCTGCAGTGTGCTATCTTGGTCTTAGCTGGAGTCTGGCTGTTGGATTTTATCTGCAGTGTGCTATCTTGGTTTTAGCTGTTGTCTGGCTGTTGCATTTTACATGCAGTGTGCTATCTTGGTCTTAGCTGGATTCTGGCTGGCTGTTGCACTTTGCATGCAGTGTGCTATCTTGGCCTTAGCTGGATTCTGGATGTTGCACTTTGCATGCGGTGTGCTATCTTGGCCTTAGCTGGAGTCTGGCTGTTGCACTTTGCATGCGGTGTGCTATCTTGGTCTTAGCTGGATTCTGGCTGTTGCATTTTGCATGCAGTGTGCTATCCTGGTCTTAGCTGGAGTCTGGCAGTTGCATTTTGCATGCAGTGTGCTATATTGGTCTTAGCTGGGGTCTGGCTGTTGCATTTTGCATGCAGTGTGCTATATTGGCCTTAGCTGGAGTCTGGCTGTTGCATTTTGCCTGCAGTGTGCTATCTTGGTCTTAGCTGGAGTCTGGCTGTTGTCTTTTGCATGCAGTGTGCTATCATGGTCTTAGCTGGGACATGACTGTTGCATTTTGAATGCACTATGCTATCTTGGTCTTAGCTGGGGTCTGTCATTTGCATTTTGCATGCAGTGTGCTGTCTTGGTCTTAGCTGGAGTCTGGCTGTTGTATTTTGCCTGCAGTGTGCTGTCCTGGTCTTATCTGGAGTCTGGCTGTTGCACTTTGCATGCAGTGTGCTATCGTGGCCTTAGCTGGAGTCTGACTGTTGCACTTTGCCTGCAGTGTGCTATCTTGGTCTTAGCTGGAGTCTGGCTGTTGCATTTTGCCTGCAGTGTGCTATCTTGGTCTTAGCTGGAGTCTGGCTGTTGGATTTTACCTGCAGTGTGCTATCTTGGTCTTAGCTGGATTCTGGCTGGCTATTGCACTTTGCATGCAGTGTGCTAACTTGGCCTTAGCTGGATTCTGGATGTTGCACTTTGCATGCAGTGTGCTATCGGCCTTAGCTTGAGTCTGGCTGTTGCACTTTGCATGCGGTGTGCTATCTTGGTCTTAGCTGGATTCTGGCTGTTGCATTTTGCATGCAGTGTGCTATCTTGGTCTTAGCTGGATTCTGGCTGTTGCATTTTGCATGCAGTGTGCTATCTTGGTCTTAGCTGGAGTCTGTCAGGTGCATTTTGCATGCAGTGTGCTATATTGGTCTTAGCTGGGATCTGGCTGTTGCATTTTGCATGCAGCGTGCTATCTTGGTCTTAGCCATTGTCTGTCAGGTGCATTTTGCATGCATTGTGATATATTGGCCTTAGCTGGAGTCTGACTGTTGCACTTGGCCTGCAGTGTGCTATCTTGGTCTTAGTTGGAGTCTGGCTGTTGCATTTTACCTGCAGTGTGCTATCTTGTTCTTAGCAGGAGTTTGGCTGTAGGATTTTATCTGCAGTGTGCTATCTTGGTTTTAGCTGTTGTCTGGCTGTTGCATTTTGCATGCAGTGTGCTTTCTTGGTCTTAGCTGGATTCTGGCTGGCTGTTGCACTTTGCATGCAGTGTGCTATCTTGGCCTTAGCTGGATTGTGGATGTTGCACTTTGCATGCGGTGTGCTATCTTGGCCTTAGCTGGAGTCTGGCTGTTGCACTTTGCATGCGGTGTGCTATCTTGGTCTTAGCTGGATTCTGGCTGGCTGTTGCACTTTGCATGCAGTGTGCTAACTTGGCCTTAGCTGGATTCTGGATGTTGCACTTTGCATGCAGTGTGCTATCGGCCTTAGCTGGAGTCTGGCTGTTGCACTTTGCATGCAGTGTGCTATCTTGGTCTTAGCTGGATTATGGCTGTTGCATTTTGCATGCAGTGTGCTATCATGGTCTTAGCTGGGACATGACTGTTACATTTTGCATGCACTATGCTATCTTGGTCTTAGCTGGGGTCTGTCAGTTGCATTTTCCATGCAGTGTGCTGTCTTGGTCTTAGCTGGAGTCTGGCTGTTGTATTTTGCCTGCAGTGTGCTGTCCTGGTCTTATCTGGAGTCTGGCTGTTGCACCTTGCATGCAGTGTGCTATCTTGGTCTTAGCTGGAGTCTGGCTGTTGCATTTTGCCTGCAGTGTGCTATCTTGGTCTTAGCTGGAGTCTGGCTGTTGGATTTTATCTGCAGTGTGCTATCTTGGTTTTAGCTGTTGTCTGGCTTTTGCATTTTACATGCAGTGTGCTATCTTGGTCTTAGCTGGATTCTGGCTGGCTGTTGCACTTTGCATGCAGTGTGCTATCTTGGCCTTAGCTGGATTCTGGATGTTGCACTTTGCATGCGGTGTGCTATCTTGGCCTTAGCTGGAGTCTGGCTGTTGCACTTTGCATGCGGTGTGCTATCTTGGTCTTAGCTGGATTCTGGCTGTTGCATTTTGCATGCAGTGTGCTATCCTGGTCTTAGCTGGAGTCTGGCAGTTGCATTTTGCATGCAGTGTGCTATATTGGTCTTAGCTGGGGTCTGGCTGTTGCATTTTGCATGCAGTGTGCTATATTGGCCTTAGCTGGAGTCTGGCTGTTGCATTTTGCCTGCAGTGTGCTATCTTGGTCTTAGCTGGAGTCTGGCTGTTGTCTTTTGCATGCAGTGTGCTATCTTGGTCTTAGCTGGATCTGGCAGTTGCATTTTGCATGCAGTGTGCTATCATGGTCTTAGCTGGGACATGACTGTTGCATTTTGAATGCACTATGCTATCTTGGTCTTAGCTGGGGTCTGTCATTTGCATTTTGCATGCAGTGTGCTGTCTTGGTCTTAGCTGGAGTCTGGCTGTTGTATTTTGCCTGCAGTGTGCTGTCCTGGTCTTATCTGGAGTCTGGCTGTTGCACTTTGCATGTAGTGTGCTATCGTGGCCTTAGCTGGAGTCTGACTGTTGCACTTTGCCTGCAGTGTGCTATCTTGGTCTTAGCTGGAGTCTGGCTGTTGCATTTTGCCTGCAGTGTGCTATCTTGGTCTTAGCTGGAGTCTGGCTGTTGGATTTTACCTGCAGTGTGCTATCTTGGTCTTAGCTGGATTCTGGCTGGCTATTGCACTTTGCATGCAGTGTGCTAACTTGGCCTTAGCTGGATTCTGGATGTTGCACTTTGCATGCAGTGTGCTATCGGCCTTAGCTTGAGTCTGGCTGTTGCACTTTGCATGCGGTGTGCTATCTTGGTCTTAGCTGGATTCTGGCTGTTGCATTTTGCATGCAGTGTGCTATCTTGGTCTTAGCTGGATTCTGGCTGTTGCATTTTGCATGCAGTGTGCTATCTTGGTCTTAGCTGGAGTCTGTCAGGTGCATTTTGCATGCAGTGTGCTATATTGGTCTTAGCTGGGATCTGGCTGTTGCATTTTGCATGCAGCGTGCTATCTTGGTCTTAGCCATTGTCTGTCAGGTGCATTTTGCATGCATTGTGATATATTGGCCTTAGCTGGAGTCTGACTGTTGCACTTGGCCTGCAGTGTGCTATCTTGGTCTTAGTTGGAGTCTGGCTGTTGCATTTTACCTGCAGTGTGCTATCTTGTTCTTAGCAGGAGTTTGGCTGTAGGATTTTATCTGCAGTGTGCTATCTTGGTTTTAGCTGTTGTCTGGCTGTTGCATTTTGCATGCAGTGTGCTATATTGGTCTTAGCTGGGATCTGGCTGTTGCATTTTGCATGCAGCGTGCTATCTTGGTCTTAGCCATTGTCTGTCAGGTGCATTTTGCATGCATTGTGATATATTGGCCTTAGCTGGAGTCTGACTGTTGCACTTGGCCTGCAGTGTGCTATCTTGGTCTTAGTTGGAGTCTGGCTGTTGCATTTTACCTGCAGTGTGCTATCTTGTTCTTAGCAGGAGTTTGGCTGTAGGATTTTATCTGCAGTGTGCTATCTTGGTTTTAGCTGTTGTCTGGCTGTTGCATTTTGCATGCAGTGTGCTTTCTTGGTCTTAGCTGGATTCTGGCTGGCTGTTGCACTTTGCATGCAGTGTGCTATCTTGGCCTTAGCTGGATTGTGGATGTTGCACTTTGCATGCGGTGTGCTATCTTGGCCTTAGCTGGAGTCTGGCTGTTGCACTTTGCATGCGGTGTGCTATCTTGGTCTTAGCTGGATTCTGGCTGGCTGTTGCACTTTGCATGCAGTGTGCTAACTTGGCCTTAGCTGGATTCTGGATGTTGCACTTTGCATGCAGTGTGCTATCGGCCTTAGCTGGAGTCTGGCTGTTGCACTTTGCATGCAGTGTGCTATCTTGGTCTTAGCTGGATTATGGCTGTTGCATTTTGCATGCAGTGTGCTATCATGGTCTTAGCTGGGACATGACTGTTACATTTTGCATGCACTATGCTATCTTGGTCTTAGCTGGGGTCTGTCAGTTGCATTTTCCATGCAGTGTGCTGTCTTGGTCTTAGCTGGAGTCTGGCTGTTGTATTTTGCCTGCAGTGTGCTGTCCTGGTCTTATCTGGAGTCTGGCTGTTGCACCTTGCATGCAGTGTGCTATCTTGGTCTTAGCTGGAGTCTGGCTGTTGCATTTTGCCTGCAGTGTGCTATCTTGGTCTTAGCTGGAGTCTGGCTGTTGGATTTTATCTGCAGTGTGCTATCTTGGTTTTAGCTGTTGTCTGGCTTTTGCATTTTACATGCAGTGTGCTATCTTGGTCTTAGCTGGATTCTGGCTGGCTGTTGCACTTTGCATGCAGTGTGCTATCTTGGCCTTAGCTGGATTCTGGATGTTGCACTTTGCATGCGGTGTGCTATCTTGGCCTTAGCTGGAGTCTGGCTGTTGCACTTTGCATGCGGTGTGCTATCTTGGTCTTAGCTGGATTCTGGCTGTTGCATTTTGCATGCAGTGTGCTATCCTGGTCTTAGCTGGAGTCTGGCAGTTGCATTTTGCATGCAGTGTGCTATATTGGTCTTAGCTGGGGTCTGGCTGTTGCATTTTGCATGCAGTGTGCTATATTGGCCTTAGCTGGAGTCTGGCTGTTGCATTTTGCCTGCAGTGTGCTATCTTGGTCTTAGCTGGAGTCTGGCTGTTGTCTTTTGCATGCAGTGTGCTATCTTGGTCTTAGCTGGATCTGGCAGTTGCATTTTGCATGCAGTGTGCTATCATGGTCTTAGCTGGGACATGACTGTTGCATTTTGAATGCACTATGCTATCTTGGTCTTAGCTGGGGTCTGTCATTTGCATTTTGCATGCAGTGTGCTGTCTTGGTCTTAGCTGGAGTCTGGCTGTTGTATTTTGCCTGCAGTGTGCTGTCCTGGTCTTATCTGGAGTCTGGCTGTTGCACTTTGCATGCAGTGTGCTATCGTGGCCTTAGCTGGAGTCTGACTGTTGCACTTTGCCTGCAGTGTGCTATCTTGGTCTTAGCTGGAGTCTGGCTGTTGCATTTTGCCTGCAGTGTACTATCTTGGTCTTAGCTGGAGTCTGGCTGTTGCATTTTGCATGTGGTGTGCTATCTTGGTCTTAGCTGGAGTCTGGCTGTTGCATTTTGCATGTGGTGTGCTATCTTGGTCTTAGCTGGAGTCTGGCTGTTGCATTTTGCATGTGGTGTGCTATCTTGACCTTAGCAGGAATCTGGCTGTTGCATTTTGCCTGCAGTGTGCTGTCTTGGTCTTAGCTGGAATCTGGCTGTTGCATTTTGCCTGCAGTGTGCTATCTTGGCCTTAGCTGGAAGCTGACTGTTGCATTTTGCATGGGTTGTCCTATCTTGGTGTTAGCTGGAGTCTGGCTGTTGCATTTTGCATGTGGTGTGCTATCTTGACCTTAGCAGGAGTCTGGCTGTTGCATTTTGCATGCAGTGTGCTATCTTGGCCGTATATGGAGTCCGGCTGTTGAACTTTGCATGCAGTGTGCTACCTTGGCCTTAGCCGGAGTCTGGCTGTTGCACTTTGCATGCGGTGTGCTATCTTGGTCTTAGCTGGATTCTGGCTGTTGAACTTTGCATGCAGTGTGCTATCTTGGCCTTAGCTGGAGTCTGGCTGTTGCACTTTGCATGCAGTGTGCTATCTTGGTCTTAGCTGGATTCTGGCTGTTGCATTTTGCATTTGGTGTGCTATCTTGGTCTTAGCTGGAGTCTGGCTGTTGCATTTTGCATGCAGTGTGCTACCTTGGTCTTAGCTGGATTCTGGCTGTTGCATTTTGCCTGCAGTGTGCTATCTTGGCCTTAGATGGAAGCTGACTGTTGCATTTTGCATGCGTTGTCCTATCTTGGTGTTAGCTGGTGTCTGGCTGTTGCTTTTTGCCTGAGGTGTGCTATCTTGGTCTAAGCTGGAGTCTGGCTGTTGCATTTTGCATGTGGTGTGCTATCTTGGTCTTAGCTGGAGTCTGGCTGTTGCATTTTGCATGTGGTGTGCTATCTTGACCTTAGCAGGAATCTGGCTGTTGCATTTTACCTGCAGTGTGCTGTCTTGGTCTTAGCTGGAGTCAGTCCGTTGCACTTTGCATGCAGTGTGCTATCTTGGTCTTAGATGGAGTCTGGCTGTTGCATTGTGCATGCAGTTTGCTATCTTGGCCTTAGCTGGAGTCTGGCTGTTGCATTTTGCCTGCGGTGTGCTGTCTTGGTCTTAGCTGGAGTCTGGCTGTTGTATTTTGCCTGCAGTGTGCTGTCTTGGTCTTAGCTGGAGTCTGGCTGTTGCATTTTGCCTGCAGTGTGCTATCTTGGCCTTAGCTGGAAGCTGACTGTTGCATTTTGCATGTGTTGTCCTATCTTGGTGTTAGCTGGTGTCTGGCTGTTGCTTTTTGCCTGAGGTGTGCTATCTTGGTCTAAGCTGGAGTCTGGCTGTTGCATTTTGCATGTGGTGTGCTATCTTGGTCTTAGCTGGAGTCTGGCTGTTGCATTTTGCATGTGGTGTGCTATCTTGACCTTAGCAGGAATCTGGCTGTTGCATTTTGCCTGCAGTGTGCTGTCTTGGTCTTAGCTGGAATCTGGCTGTTGCATTTTGCCTGCAGTGTGCTATCTTGGCCTTAGCTGGAAGCTGACTGTTGCATTTTGCATGGGTTGTCCTATCTTGGTGTTAGCTGGAGTCTGGCTGTTGCATTTTGCATGTGGTGTGCTATCTTGACCTTAGCAGGAGTCTGGCTGTTGCATTTTGCATGCAGTGTGCTATCTTGGCCGTATATGGAGTCCGGCTGTTGAACTTTGCATACAGTGTGCTACCTTGGCCTTAGCCGGAGTCTGGCTGTTGCACTTTGCATGCGGTGTGCTATCTTGGTCTTAGCTGGATTCTGGCTGTTGAACTTTGCATGCAGTGTGCTATCTTGGCCTTAGCTGGAGTCTGGCTGTTGCACTTTGCATGCAGTGTGCTATCTTGGTCTTAGCTGGATTCTGGCTGTTGCATTTTGCATTTGGTGTGCTATCTTGGTCTTAGCTGGAGTCTGGCTGTTGCATTTTGCATGCAGTGTGCTACCTTGGTCTTAGCTGGATTCTGGCTGTTACACTTTGCATGCAATGTGCTATCTTGGCCTTAGCTGGAGTCTGGCTGTTGCACTTTGCATGCAGTGTGCTATCTTGGTCTTAGCTGGATTCTGGCTGTTGAACTTTGCATGCAGTGTGCTATCTTGGTCTTAGCTGGAGTCTGGCTGTTGCATATTGCATGTGGTGTGCTATCTTGACCTTAGCTTGAGTCTGGCTGTTGCATTTTGCATGCAGTGTGCTATCTTGGCCATATATGGAGTTTGGCTGTTGCACTTTGCATGCGGTGTGCTACCTTGGTCTTAGCTGGATTCTGGCTGTTGCACTTTGCATGCTGTGTGCTATCTTGGCCTTAGCTGGAGTCTGGCTGTTGCACTTTGCATGCAGTGTGCTATATTGACCTTAGCTGGATTCTGGCTGTTGAACTTTGCATGCAGTGTGCTATCTTGGCCTTAGCTGGAGTCTGGCTGTTGCATTTTGCATGCAGTGTGCTATCTTGGCCGTATATGGAGTCTGGCTGTTGCACTTTGGATGCAGTGTGCTACCTTGGTCTTAGCTGGATTCTGGCTGTTGCACTTTGCATGCAGTGTGCTATCTTGGCCTTAGCTGGAGTCTGGCTGTTGCACTTTGCATGCAGTCTGCTATCTTGGTCTTAGCTGGGGTCTGGCTGTTGCATTTTGCATGCAGCGTGCTATCTTGGTCTTAGCTGGGGTCTGTTTGTTGCATTTTGCATGCAGTGTGCTATCATGGGCTTAGCTGGGACCTGGCTGTTGCGTTTTGCATGCACTATGCTATCTTGGTCTTAGCTTGGGTCTGTCTGTTGCATTTTACATGCAGTGTGCTAGCTTGGTCTTAGCTGGAGTCTGGCTGTTGCACTTTGAATGTAGTGTGCTATCTTGCTCTTAGCTGAGTCTGGCTGTTGCATTTTGCATGCGCTATGCTATCTTGGTCTTAGCTGGGGTCTGGCTGTTGCACTTTGCATGCAGTGTGCTATCTTGGTCTTAGCTGGGGTTGGCTGTTGCATTTTGCATGCGCTGTGCTATCTTGGTCTTAGCTGGAGTCAGTCTGTTGCACTTTGCATGCAGTGTGCTATGTTGGTCTTAGATGGAGTCTGGCTGTTGCATTGTGCATGCAGTGTGCTATCTTGGCCTTAGCTGGAGTCTGGCTGTTGCATTTTGCCTGCTGTGTGCTGTCCTGGTCTTAGCTGGAGTCTGGCTGTTGTATTTTGCCTGCAGTGCGCTGTCTTGGTCTTAGCTGGAGTCTGGCTGTTGCATTTTGCCTGCAGTGTGATATCTTGGCCTGAGATGGAAGCTGACTGTTGCATTTTGCATGTGTTGTGCTATCTTGGTCTTAGCTGGGGTCTGGCTGTTGCTTTCTGCCTGAGGTGTGCTATCCTGGTCTTAGCCCGAGTCTGGTTGTTGCGTTCTGCATGCAATGTGCTATCTTGGTCTTAGCTGGAGTCTGGCTGTTGCATTTTTCATGTGGCGTGCTATCTTGGTCTTAGCTGGAGTCTGCTGGTGCATTTTGCATGTGGTGTGCTACCTTGGCCTTATCAATCAGGAACCACAAATTAGCATCTAGATGCACACATTGGTCTTACCACACTACCAGCCCTGCATCAGGCAACACTTGCAGTTCCAGCCCTCACAAACCACAACACCTTTTTACTCCTACCTCGAATACTCAACAAGACAACGTTACCACGGTCCCTAAGCTCAAAGGTGCTCTTATAAACGCACGTTCTATCCAAGCTCACGCCCTTGATATTGCTGATCTCATTGTCTCAGACAACCTGGACCTACTTGCAGTCACGGAAACTTGGCTGCACGCAGCCTCTGGACCCTCTCTGACACTCGCTATCCCTGACAACTACACCATAATCAGGTGCGACAGAGATACCAACCAAACTAAGGGCGGCGGCTTAGCCGTCATATTCAAGAATACGCTTAACATCAGAATTGCGGACAGCCTTCAGTTACACTCAGCTGAATCGCTTTCTCTCAAACTATCTATCTCGCCCAATCACACAGCCACTGTTCACCTAATTTACAGGCCTCCTGGACCCACATCTACCTTCGTTGAAGACATCTCCTCTATTCTAGCATCCAGTGCGAAGCCTAGTTCCCAAATCATCATCCTGGGTGACTTCAACCTGGGTTACTTGGACAAGAATGACACCAAAGCCTCAGATCTTGCAAATGTCCTGACTGATTTCGGCTTCACACAACATGTCACAGAGCCCACCCACATCAAAGGTCGTACTCTTGACTGGATTGCCGACTTGAACTGTGCCCTTAATGATATTACTGTTTCCCCCTGCGCTTGGTCTGACCACCATCTTATTTCGTTCTCTATTAACACTAGCCCTCCTGAGGACACACAAAACCTCGCACCGCCCTCGCGCACACGGAATAAAAAAGACATCACTGTTGAGAAACTCTTACCACTCATCCTCCCATTATTGCACGCAGCTTCAGAGTCCTGCACTGACCCCACAGCATTAGTAGACACTTATAATCGTGTTATGCTAAAAGCCCTTAATACTATCGCCCCTATCAAACTGCGTAAACAAAAACCACGGACCCACTTGAACTCTTGGTTCACTCCGCAACTACGTGACCTACGCAAAGAAAAAAGAAAAGCAGAGGCCTCATGGAAAAGTATCCCCTCCCTGGCCAACAAAAATAATCTTACGCTAGCCACCCTGGCCTATAAAGAAGCCATCCTTGCTGCCAAAAAGGAAGCTTATAATAAAAGAATCACCCAAGCCCGCTCTAACACTAAGGAACTGTTTAAGATACTTAAGGAACTGGAGTCCCCTATCGCTCCTCTCAATAAGTGTACCCCTGACACTGATTGGTGTACAAACATCCAAAATGCTTTACTAGACAAAATCACCACTCTCCAAACTAAAATCAAAGCAAAAAAAAACTACCTCTCAAGTTCAACGAGCACCACCCTGAATTATAAAATACAAGCACTCAATCACAACTTCAAACCATTCAGCTTCTCTCCCCTCTCCATCAAGGAAGTAGAAATCATCATATCTAAACTAAAACCTTCCAATTGCCAAGGTGATGCATGCCCCGCTGTCATCATTAAGGAAGCCGCACCCAAGCTCGCCCCATTTATTACCTCCTTCATAAATGCCTCCTTTGAATCAAGCACCGTACCTGACAACCTTAAGGATGCCTGGGTCATACCATTAATTAAAAAAGCCAATCTTGACCCCAGCAACCCTTCAAACTACAGGCCCATCACCACTGTGCCTTTCCTGCTTAAAATCCTTGACCGCGCAGCCTATCTCCAAATCCAGGAGTATCTCGAACGCAACAATCTACTAGGGCTGAGACAATCTGGTTTCCGTCCCAGGCATGGCACTGAGACAGCTTTACTGGACCTGAAAACCCAAATCGAGGACCTGAAAGACAAGGGCAAATTGGCACTCCTGCTCCTCCTTGATCTCTCAGCTGCCTTCGACCTGGTTGACCACCAAATTCTCTGTCATCATCTCAAAATCGCCGCCCACTTCTCGGAAGCAGCCACTTCTTGGATCAGTTCATTCCTTGCCAACAGAACCATGAGGGTCTTCTCTCCACTAGCAGCGGCTGACCCCTCCCACGTCCCCTGTGGAGTCCCACAAGGATCCTGTGTATCTCCCACCCTTTACAATGTGTTTACTAAACCACTCTTTGATATCCTTGATTATCTGGGTGTCTCCTACACTAATTATGCGGATGACACCCAGATACTCATCCCTATCACTGGTGATTTTGTAACCGATTCAAAATCTCTTAATACGGTCTACTCCGTCATCCAGGCCTGGATGGCCAATCATGGGCTCTGCCTTAACGACGAAAAAACAGAGTTAATCATCCTGGGCTCCCAAACTAAACTCGCGAAACTTGACGCCAACTACAATTCCTTCACTATTGACGGGATTGACATCAAAGTGGCCAATGTCACCAAAACTCTAGGAATCTACCTTGATTCTACCCTGTCCCTCACACGACAAACCAATGCAGTTGTCTCTGCATCGTCCTACACCTGCAAATTTATTACAGCCTGCAGGCCATTCCTGACTCCAGACAATTGTCTGACCCTCGCGAGAACCCTCATCTTATCCAAAATAGACTATTGCAATGCCCTATACCTTGGGACGAGCCAAAGAAATCTGGACAAACTACAGGTCACACAAAACAACGCCATTAGGGCAGCATTCAACATACCTAGACGGAATCATATAGCCACTATCAGACGCAACATCCAGTGGTCACCTATCTTGCACCGCATATCACTCAAATCACTTGTGCTCACACACAAGGCACAGAACAATGCAGCTCCAGCCTACTTAATATCACGTTTCTCGCATCACACAGCCACCAGACCCTTGAGAGCTGCCCAGGCGCACACTTTGGACATCCCCAGCTTCAAATTACGCTCGGCAGGAGGGTCAAGTTTTCCGGTCCTTGCTGCCAAGCTCTGGAACTCACTCCCCAATGCACTAAGGAACATTCCGCTTTGCCACGTATTCAAAACCAAAGCTAAACTTTGGTTACGAGAACAAGACATCCTGTAAATTTGTAACTGCTCACAGCGCGTACCCTTCTACTGTAACCTTGGGTACTGCTACTTTGTTGTTATTATCTATGTCATTTTCACCCGTTATGTTATACTGTATCATTGTCATTTTCACCGTTCATGTTATACTGTATCACTACCTATGTAACTGTTAACCTCTTCTCCTGGAACCTGTAACTTCTCCTCTGTAACTTGTAACTGCCTACTAAACATGCGCCCGCAAGCCTCCGGGCAAGGTGCGCAATACAAATAAAATAAATACAAATACCTTGACCTTAGCTGGAGTCTGGCTGTTGCATTTTGCATGCAGTGTGCTATCTTGGCCATATATGGAGTCTGGCTGTTGCACTTTGCATGCGGTGTGCTACCTTGGTCTTAGCTGGATTCTGGCTGTTGCACTTTGCATGCAGTGTGCTATCTTGGCCTTAGCTGGAGTCTGGCTGTTGCACTTTGCATGCAGTGTGCTATCTTGGTCTTAGCTGGATTCTGGCTGTTGAACTTTGCATGCAGTGTGCTATCTTGGCCTTAGCTGGAGTTTGGCTGTTGCACTTTGCATGCAGTGTGATATCTTTGTTTTAGCTCGCGTTTGGCTGTTGAATTATGCATGCAGTGTGCTATCTTGGTCCTAGCTGGAGGCTGGCTGTTATACTTTGCATGTAGTGTGCTATCTTGGTCGTATCTCGAGTCTGGCTTTTGCATTTTGCATGCAGTGTGCTATATTTGTCTTAGATGGGGTCTGGCTGTTGCATTTTGCATGCAGTGTGCTATCTTGGTGTTAGCTTGCGTCTGTCTGTTGCATTTTGCATGTGTTGTGCTATCTTGGTCTTAGCTGGGGTCTGGCTGTTGCTTTTTGCCTGAGGTGTGCTATCCTGGTCTTAGCTGGAGTCTGGTTGTTGTGTTCTGCATGCAATGTGCTATCTTGGTCTTAGCTGGAGTCTGGCTGTTGCATTTTGCATGTGGTGTGCTATCTTTGTCTTAGCTGGAGTCTGGTTGTTGCACTTTGCATGCAGTGTGCTATCTTGGCCTTAGCTGGAGACTGGCTGTTGCATTTTGCCCACAGTGTGCTGTCTTGGTCTTAGCTGGAGTCTGGCTGTTGTATTTTGCCTGCAGTGTGCTGTCTTGGTCTTAGCTGGAGTCTGGCTGTTGTATTTTGCCTGCAGTACGCTGTCTTGGTCTTAGCTGGAAGCTGACTGTTGCATTTTACATGCGGTATGCTATATTGGTCTTAGCTGGAGTCTGACTGTTGCACCTTGCATGCAGTGTGCTATCTTGGTCTTAGCTCGCGTCTGGCTGTTGCACTTTGCATGCAGTGCACTATCTCTGCCTTAGCTGGAATCCGGCTGTTGCACTTTGCATGCAGTGTGCTATCATGGTCTTAGCTGGATTCTGGCTGTTGCATTTTGCATGCAGTGTGCTATCTTGGTCTTAGCCGGAGTCTGGCAGTTGCATTTTGCATGTGGTGTGCTATCTTGGTCTTAGCTGGGGTCTGGCTGTTGCATTTTGCATGCAGGGTGCTATCTTGGTCTTAGCTGGGGTCTGTCTATTGCATTTTGCATGCAGTGTGCTATCATGATCTTAGCTGGGACCTAGCTGTTGCATTTTGCATGCACTATGCTATCTTGGTTTTAGCTTTAGTCTGGCTGTTGCACTTTGCATGCAGTGTGCTATCTGCGTTTTAGCTGGAGTTTGGCTGTTGAATTTTGCATGCAGTGTGCTATCATGGTCGTATCTGGAGTCTGGCTTTTGCATTTTGCATGCAGTGTGTTATTTCTGTCTTAGATGGGGTCTGGCTGTTGCATTTTGCATGCAGTGTGCTTTCTTGGTCTTAGCTTGAGTCTGACTGTTGTATTTTGCATGCGTTGTGCTATCTTGGTCTTAGCTCGGGTTGGCTGTTGCATTTTGCATGCGCTATGCTATGTTGGTCTTAGCTGGAGTCAGTCTGTTGCACTTTGCATGCAGTGTGCTACCTTGGTCTTAGATGGAGTCTGGCTGTTGCATTGTGCATGCAGTGTGCTATCTTGGCGTTAGCTGGAGTTTGGCTGTTGCATTTTGCCTGCTGTGTGCTGTCTTGGTCTTAGCTGGAGTCTGGCTGTTGTATTTTGCCTGCTGTGTGCTGTCTTGGTCTTAGCTGGAGTCTGGCTATTGCATTTTGCCTGCAGTGTGCTATCTTGGCCTTAGCTGGAAGCTGACTGTTGCATTTTGCATGCATTGTGCTATCTTGGTCGTATCTGGAGTCTGGCTTTTGCATTTTGCATGCAGTGTGTTATTTCTGTCTTAGATGGGGTCTGGCTGTTGCTTTTTGCCTGAGGTGTGCTATCCTGGTCTTAGCTGGAGTGTGGTTGCTGCGTTCTGCATGCAATGTGCTTTCTTGGTCTTAGCTGGAGTCTGGCTGTTGCATTTTGCATGTGGTGTGCTATCTTGGTCTTAGCTGGAGTCTGGCTGTTGCATTTTGCATGTGGTGTGCTATCTTGGTCTAAGGTGGAGTCTGGCTATTGCATTTTGCATGCAGTGTGCTATCTTGGTTTTAGCTGGAGTCTGGCTGTTGTACTTCGCAAGCAGTGTGCTATCATGGTTTTAGCTGGGCTCTGGCTGTTGCATTTTGCATTTGGTGTGCTATCTTGGTCTTAGCTGGAGTCTGGCTGTTGCATTTTGCATGTGGTGTGCTATCTTGGTTTTAGCTGGAGTCTGGCTGTTGCACTTTGCATGCAGTGCGCTATCCTGGCCTTAGCTGGAATCTGGCTGTTGCATTTTGCATGCAGTGTGCTAGCTTGGTCTTACCTGGGGCCTGGCAGTTGCATTTTGCATGCACTATTCTTGGTCTTAGCTGGGGTCTGGCTATTCCATTTTGCATGCAGTGTGCTATCTTGGCCTTAGCTGGAGTCTGGCTGTTGCATTTTGCATGCAGTGTGCTAGCTTGGTCTTAGCTGGGGCCTGGCTGTTGCATTTTGCATGCGCTATGCTATCTTGGTCTTAGCTGGGGTCTGGCTGTTGCACTTTGCATGCAGTGTGCTATCTTGGTCTTAGCTGGATTCTGGCTGTTGCATTTTGCATGCAGCATGCTAGCTTGGTCTTAGCTGGATTCTGGCTGTTGCATTTTGCATTTGGTGTGCTATCTTGGTCTTAGCTGGAGTCTGGCTGTTGCACTTTGCATGCAGTGTGCTATCTTGCTCTTAGCTTAGTCTGGCTGTTGCATTTTGCATGCGCTATGCTATCTTGGTCTTAGCTGGGGTCTGGCTGTTGCACTTTGCATGCGGTGTGCTATCTTGGCCTTAGCTGGAGTCTGGCTGTTGCATCTTGCCTGCAGTGTGCTGTCTTGGTCTTAGCTGGAGTCTGGCTGTTGTATTTTGCCTGCAGTGTGCTGTCTTGGTCTTAGCTGGAGTCTGGCTGTTGCATTTTGCCTGCAGTGTGCTATCTTGGCCTTAGCTGGAAGCTGACTGTTGCATTTTGCATGCGTTGTCCTATCTTGGTGTTAGCTGGTGTCTGGCTGTTGCTTTTTGCATGTGGTGTGCTATCTTGGTCTTAGCTGGAGTCTGGCTGTTGCATTTTGCATGTGGTGTGCTATCTTGACCTTAGCAGGAGTCTGGCTGTTGCATTTTGCATGCAGTGTGCTATCTTGGCCGTATATGGAGTCCGGCTGTTGAACTTTGCATGCAGTGTGCTACCTTGGTTTTAGCTGGATTCTGGCTGTTGCACTTTGCATGCAATGTGCTATCTTGGCCTTAGCTGGAGTCTGGCTATTGCACTTTGCATGCGGTGTGCTATCTTGGTCTTAGCTGGATTATGGCTGTTGAACTTTGCATGCAGTGTGCTATCTTGGCCTTAGCTGGAGTCTGGCTGTTGCACTTTGCATGCAGTGTGCTATCTTGGTCTTAGCTGGATTCTGGCTGTTGCATTTTGCATTTGGTGTGCTATCTTGGTCTTAGCTGGAGTCTGACTGTTGCATTTTGCATGCAGTGTGCTACCTTGGTCTTAGCTGGATTCTGGCTGTTGCACTTTGCATGCAATGTGCTATCTTGGCCTTAGCTGGATTCTGGCTGTTGAACTTTGCATGCAGTGTGCTATCTTGGCCTTAGCTGGAGTCTGGCTGTTGCACTATGCATGCAGTGTGCTATCCTGGTCTTAGCTGGATTCTGGCTGTTGCATTTTGCATTTGGTGTGCTATCTTGGTCTTAGCTGGAGTCTGACTGTTGCATTTTGCATGCAGTGTGCTACCTTGGTCTTAGCTGTATTCTGGCTGTTGCACTTTGCATGCAATGTGCTATCTTGGCCTTAGCTGGAGACTGGCTGTTGCACTTTGCATGCAGTGTGCTATCTTGGTCTTAGCTGGATTCTGGCTGTTGAACTTTGCATGCAGTGTGCTACCTTGGCCTTATCTGGAGTCTGGCTGTTGCACCTTGCATTCAGTGTGCTATCTTGGTCTTAGATGGAGTCTGGCTGTTGCATATTGCATGTGGTGTGCTATCTTGACCTGAGCTGGAGTCTGGCTGTTGCATTTGCATGCAGTGTGCTATCTTGGCCATATATGGAGTTTGGCTGTTGCACTTTGCATGCTGTGTGCTACCTTGGTCTTAGCTGGATTCTGGCTGTTGCACTTTGCATGCAGTGTGCTATCTTGGCCTTAGCTGGAGTCTGGCTGTTGCACTTTGCATGCAGTGTGCTATCTTGGTGTTAGCTGGATTCTGGCTGTTGAACTTTGCATGCAGTGTGCTATCTTGGCCTTAGCTGGAGTCTCGCTGTTGCACTTTGCATGCAGTGTGATATCTTTGTTTTTGTAACGCTCACCTGATTCCCGCAGAGGCGCCGGTCTTGACTGGGTGAATGCCGTATCTTCAAAGGTGATGTGTAACACACGGTTGGCTCTTTGGGCTGGACCTCTGTGCACTGTATGTCTGACTCGAAGAGTAAGATGTCTGCAGATAGAAAATATGGGATTAATGAACTGGGGTTATTGGGTGCCTCTCTCCTCTTCCCTTTCTCTTCTCCTGTAGAACCCCAAAGGTTAACACCCTCACCTTAGGTAAGTGAACACCGAGCTCTCCATCTGCCTCGGGGCAGGGTGCCGTAACCAGTTTCTTCACTGGATAAGGGTGCAGGCCTCTTGACCTCAGAGGACTGCTGTCCGTCGTTAACTGCACGAACGGTAAGTTCTGGGCACTTCAAATGTCTTAAAAGTCTTCTGTAATGATATCTCTTGTTTTGCAGGGTTCCGGCGATGGCGGATGGCGGGCTGATGAGAGTTGAGGATCGAACCCGCGTGAGGAATAGAAGCGCCTGAAAGCACGTAAGTAAGCGCTTGTAGCCTGCTTCACGATGCGCACTAACTGTCCATTTTATCTTGCAGGTACAAGTTCGGAGCTTTAGAGAAGCTGAAGGGTGCTGGAATACCCACTGGATTCGGCGTGGGAAGGAGTAATGGCACGTGAGTAATAAAGTTGCCCAATGTCTTTAAACGCACCTTCTTTTGTCTTTCAGATGCGGGATGCAGCGCCGAAGGCCTCCGGAGCGTGCAAAGAGCTGGTAAGCTTTTGTCTTTCAGATGCCGGAATGCAGTGCGAAGACCTCCGGAGCCTGCGAAGAGTAGGTAAGCCTTTGTCTTTCAGATGCCGGAATGCAGCGCGAGGCGTTGGTGACAGCCGATGGACCAGGTAAGAGATGCGCTGCCACTGAAGACCGTAGTGCTAACCTGTTCTTTCTTTGTCTTTACAGGTGCTGCTGAAGACTGGATTCCAGGATGGTAAGCCTTTGTTCCCTTAGGCCCAGGATCAGAAGCAGAAGACACGATGAGCGTTCTGCTGCAGAGAATGCAGAATAACGCAAAGCAAGATTCATCCATCGGGTGTGGTTTAAATAGCCTCCTGTAGTGCTTAGGTGTCTCCTTCCACAGCCACGCCTAGGTAAGAAAAGAGTTCCTGCTTTCCAGAAGAGTTCCAGTGTTCTGAACCTAGGGAGTGGCTCCTGCCCCACCCAACAGGAACAGTAGTCCCAAACAGAAGAGGATCAGGGGTTCAACTGGCAGGTAAGTAAGCAGCATGGTCTGCTGCAGGTAAGTCCACCCAAGCATTATGAGCCCGGCGCTTCCAGCGCTGGGACTGGGCATCTTTATGAGCCTGGTGCCACTAGCGCCAGGACAGGGTCCAAAAGGTCCCAATTGGGACTGGCTGGTACTCGGAACCGGGGTTATGGGTCTGCTTCCAAGGGAGTCGGGCAAGTCCTGATCTTTTGGAAGCAGAGATCATGACAGCACCCCCCTCAAGGCCCCTCCCAAACCGGGCTTCTCCGGGGGTTTGGGCTTGTTAGGAAATGTTCGATGAAATCTTTTGATTAGACGAGGCGCGTGGACATATTCTGCAGGTTCCCAGGATCTTTCTTGGGGACCGTAGCCTTTCCAGTCAATCAGGTAAAATAGTTTAGATTTGCAGATCTTGGAATCCAGGATGCTTTTGACTTCAAACTCGAGTTCTCCATCAACTAGAATAGGTTTTGGAGATGTAGTTAGTCGGGTTTGAGGTTGCACAGGTTTTAATAGAGAGACGTGGAAGACCAGATGTATCTTCATGTGAGGGGGCAAGTCCAACTTGACCGCTACTGGATTTACTATGGTAGTGATGGAATAGGGACCAAGGTATCTTGGGTTGAATGTGCGTGGTCCTTTTAGAGGTAGATATTTGGTGGATAACCAGACTTGATCTCCTACTTGATATTGGGGGGCTTCCTTCCGATGTTGGTCTGCTCCTTTCTTGTATTGTTCTTTGGCCCTTTGAAGGTGAGAAACGGCTTCCTTAAAGGCTTGGGTGATTGTAGAATGCAGGTGGTCTACTGCTGGTGTTCCAAGATCTTGGAGTGGATCCAACTCCGAGGTTCGAGGGTGACTACCGTATAAAAGAAAAAACGGGGTCTTCCCAGTTCCCGAGTGGACAGAGTTATTGTAGGCATATTCGGCTATCCAAAGGATATCTTTTTAAGTTTTTTCAGTTTGTTGTAGCATGCAGCGCAAATACTGTTCCAGAGTTTGATTGGTCCTCTCGGTTTGTCCGTCGGTTTGAGGGTGGTGGCTGGTCGAAAGTCTCACATCAATTTGAGCCGACCGACAGCAACTTTGCCAACAATGAGAAATAAATTGACTACCTCGATCCGAAATTAGAACTGAAGGAAAACCGTGCAGTCGGACGATGTTTTCGAGAAATTCTCGGGCCAGAGTTGCTGCTGTTGGTAAGCCTTTGAGTGGAATGAAATGCGCCATCTTGGAGAATAGGTCCACGATTACTAGGATCGTATTGTATCCGGAGCATGGAGGTAGATCGGTGATGAAGTCCATAGAAAGCATATGCCAAGGGCGAGGCGGGATGTCAATAGGGCGTAAGAGGCCGGCTGGTTTTTCCTTTTGACTCTTGTTTTGGGCGCATACTCCACAGGACATTATAAAGTCTCTGATATCTTTTTTCCAAGACGGCCACCAGAAGTAGCGCTTGATCTTTTCCGAGGTCTTGGTCATACCGGGATGTCCTTCCATTAAAGAATCGTGATAACAAGAGATTACCTTTTTCTGTAAATCTGTGCTGGGCAGGTATAACCGTTCTTGGAAATATAATAGGTTGTCCTTCACCGTAAAGTCCTTTCCCTGCAGATGCCAATTCTGTATGTCTGCTGGAGTTACCAGTAGCCTGGCTTTATCCTTAACTTCCTCTATGGATTGTGTGGCGATTACACCTAGAATTCTTTGTTCGGGAATGATAGGTACAGGTTTAGGATTGATCAAATGTTCTTCCACTCCCATCCGAGAAAGGGCATCAGCTTTACCGTTTTTTGTACCAGGTCGAGAGGTAATTATGAAGTCAAACTCAGCAAAGAATAGTGCCCAACGGAGTTGCCTAGTGGATTGAGCTTTTGCGGTTTTCAAATATTGCAGGTTTCGGTGATCTGTAATCACAGTAACGGTGTGTCGGGCCCCCAGAAGATAATGCCGCCAAGCCTTAAAGGCGGACTTGATAGCTAGAAGTTCCTTATCAGTAATAGTGTAATTGATTTCAGGAGGCGAGAATTTGCGGGACCAAAATGCCACGGGATGCAACTGATTGGTTACTGGGTCCTTTTGTGATAGAACTGCCCCCATGGCAAGGCTCGAAGCATCAGTTTCAAGGATGTAGGGGAGTTCTGGGCGAGGATGTTTTAAGATCGGTGCAGAGATAAATCTAGTCTTCAAATTCTGGAAAGCTTGATCCGCCTCGGTAGACCATTCAAAACGTTTGTTTTTCTTTAACAAGGCGGTGATGGGCTGGACTATTCGAGAGAATTCGGGGATAAACCTGCGGTAAAAGTTAGTGAAGCCTAACATGCTTTGAACACCTTGTACGGAGGATGGCGATGGGCATTTGAGAATTGCATCGACCTTCTTTGAATCCATACGCACTCCGCTAGGTGATAATATGAATCCCAAGAATTCAACTTCAGTCACGTTGAAAACACATTTTTCCAACTCAGCGAAAAGTTTGTGTTGACGCAATCTCTCGAGGACCATTTTCACGTGTTTCCGATGTTCAGTTTCCGATGAAGAATAAACGAGGATGTCGTCAATGTAAACAACAACACACACATCTATGAGCTCTCTGAGGACATCGTTCATAAAGCGGCCGGGGCATTGCAAAGTCCGAAGGGCATGACCTGATATTCAAATAGCCCATACTTGGTGCGGAAGGCCGTCTTCCATTCATCGCCCTCTTTTACTCGTACCAAGTGGTAGGCTCCTCTAAGATCCAGCTTTGTATATATGCATGCTTTTCTGACTTGGTCCAGGAGTTCAGGGATCAAAGGTAACGGATATCTATTCTTAACGGTGATCTGGTTCAGGGCGCGATAATCTATACACGTTCTACGGTCCCCTTCTTTTTTTGGAACGAAGAACAAAGCTGAGGAAGCAGGGGACTTGGAAGGACGAATAAACCCATTCGCTAGCTATTGATCCAGGTATTGTCGGAGGTGAAGATTCTCAGGCTCGGTGAGGGCATAAATTCTACTACAAGGAGGAGTAGATCCAGGTATCAGGTCTATCCGGCAGTCATAAGACCTATGAGGAGGTAGAGAGTTAGCCTGATCCTTCCGGAAAACATCTTGGAATTCTAGGTATTCAGGAGGTAACTGGGGAGCCTCCGAGGAAATTGCTGCCAGTGCAACACCAGGTCGAGGGTGACAAGTAGAGACACATTCTGGAAACTGAACCGTTCTTGCTCGCCAATCGATCTGAGAATTGTGCTTCTCTAACCAAGGAATTCCTAGAATAATCTGGAACTGAGGGGTCTTGATCACATCGAACACAATCTTCTCATGGTGTCCATCTTGACTTACTAGCGTCACTTCTTGGGTGATATGCGTTACTGGTCCGGAGGCTATCTCCGTACCATCCACCGTAGTAATGACGTCCTTTACAGCCTTTGGACAAAGAGTCAGATTCATCCTCAAAACCATTTCATGATCCACATAATTGCCGATGGCACCGCTGTTGACGTAAGCTTCTATCGCATGTAATCGATCCGGATGTTCAGGGCTAATGAGGACCATAGGTATCACGAAATGCGAGGTCACTGAACTGGTTTTAACGCTCGGCAAGAGGACCTCTATTCTTGTCGGGCAAGGTCGTTTCCCTGCTCACAGTTTGTGACCCTGGAAACTGCAGCTCCTACTGCCTTCTTGGCTGGTTTCACCGGACAGTCTCGAAGAAAGTGCCCCGAGTTTCCGCAATAGAGGCATAATTGCAGCTGTTTTCTCCTTTCCCGCTCCTTTTGTGTTAGTGGTCCTTTCAGGCCCCCTATTTGCATGGGTTCTCTGGAGTCTACTCCTTTGGTAGGAGTTGGTGGTTTGGAAAATACTAAAGCATCAAACTTGGAACGATCGGCCTTCCTGTTCTGCAGTCTGTGGTCAATTTGAACGACTAAGTCAATATAGTCCGAACAGTCTTGTGGGGGATTCACTACTTGGGCTAACACATCTTTGAGCTCTCCACATAGACCTCTATAAAACAGCGTAATCCTTTTGTCCTCAGGCCATCGAGTTTCCACTATCAGTCTGTTGAAAGACGCAATATAAGCCAAAAGGTCTTGATTACCCTGTCGCAATGAAAGGAGCTCATTGTCCAAGGCCTGCCCCTGTGAATGTCTTGCAAACAGTTTTTCCATACTGCGCTGAAAAGCTTGAAAATCATGGAGAACCGGATCATCTTGATTAACTAGAGGGATCGACCAGTCTGCCGCATTGCCACTAAGGTACGAAAGCACGAAAGCTACCTTAGCTTGATCAGTTGGAAAGGCTGCTGGTCGGCATAAGAAGTGCAACCGGCACTGATTAATAAATACTGCAAACCACTTTGGGTCACCAGAAAATCGTTCGGGCGGAGCCAGAGGTACATTCCCAGGTAGGTTGATCTGCACTGGGTTCGTAGAGGATGTTGAAGGAAGATTTGCCCCTGATGCGGGTAACGGAGTTTGTCCGGCTTGTGACTGTAGCAATTGTCTAGCGAGATCGTCTGTTCGCTCCTTGGAAATAATCAGTTCCCTTCTTAGAGCATTCATTTCCTGACGGGCTGCATGCACTTCTGCTCTTAGTTCCCCAAGTAACTGGACTAGCTGGTCGGTATCCGAGGTTTCCATAGCGCCTGGGTGGGAGTTTTGCGGTAGGCTTTGTGTTCTGTAACGCTCACCTGATTCCCGCAGAGGCGCCGGTGTAGGGGAGGAATGGCCACGAGGCCCTCCTCACCTACAGCTCCCTCCCCAGGTGAGGGCCATGGCTCGTTGGGCGCACCCTCATGCCACCCGGGCCCAGGTGGAGGGGGGTTCACCCGCCGACGACATTGCCCACACGCACCCCGTCTTTGCATTCACCAAAAATTAAGTTAGGCCTAGACGCCATCTTGCCCAGCAAACATGGTGTGAGTTCAGCACACTGTAACGAGGCCCCCACCTTTGGAGGGCCTTTCATGCATCTCTGTCGCCTCAGCAGCCCTGACAGATCCACTGCGAGCGCGTTCCCATGAGAAAGTCGGAGATGAGCTAAACCCGAGACGCCAACACGGCAACATTATATTAGTAACAATGTGATATTGCACCCCGTATGACCCGGACCGCAAGGCCGGGGTAGCGAGGAAAAAAGCTGAAGCATCACTATCTGAAGAAGGTAGAAAACAATTCAAGTATTGGTATTAATGAACTACCTCTGTTTAAAATGTGAATAAGCCATAAAAATGTAACGTTATATGATATCCCTCCAGGTCTGGACTGATGCTGCTATAACCACGGAGAAAGATGTTGACCAAACGTGTAACCTCTACCTGTAAAAGTGTTTTTCAATAGTATGTAGAAACTTGAACTCATATATGTTTTTCACCCAAAGCGGTGAGCCTCAATCTCTGTAGGCCATAACCTAGATATCCCTCGTATAACGTCTAATGTACATACAATACGCACACAACGTAGTGAATATAATGTGAGGTAATGAAAAGGTACTGGAACCGACTGTATTAAAGAAATGTGTAACGAAATTGAAGTATATATATATGTGTCTAAATAACGTCAAAATAAGGCAGAACAGTATAGAACTTCTGCATCCACTGATCAGCAACGCACGAGGAAAATACCTTTGTGGGTATATGCAAGGCCATTCCCTCTCCCACCCCACCAAGCCTGCCAGATAAAAAAGCTAAGACTTGTGCCGCGCTCCCTCACCTCCCCCAACCAAGCTGGCGTTACTTCAGAGAGTCAGAGGCCCCGGCGCCGCAACCAAGGCCACAGCCCGCCACCTGTGTTATTTACAGCACGGTAATAAACCCACGGATGAACCCACTGATCTACCAGCACCCTTTCATAAATCCCACGAACCCCCCAAGAATCCTGACCCCGTGTAAGGACGACCCCCATCATTGAGACAAGACACAGAGACCCATCTATATAATAACTTCTAACGCAGCAGACAGACATGTATCATTCGGCCCAGGCCCCAGAGCCCCGTCCCGCGACCTAAAATACCGGTCAATAGGACACAGGTAAATCTCACCCCAACCGACGACCACCAGACCTCTCACAAGGTGCATTCCTCATGTGTTGTGTTTATTTTTATAAGATAAGCTGCTGAAGCAATTTATCAATGAACTCAAATGTCATTTTCTGAATAACTGCAGTGTGCATGGCCTAGGGCAAATGAGACAGGAAAGGTATTCGTCATTGTCACAGGCTGCCCCAGCACATCAACACCGCACGGATGACCTCAAGCCGGCCTGCCAGGCCCAACCCAACCCACGAGGCTGACCAGTGACGTCGTCCCGCCAGGACCAACCCCGCTGCAGCAACACCTATAGTTAGTCGACGCCACCCAATCCCGATTGACCTGTGCCCCCTATAGTGTTTAGGTGCTGATGACGTTTCTTGTATTAGAAATACGCCTGTCTTTGCTATTGTCAGGCAGAGCGCTCTCGTAGGTTGCAGAGTTCTTTGCATGCCATATTCTTGGATAAACTCCCACTTACGCTCACCCGCACTCTGTCTCGGTCTTATTCCCACTACGGGAGAGTCCCTTCTTGTCTCTCATTGCGGGGAGGATCGTGCTGAATTGGGGGCGCTTCCCTTCAGTGGTGACCCCGACGTGATATCTCCAAACTATTTTTCCTAACTCCTTCTTAACGACCCCCTTGTGCACGAGAATCTCCGGTCGAGAAGGGATACGCACGGTGAGCCGTCTCCGGGAGGCCGCCCGCCAACGGCGACCGGCACAATAAGAAGTGCGCACTCAATGAGAAAGGGTACGGGATCCCGATTGGAAAAAAATCCCCTTTGAGTGCCGCTCGCCGGAGCCAGGGGCTGACCGTTGAGTTACCGGTGACGCCGCCTGGACGGACCCAGTTTCGGAGAGTATCGGTTCAAGACGGGCACGTGAGTACCGAGTGCGAGTGATCGTCAAGGGGAAAAGAAGGGGAAATTGGGAACAAAAGAACGGGGACAGGTAGAGGAGAAGAATATCGGGGGTCTACTACAGACGGGTCTTGAAACTTTCTTTATTCTTTCTTTTGCATATGGCCATTAGGAGTAAGAAATAAGTGACGTGGTAGAAGTGACGGAAACCTAGCTCCGAGAGGGGGTGGAAGGCGGCGCCGCATAGTGCTATCTAGACTAGTACTGGGAATATATGAAGAAGTGAGAAATAAGTTATTGGTGTCTAGCAAAAGGAGACACCGGGAATATTTTTTAGTGATTGTGCTCTCTCTCTCTATTTCTTCTTTTTCCATTTCCACGGGGTAGGGGGCGAAAATGAGAAGGGTATAAAGAAGTTAGAACATCTTAAAAAGTGGGGACTCAGTAGTGGCACGTACAGACGTGAACACAGTAACCTTAGCAGGAAAACAGGGACAGCTGGTTAGGGAGGAAAGGGAGGAAAAAAAAAAAAAAAAAAAAAAACAAAAGTGTGAGTGGAAAGCATTGTGAAGGGTGCGCGCACCGTACGAGTGTTAGAGACGAACAGGTGGCCGTGAGGTGGTGTCAGAGAGTGTGGCCGTAACCAGTACTTGATCAATTACAAGTGAGATCACATAAGAGTGCCTGGGAATGGGAAAGAGATGAGATATGGTGAGTGAGAAGAGATTTGTGCAGTGAATGACAGTGGGTGATAATTTTGAGAGGTCCGCTCTTGTCTGTGCCATAAAGGTATACATACGCATATTTACACCTAATCAAAAGTAACGAAGGCGAACGCGGTAGCGCTAGCAATTTAGAGGATGGGGGCTGAAACTCCCTTGTCACACATTTGTAAGAGCTTGCCGGGATATACTGAACGCATAAATAAATATCATGATCAATGGTTAACAGAATTGAAAGGGGAGGGGTTGCCCCAGATTTGGCCAGAAGGAGGGTCGTTTGACAAAAGCGTTCTTGATATGGTATGTACATGTATTCGCCTCAAGTATAAGGGAAAACAATGGCAGAATAGGAAGGAGATATTAGATCTTTGGAGATTGTTTGAGGAAGTACCCCCACCCAAAGCTCCAGCTCCAAATATTGATTTACCTTCCACCACAGACAATCCACTAATGATCCCGCGAGAAGAAAAGGAACAGGTAAGCACAGAACAACCTGCGGAAGTGGTTATGTTGTACCCAATGTTACCTAAACCAGCCCCTGCAGCAGGATACAGCGACCCGATTTATGTGCCCCCCGCTTCGACCAGCACACCACAAAGACCAACTGCACCCCCACCATACGAAAACACCAGAGAGGGCGCCCAGGGAGGCACACAAAGGGTGGACATAGAGAAGTTAACGAGTGACTTAGAGTCGAGGCTTACAGTGGCAAGAGATGAACTCTCAAGAATAAAAGACATATGTGAACGCACAGCATGCGCCCCCACGCAATATGGGCGCACGTCTAGAGCGTCGAGCGAAAGTAGACCAATTGAGGAAGGATGGAAAAAGGGGGAAATATTGTTCAGAATTGAGGAAGAACCGACCAGGATAATAGAAGTAGGGACAGCAGAAGGAAGCATTGGTAATGTCTCGCGAGAGAGAGGGATCAGAGAGGATTTGTTATGTGATGTCAGAGGAGGAGGGGATGAGAGTGATAGATTGAGCATGGCAGTAGGAGGAGACGGCGAGGAGCTAGATGGTGCATGTTCACTGGGGACTATAGAAGATGAATGGATGGGACGACTAAGAAATAGGGTGGGGAAGATGGCGTCATTAGAGTCAGCAGTGACTAAGGAAAAGGAAGCTGCAACGGCAAAAGGGAAATTACAACTCCCATTACTGCACAGGGGAGGTGGGAGGCCAAACTATATACCGTGGGCTCAGATGGACAAGGCTAATTTAATGAAATTACTACCACAGCTGTCAGGAGGGGCAAGCAAGTGGATATATGCATTTGAGAAACATACCGCTGGTATACCGCTGGCAGTAGGCGATGTGAAAAGCCTACTAGTGTCCGCAGTAGGGGATCAGGCAGACAGAGTATGGGCTAAAGCGGGTTTTCCAGCTGTAACTTTAGAGTGTGATCGCCATGATGGGGCTTCTTTTAACACCGTGCGAGCAAGGGTGTGGGACGCACTGCGGGAAACCTTCCCAGATACCCCTGATTTGCAGTCAGTAATGCAATGTACCATGAATGACGGGGAGGACGCTATGGATTACATTCTCCGGGTGCAGGAGATGTGGAGAGCGGAAACGGGTACGCCCTGGCACCAATCCACGTCTCTATTTTACTTCATCATTAAGAGAGGGCTCCCAAAGGAAGTGCAAAAGGCACTAGATAAAATAGCAGGTGTTGAGGCAAAAGGCTGGCCGGAGATCCAAAGCATAATAGTACACCATTGTAAACGGATCAAAGAAAGAGAGAGGGAAGTAGCACAGAAAAGGTTGGCGGATGAGGCGAAGTTGGTGCAATCAAAATTGGTGAAGGTCGCAGCAGCGGTAGCGGGACTCCCACTCATACGGGAGGGAGAGGAAGGAGAGGAGGGGCGAATAGCAATACAAGGAAGAATAGCAGCGAATTGGGCAGGACAAGGGCAACGACAGTGGACAGAGCAGGAGCAGAACGGAGGTCCAACGTGGCAAGAGTGGGCCCCAAGAGGAGGAAGAGGTGGGTACAGGGGTCGAAGAGGAGGACAAGGGTATGGAGGAATGGGAGGAAATGGGTGGCAGGGTCCCAGAGGTCCACAGGGGAGCTGTTGGAATTGTGGGAGATGGGGGCATTACTCAAGAGAATGTAGGAGCAGACAAAACAACGGTTTCCAAGAGATAGAACAGTACGGACACCCCCATCCAGGAAGCCCCTACGGCCTCCCCATGGGACAATACCAGCAACCAGACAATGTAGTACAAAGGAGTAACGCACAACTGCACGGACATCAGTACCGAACACAAACCAGCCCACAGAATAATGACAATGTGCACTACACGCCTGGTAACACTTTCGCCACAGTAGCTAATGGGGCACCCGCCCCCGCACCTTACAGTGGAGTGTCAGTGGTTTCGGGGAACATTTTCGATCAAGGGGGGGCAATGAGACACCCCGCATAGGACAGCCCACAGAGAGCACTTGCGTGTCCAGTACTGTCTACGACCCACAATGCATCAGAGGAACCATTGATAGGAGCGCAGATAGGAGACAAGCAATTCATTTTCATGGTGGATTCGGGAGCGGAGAAATCATGCATTAGAGAGGGCCGATTCCCGTTATCTAATAGAACGTTAGAGACGCAGGGGTTCTCTGGGGCTGTAATTGAAGTTCCTTACACAGAGGTATTGGATGTGACAGTAGGGGGTAAAACAGTGAAAGCACCCTTACTGTACTATGAAAACTCTCCCATCAACTTACTGGGGAGAGATCTCTTGAGCAAACTAAACATGACAATATCATTCACAGGGAGCGGTATCGTATGTTCAACGCCAGGCATATGCCCCCTCCGTATATTAGCAGTAATACACGGCCACACAATCATGAAAGAGATCAGAGGGGTACCGAGAAATGAGGAGATGTTTGTCGAAGGTATGAGAACATTGGCTCTCATAGTACCAGAACTAAAAAGGGTGGAGTGGAGGATCCCAGCAGAATTCCTTTTTCGTCCCATAGCAAGCCCTGACACTGCTCTTGGGACAGTACTATCGTTGGATTTGCATGCAATACATGTATCAACAAACAGAATATGTGTGATTGGTATTGACATGGAAGGGTGTGAGTGGCGGACAGTATTGTGTACAAATGCAAATATCCCGCTGAGAGAGCTCTCTGACGAGGAGCTATTTTCCGACACTGAGGGAGATGGTGAAGTAGTGATGGAACTGGCAATGCCCTGCGACATTGTAGTTACAGCCAGACAAACTAAGGTTGAACTAATGGCGGTAGTAGGAGCACCGCACACATTTTTTAATGAAGACATGAGTTCAGTACCCACTAACTTATGGACTAATGGCCCCCACGATGTAGGGTTGCTGCATGAAGTTCAGCCTGTGGTGATAAAAGTAAAACAGGGAGCAATACTACCCCGGGTGAAACAATATCCACTGTCGCGAGAAGCAGAAGAAGGGATCAGAGAGACAATAGAAGCACTGCTAGCACAGGGTATAATCGTGCCCTCAAACTCCCCATGCAACACATGCATTTACCCAATCAAAAAAGCGAAGGGGGGTTCATGGAGGATGATACAAGATTTACGCCCACTGAACGATGTGGTAATGAAGGAGTTCCCTCTAGTCCCGAACCCGGCGACAATACTGTGCAACATTCCAAAAGTAGCATCACACTTCACAGTAATTGACTTAAAAAATGCATTTTTTTCGATTCCCTTAGCAGAAGAGAGCAGGTACTTGACAGCATTTACATTGGGAGGAAGGAGGTTCGAACACTGCAGACTACCACAAGGATATTGCGAGAGCCCAAGCATATTTAACAGGGTACTACATGAAGATCTGGGGAATTTGTCTGTAGAAAGCACAGTGATTCAGTACGTTGATGATTTATTGGTTTGTGCACAGGACGAGGAAGAGTGTAGACAAGACTCGATAACACTCTTGACATTATTGGCCAATAAGGGGTACAAGGTGGACAAGGGGAAAATTACAATACTGTCTGACAGAGGTCCTATACTTGGGTCAGTTGATATCAAAGGATGGCAAGCGAATTATACCAGACAGGGCACAGGCGATTAGAACAATTGGAGAGCCCAAAACAGTAAAAGAGATGCAGAAATTTCTGGGTATGTGTAACTATTGCCGAGCATGGATATTGGACTATGCGGCGTACACAAGGCCCCTGCTACAGGCACTGAAAGAAGCACAACAAGAACACAAACACATAGAATGGACAGAGGTGATGAACACAGCATTTAACTCACTAAAAGAGCTGATATCAAGCGCTCCAGTACTAGCAAACCCAGATTATGGGCGCGAATTCTTCTTATTTTCACACTGCAAAGGAACACTGATGACAGCAGTACTGACACAGAAAACATCTTTAGGGCACAAGCCACTCGCTTACTATAGCGGCACCCTAGACGCAGTAATGCAAGGTCATTTCGCGTGCGAGCAATCCCTAGCTGCAGCCGCGTTCGCAATTGAAAAAAGTGCCACGATAGTGATGGGCTGCCCGGTGACACTGTTTGTGGAACACTCACTTTTTGCAATATTAGAGCGAACAAAGAGCACATTGACAACACAACGCGCCACAGCATATGAGATAATACTGTCCAGCGCTAACATCCATATAGTAAGATGTAAAACAGTGAACCCAGCCACATTCATCACAGAGGCATGCACCGTAGAGGACATGCAAAACCATAACTGCGCCACGTACACAGGTGACGAAAGTAAGGATCCAGTGATTTTTGAAAATGCCCTGACCGAGGGTGAGGTGTATTTTGTGGACGGGTCAGCATCAATAGACATGGAGACAGGAGAAAAGCATGTGGGTATGGCAGTGGTACGATTAGAGGAAGATGAATATGAGATACTAGTACAACACCGCCTCCCATCACACTATTCAGCACAAGCAGCAGAACTAATAGCGCTAATAGAAGCATTGCATGCCGCCAAGGGATGCGCAGTGACCATATACACAGACTCAGCATACATGACAACAACAGTTCACGGTGGGTTGGCCCGGTGGGGGCGGAGAGGGTTCCGACGAGCAGACGGAACGCCAGTCCAGCATGCAGAATTATTGAAAGAACTGATTGAGGCCCTGCAAGACCCCACGGCAGTGGCCATCGTAAAATGTCAAGCTCATACCACCAATACAGATTTTGTATCTTTGGGGAACGCGGCAGCAGACGCCGCTGCCAAAGCAGCTTCATATCTACAAAAAGGTGAAATAGGAGAGTACATGTTGCACCACACAGCAAGCCAAGAGGTCCCCACAGGATACAACATGATGTCCACACAGGAGATAATAGAGCTGCAAGAGGGAGCTAGTGCAGAGGAAAAATTGCTGTGGACTAAGAGAGGATGCAGCAAATCACCGACTGATTTATTGTGGCGACAAGAGAGTTCAGGAAAAGTGGTAATGCCAATTACGCTGTTAGAAATAGCATTTCAACAACTACACTTTCCCGCACACAACACGAAGAAACACATAATGGCAGAGATACAAGAAGATTGGTTTGCACCGTGCCTCCAGGAACACGTCACAAGGTTAGCCCTAGAATGCACGACATGTCAAATTTACAACTCAGGTATGACCTTGCGTACACTAAGGGGTACGATACCAAAACCAAGTGGCCCATTCAGAGAGCTCCACATTGATTATGTAGACATGGGAGAAAGGTGTAATGGGGCTCGATACATGATTGTGGTTGTATGTCCATTTTCGAGGTGGGTGGAGGCAGGCCCATGTGCCCGCCCTGACGCGAAGGGCGCCGCGAAGTTCCTAGTGCGGGAAGTGTTTCCGCGCTGGGGAATTTGCGACGTTATTCGCTCAGATAACGGGACGCATTTTGTTAATGAATTATTTAAAGAAGTGACTACATTATTGGGAATAAAGCACAAATTATGTTCGATTTATCATCCTCAAAGTAATGGCGTCGTGGAAAAGATAAATGGCCTGTTAAAAAGCAGATTATCAAAACTTTGTTTTTCCCTTAAAAAGACTTGGATGTACTGCCTGCCTTTGGCCTTGTTTGAACTACGAAACCAGCCAAGTAAGGATCACCATTTGTCCCCGCACGAGATCGTCACGGGAAGAAGAATGCATACAGCGCATTCGCCTCTCCGTGAGCGTTCTGATGCACACAGAAGCGCAGCTATATTGGGGGAGGAGTTCACAGAATATCTGCGAAAACTGACACGGGCAGCGCGCGTAATTGCAAAGCAACTAGCCCCCCCCTCGACAAGAGAGGAGGGGAACGCGACTGAACCAAACAGGTTGCCTGAAAAACCACTACAGCTAATGCCTGGTGACCTTATATATGTTAGAAGTTTTGTGCGGAGGTGGAACGCACCACGTTTCCATGGCCCCTATGAGGTAGTGTTTTGCACACCTACAGCAGTAAAGGTGAAGGGCCTGCGATATTGGGTGCATTTGACAGACGTACGTAAAGCTTACAGCGCTGCGGAAAGTGAGGTGCAGGACGAGGCACAGGCAACAGCGGACGATGAAGTTGTGCGGAATGAATGATTGGAATTTTGTGTGCTTTATGAGATGAACAGTGAGCACAATTAGCGCGCAACAAATGTCCTGGACTAAAACATGTACATATGTATATGTAAATTTTCTTTTTATTACAATTTTTGAAAGTTTTGCGTGGGGTTCTTTTTTCCCCTCCTGTGCTCTTTAAGATGTTTTTATTATTGTTGTTTTTAAAATGTCATGTTTTTTATTATTTATATATATATAGTAAGGTACGAATAATGATGATTGAAAGGCTACCTTGTCTGTCAACACACCCCCTCCCTCACCCAACCCCATATTTTATCACCGAAACGTTACAACGTGGAAATGCTTACATGTTTGTATTTAATGAACTCTTGTGTCTCAAACAGGATTTATCATGGCATCGAATGGGCAGCCTGCAACTAATAGATATGTTAGATTTAGAGAAATGTTAGTGGCTAGATTAACATATTCATTTGAATGTGGTTTATCAATGTGTGCTATCGTGTTCTTCATCTCAATGTTTTGTCTGGTATTACACTGGATTATAGCGTTCATCTCTACCGAGATGAACGAGGGGGGAGGGGGGAACAACACCACCCTTGCCCCTGGAACGAAAACAATTCCGACTGTAGGTATCAAAGAAGGTGATTTCTTGATCTGGGATGGATCACACTTTGTGTGGGGATACTATACTACACCACCCACTGCTGTCCTCTCACAATCGAGAACCAAAAATGTAAATAATGACACAGTGTCCCAACCTGGAACATACAACAACCACACGATCCCTCCCGCCCCAATTTCAAACAACGATCTCTTGTTTATTAAGGAGGATGGAAAAGTGATTATGATGACAGAACACAAGACCCTATATGAAGAATTAGAAAAGGGGGGTGGGAGGGAGGAAGGGGGGCCTGGTTCTTCACCTACTATAACGAGAAGGTACAGAAGAAGGGAGAAAAGTAGGCGGAGAAGAGAGACTGGTGGGAAAGGGTATGATGAGTATTATGGACTAGGGCTAGACAAAATGGAAGACCCACGACACCCACACCAAGCAAATAAATGGTATGCAGATATGAGCGCAACAGCCAAACAAACAACCAATGAGAGCTGTTATGTCTGCTCACTTATCCCCCATGCATCAGGCACACCTAAAGTATTGTTGCCACGAGAATTGCCCATTGTGGATGCCCAATGTCTCCTTCATCTCACGCTGTGTAGAATAAAGAACACTTTCCAAGCACACGATGTCTCTTTCAGAATGCTACAGAACAACAAAACGTGCTATTCGCAGGCGTCTGGAGTGATCTGTCTTAAAGAACCTTTCTTTGCAATACAAGGGACACTGTTCTCCGAAAACAAATGGAAAGACGAAGAAGTGCTGTGCAAGGCAGAAGCACTGAAAGGTGTCCAACCGGACAAGTTGCGGTGGATGGAAAGAACGTGCTTGCCAATATGGAAAGAACACATCCCTAAACTAACATGGGTAACAGCGATGGAGAAACCCTTCAAGCTACAAAGTGAAATACAAAACGAACTATGTTTCAAGGGAGAAGGAAAAATGGCAATGGGAACGAACAAGAACTGTAACAAAACTCTCACCATCCCAGATATGAAAAAAGGGACAGCAGCACTAATGGACACCTACTGGGTATGCGGAAACAAGGCGTACCTGCACCTTCCCCAATCATGGAGTGGTAGCTGCTCAATGGCCACTTTGCACTCAACACTAATGGTGATTCCAGAAAGCCATATTGACAGAAGTAACATGATGAAAGGAGGCTTGAACCAGAATGCAGCTTCTCCAACTACACAAGCGCACCTTTATGTCCTGTCCTCCGGAGGGAAGGAAGAAGAGCTCTCAAGGAACAAGCGAGCCTCGAACTACATATCACAAGCATCATCTGACTTATTGGCACAGATCCCAGACAAGTATCGCCTGTTCAGCTCCGTGGAAACATTCTTTGCTTCGCTAGTATCAAGTGTCCAAGCAAGAGCAAATGCAAAATGGCTCCAGATCACACGGTGGGAACTGATCCAGTTGGCCAATGACACCGAAGAAGGGTTCAACATAATAAAGGTGGAACTACGAGCTCTGCGATTAATGACCATGCAGAACAGGTATGTTCTAGACCTGTTAACAGCAATCGATGGAGGTGTTTGCCGAAAAATAGGAAGTGCGTGCTGCACGTTCGTACCTTCCGAAGATGCAGAAAATGGGTCCCTGTCCCACGTTATTGAAGCAGTACATAACCTGGGCGAAAAGATGAAAATGGAAGGTGGAGCTGAGGATAGCTCGTGGTTCGACAATATCTTCTCTTGGGTTCCCTCATGGCTTGGAGTGACAATGAAGTTCCTGATACCAATAGTGGTGATCATCCTTGTGATGTTCTGCCTGTGCCAGGTGGGCCTCCGATGTTGTGCTAATGCAGTTCCTAACGGTGCAATGATGATGGTGACAATGGGCAACTCCGGTGGTACAATTAAAGCAACACAAGAAGTACATGTGCAGACAGGAGCAGACAACACCCCCAGGTACCAGTTAGTGCCTATGTGCCGTGATAAGTACATAGTAGATAAACTATGGCACACCACTATCAAAGAACCACGAGACGTAGAACTGGAATGGTATGAGGAGGTCTGGGTAGATCTGGAAGAAACTGGCGACTGTATATATTTAACATGTACACCAGACGAGTATGCTAGGAGAGGTGAGAGTTTAAGGGGGGTGTGCAGAGCATGGATGCCTATAAAAGGAACCCCTGCATGGGATGGTGCAGTGTTAGAGGAACAAGAATGTAGAAGATTGGAAGAGCTAAAGAAATTCGTTACTTTAAGTAACGAAAGGGGGGAAATGTAGGGGAGGAATGGCCACGAGGCCCTCCTCACCTACAGCTCCCTCCCCAGGTGAGGGCCATGGCTCGTTGGGCGCACCCTCATGCCACCCGGGCCCAGGTGGAGGGGGGTTCACCCGCCGACGACATTGCCCACACGCACCCCGTCTTTGCATTCACCAAAAATTAAGTTAGGCCTAGACGCCATCTTGCCCAGCAAACATGGTGTGAGTTCAGCACACTGTAACGAGGCCCCCACCTTTGGAGGGCCTTTCATGCATCTCTGTTGCCTCAGCAGCCCTGACAGATCCACTGCGAGCGCGTTCCCATGAGAAAGTCGGAGATGAGCTAAACCCGAGACGCCAACACGGCAACATTATATTAGTAACAATGTGATATTGCACCCCGTATGACCCGGACCGCAAGGCCGGGGTAGCGAGGAAAAAAGCTGAAGCATCACTATCTGAAGAAGGTAGAAAACAATTCAAGTATTGGTATTAATGAACTACCTCTGTTTAAAATGTGAATAAGCCATAAAAATGTAACGTTATATGATATCCCTCCAGGTCTGGACTGATGCTGCTATAACCACGGAGAAAGATGTTGACCAAACGTGTAACCTCTACCTGTAAAAGTGTTTTTCAATAGTATGTAGAAACTTGAACTCATATATGTTTTTCACCCAAAGCGGTGAGCCTCAATCTCTGTAGGCCATAACCTAGATATCCCTCGTATAACGTCTAATGTACATACAATACGCACACAACGTAGTGAATATAATGTGAGGTAATGAAAAGGTACTGGAACCGACTGTATTAAAGAAATGTGTAACGAAATTGAAGTATATATATATGTGTCTAAATAACGTCAAAATAAGGCAGAACAGTATAGAACTTCTGCATCCACTGATCAGCAACGCACGAGGAAAATACCTTTGTGGGTATATGCAAGGCCATTCCCTCTCCCACCCCACCAAGCCTGCCAGATAAAAAAGCTAAGACTTGTGCCGCGCTCCCTCACCTCCCCCAACCAAGCTGGCGTTACTTCAGAGAGTCAGAGGCCCCGGCGCCGCAACAAAGGCCACAGCCCGCCACCTGTGTTATTTACAGCACGGTAATAAACCCACGGATGAACCCACTGATCTACCAGCACCCTTTCATAAATCCCACGAACCCCCCAAGAATCCTGACCCCGTGTAAGGACGACCCCCATCATTGAGACAAGACACAGAGACCCATCTATATAATAACTTCTAACGCAGCAGACAGACATGTATCATTCGGCCCAGGCCCCAGAGCCCCGTCCCGCGACCTAAAATACCGGTCAATAGGACACAGGTAAATCTCACCCCAACCGACGACCACCAGACCTCTCACAAGGTGCATTCCTCATGTGTTGTGTTTATTTTTATAAGATAAGCTGCTGAAGCAATTTATCAATGAACTCAAATGTCATTTTCTGAATAACTGCAGTGTGCATGGCCTAGGGCAAATGAGACAGGAAAGGTATTCGTCATTGTCACAGGCTGCCCCAGCACATCAACACCGCACGGATGACCTCAAGCCGGCCTGCCAGGCCCAACCCAACCCACGAGGCTGACCAGTGACGTCGTCCCGCCAGGACCAACCCCGCTGCAGCAACACCTATAGTTAGTCGACGCCACCCAATCCCGATTGACCTGTGCCCCCTATAGTGTTTAGGTGCTGATGACGTTTCTTGTATTAGAAATACGCCTGTCTTTGCTATTGTCAGGCAGAGCGCTCTCGTAGGTTGCAGAGTTCTTTGCATGCCATATTCTTGGATAAACTCCCACTTACGCTCACCCGCACTCTGTCTCGGTCTTATTCCCACTACGGGAGAGTCCCTTCTTGTCTCTCATTGCGGGGAGGATCGTGCTGAATTGGGGGCGCTTCCCTTCACCGGTCTTGACTGGGTGAATGCCGTATCTTCAAAGGTGATGTGTAACACACGGTTGGCTCTTTGGGCTGGACCTCTGTGCACTGTATGTCTGACTCGAAGAGTAAGATGTCTCCAGATCGAAAATATGGGATTAATGAACTGGGGTTATTGGGTGCCTCTCTCCTCTTCCCTTTCTCTTCTCCTGTAGAACCCCAAAGGTTAACGCCCTCACCTTAGGTAAGTGAACGCCGAGCCCTCCATCTGCCTCGGGGCAGGGTGCCGTAACCAGTTTCTTCACTGGATAAGGGTGCAGGCCTCTTGACCTCAGAGGACTGCTGTCCGTCGTTAACTGCACGAACGGTAAGTTCTGGGCACTTCAAATGTCTTAAAAGTCTTTTGTAATGATATCTCTTGTTTTGCAGGGTCCCGGCGATGGCGGATGGCGGGCTGATGAGAGTTGAGGATCGAACCCGCGTGAGGAATAGAAGCGCCTGGAAGCACGTAAGTAAGCGCTTGTAGCCTGCTTCACGATGCGCACTAACTGTCCCTTTTATCTTGCAGGTACAAGTTCGGAGCTTTAGAGAAGCTGAAGGGTGCTGGAATACCCACTGGATTCGGCGTGGGAAGGAGTAATGGCACGTGAGTAATAAAGGTGCCCAATGTCTTTAAACGCACCTTCTTTTGTCTTTCAGATGCGGGATGCAGCGCCGAAGGCCTCCGGAGCGTGCGAAGAGCTGGTAAGCTTTTGTCTTTCAGATGCCGGAATGCAGTGCGAAGACCTCCGGAGCATGCGAAGAGTAGGTAAGCCTTTGTCTTTCAGATGCCGGAATGCAGCGCGAGGCGTTGGTGACAGCCGATGGACCAGGTAAGAGATGCGCTGCCACTGAAGACCGTAGTGCTAACCTGTTCTTTCTGTGTCTTTACAGGTGCTGCTGAAGACTGGATTCCAGGATGGTAAGCCTTTGTTCCCTTAGGCCCAGGATCAGAAGCAGAAGACACGATGAGCGTTCTGCTGCAGAGAATGCAGAATAACACAAAGCAAGATTCATCCATCGGGTGTGGTTTAAATAGCCTCCTGTAGTGCTTAGGTGTCTCCTTCCACAGCCACGCCTAGGTAAGAAAAGAGTTCCTGCTTTCCAGAAGAGTTCCAGTGTTCTGAACCTAGGGAGTGGCTCCTGCCCCACCCAACAGGAAAAGTAGTCCCAAACAGAAGAGGATCAGGGGTTCAACTGGCAGGTAAGTAAGCAGCATGGTCTGCTGCAGGTAAGTCCACACAAGCATAATGAGCCCGGCGCTTCCAGCGCTGGGACTGGGCATCTTTATGAGCCTGGTGCCACTGGCGCCAGGACAGGGTCCAAAAGGTCCCAATTGGGACTGGCTGGCACTCGAAACCGGGGTTATGGGTCTGCTTCCAAGGGAGTCGGGCAAGTCCTGATCTTTTGGAAGCAGAGATCATGACAGTTTTAGCTGGCATTTGGCTATTGAATTATGCATGCAGTGTGCTATCTTGGTCTTAGCTGGAGACTGGCTGTTATACTTTGCATGTAGTGTGCTATCTTGGTCGTATCTGGAGTCTGGCTTTTGCATTTTGCATGCAGTGTGCTATCTTGGTCTTAGCTTGCGTCTGACTGTTGCATTTTGCATGTGTTGTGCTATCTTGGTCTTAGCTGGGGTCTGGCTGTTGCTTTTTGCCTGAGGTGTGCTATCCTGTTCTTAGCTGGAGCCTGGTTGTTGTGTTCTGCATGCAATGTGCTATCTTGGTCTTAGCTGGAGTCTGGCTGTTGCATTTTGCATGTGGTGTGCTATCTTTGTCTTAGCTGGAGTCTGGCTGTTGCACTTTGCATGCAGTGTGCTATGTTGGCCTTAGCTGGAGACTGGCTGTAGCATTTTGCCTATAGTGTGCTGTCTTGGTCTTAGCTGGAGTCTGGCTGTTGTATTTTGCCTGCAGTGTGCTGTCTTGGTCTTAGCTGGAGTCTGGCTGTTGCATTTTGCCTGCAGTGTGCTATCTTGGCCTTAGCTGGAAGCTGACTGTTGCATTTTACATGCGGTGTGCTATATTGGTCTTAGCTGGAGTCTGACTGTTGCACCTTGCATGCAGTGTGCTATCTTGGTCTTAGCTCGAGTCTGGCTGTTGCACTTTGCATGCAGTGCACTATCTCTGCCTTAGCTGGAATCCGGCAGTTGCATTTTGCATGTGGTGTGCTATCTTGGTCTTAGCTGGGGTCTGGCTGTTGCATTTTGCATGCAGGGTGTTATCTTGGTCTTAGCTGGGGTCTGTCTGTTGCATTTTGCATGCAGGGTGTTATCTTGGTCTTAGCTGGGGTCTGTCTGTTGCATTTTGCATGCAGTGTGCTATCATGATCTTAGCTGGGACCTGGCTGTTGAATTTTGCATGCACTATGCTATCTTGGTTTTAGCTATAGTCTGGCTGTTGCACTTTGCATGCAGTGTGCTATCTGTGTTTTAGCTGGAGTTTGGCTGTAGAATTTTGCATGCGGTGTGCTATCTTGGTCGTATCTGGAGTCTGGCATTTGCATTTTGCATGCAGTGTGTTATTTCTGTCTTAGATGGGGTCTGGCTGTTGCATTTTGCATGCAGTGTGCTTTCTTGGTCTTAGCTTGAGTCTGACTGTTGCATTTTGCATGTGTTGTGCTATCTTGGTCTTAGCTTGGGTTGGCTGTTGCATTTTGCATGCGCTATGCTATCTTGGTCTTAGCTGGAGTCAGTCTGTTGCACTTTGCATGCAGTGTGCTATCTTGGTCTTTGATGGAGTCTGGCTGTTGCATTTTGCCTGCTGTGTGCTGTCTTGGTCTTAGCTGGAGTCTGGCTGTTGTATTTTGCCTGCTGTGTGCTGTCTTGGTCTTAGCTGGAGTCTGGCTTTTGCATTTTGCCTGCAGTGTGCTATCTTGGCCTTAGCCGGAAGCTGACTGTTGCATTTTGCATGCATTGTGCTATCTTGGTCTTAGCTGGGGTCTGGCTGTTGCTTTTTGCCTGAGGTGTGCTATCCTGGTCTTAGCTGGAGTGCGGTTGCTGCGTTCTGCATGCAATGTGCTTTCTTGGTCTTAGCTGGAGTCTGGCTGTTGCATTTTGCATGTGGTGTGCTATCTTGGTCTTAGCTGGAGTCTGGCTGTTGCATTTTGCATGTGGTGTGCTATATTGGTCTAAGGTGGAGTCTGGCTGTTGCATTTTGCATGTGGTGTGCTATCTTGGTTTTAGCTGGAGTCTGGCTGTTGCACTTCGCAAGCAGTGTGCTATCATGGTTTTAGCTGGGCTCCGGCTGTTGCATTTTGCATTTGGTGTGCTATCTTGGTCTTAGCTGGAGTCTGGCTGTTGCATTTTGCATGTGGTGGGATATCTTGGTTTTAGCTGGAGTCTGGCTGTTGCACTTTGCATGCAGTGCGCTATCCTGACCTTAGCTGGAATCTGGCTGTTGCATTTTGCATGCAGTGTGCTAGCTTGGTCTTAGCTGGGGCCTGGCTGTTGCATTTTGCATGCACTATTCTTGGTCTTAGCTGGGGTCTGGCTATTCCATTTTGCATGCAATGTGTTATTTTGGCCTTAGCTGGAGTCTGGCTGTTGCATTTTGCATGCAGTGTGCTAGCTTGGTCTTAGCTGTGGCCTGGCTGTTGCATTTTGCATGCGCTATGCTATCTTGGTTTTAGCTGGGGTCTGGCTGTTGCACTTTGCATGCAGTGTGCTGTCCTGGTCTTATCTGGAGTCTGGCTGTTGCACTTTGCATGCAGTGTGCTATCCTGGCCTTAGCTGGAGTCTGACTGTTGCACTTTGCCTGCAGTGTGCTTTCTTGGTCTTAGCTGGAGTCTGGCTGTTGCATTTAGCCTGCAGTGTGCTATCTTGGTCTTAGTTGGAGTCTGGCTGTTGGATTTTACCTGCAGTGTGCTATCTTGGTTTTAGCTGTTGTCTGGCTGTTGCATTTTGCATGCAGTGTGCTATCTTGGTCTTAGCTGGATTCTGGCTGGCTGTTGCACTTTGCATGCAGTGTGCTAACTTGGCCTTAGCTGGATTCTGGATGTTGCACTTTGCATGCAGTGTGCTATCGGCCTTAGCTGGAGTCTGGCTGTTGCACTTTGCATGCAGTGTGCTATCTTGGTCTTAGCTGGATTATGGCTGTTGCATTTTGCATGCAGTGTGCTATCATGGTCTTAGCTGGGACATGACTGTTACATTTTGCATGCACTATGCTATCTTGGTCTTAGCTGGGGTCTGTCAGTTGAATTTTCCATGCAGTGTGCTGTCTTGGTCTTAGCTGGAGTCTGGCTGTTGTATTTTGCCTGCAGTGTGCTGTCCTGGTCTTATCTGGAGTCTGGCTGTTGCACCTTGCATGCAGTGTGCTATCTTGGTCTTAGCTGGAGTCTGGCTGTTGCATTTTGCCTGCAGTGTGCTATCTTGGTCTTAGCTGGAGTCTGGCTGTTGGATTTTATCTGCAGTGTGCTATCTTGGTTTTAGCTGTTGTCTGGCTGTTGCATTTTACATGCAGTGTGCTATCTTGGTCTTAGCTGGATTCTGGCTGGCTGTTGCACTTTGCATGCAGTGTGCTATCTTGGCCTTAGCTGGATTCTGGATGTTGCACTTTGCATGCGGTGTGCTATCTTGGCCTTAGCTGGAGTCTGGCTGTTGCACTTTGCATGCGGTGTGCTATCTTGGTCTTAGCTGGATTCTGGCTGTTGCATTTTGCATGCAGTGTGCTATCCTGGTCTTAGCTGGAGTCTGGCAGTTGCATTTTGCATGCAGTGTGCTATATTGGTCTTAGCTGGGGTCTGGCTGTTGCATTTTGCATGCAGTGTGCTATATTGGCCTTAGCTGGAGTCTGGCTGTTGCATTTTGCCTGCAGTGTGCTATCTTGGTCTTAGCTGGAGTCTGGCTGTTGTCTTTTGCATGCAGTGTGCTATCATGGTCTTAGCTGGGACATGACTGTTGCATTTTGAATGCACTATGCTATCTTGGTCTTAGCTGGGGTCTGTCATTTGCATTTTGCATGCAGTGTGCTGTCTTGGTCTTAGCTGGAGTCTGGCTGTTGTATTTTGCCTGCAGTGTGCTGTCCTGGTCTTATCTGGAGTCTGGCTGTTGCACTTTGCATGCAGTGTGCTATCGTGGCCTTAGCTGGAGTCTGACTGTTGCACTTTGCCTGCAGTGTGCTATCTTGGTCTTAGCTGGAGTCTGGCTGTTGCATTTTGCCTGCAGTGTGCTATCTTGGTCTTAGCTGGAGTCTGGCTGTTGGATTTTACCTGCAGTGTGCTATCTTGGTCTTAGCTGGATTCTGGCTGGCTATTGCACTTTGCATGCAGTCTGCTAACTTGGCCTTAGCTGGATTCTGGATGTTGCACTTTGCATGCAGTGTGCTATCGGCCTTAGCTTGAGTCTGGCTGTTGCACTTTGCATGCGGTGTGCTATCTTGGTCTTAGCTGGATTCTGGCTGTTGCATTTTGCATGCAGTGTGCTATCTTGGTCTTAGCTGGATTCTGGCTGTTGCATTTTGCATGCAGTGTGCTATCTTGGTCTTAGCTGGAGTCTGTCAGGTGCATTTTGCATGCAGTGTGCTATATTGGTCTTAGCTGGGATCTGGCTGTTGCATTTTGCATGCAGCGTGCTATCTTGGTCTTAGCCATTGTCTGTCAGGTGCATTTTGCATGCATTGTGATATATTGGCCTTAGCTGGAGTCTGACTGTTGCACTTGGCCTGCAGTGTGCTATCTTGGTCTTAGTTGGAGTCTGGCTGTTGCATTTTACCTGCAGTGTGCTATCTTGTTCTTAGCAGGAGTTTGGCTGTAGGATTTTATCTGCAGTGTGCTATCTTGGTTTTAGCTGTTGTCTGGCTGTTGCATTTTGCATGCAGTGTGCTATCTTGGTCTTAGCTGGATTCTGGCTGGCTGTTGCACTTTGCATGCAGTGTGCTATCTTGGCCTTAGCTGGATTGTGGATGTTGCACTTTGCATGCGGTGTGCTATCTTGGCCTTAGCTGGAGTCTGGCTGTTGCACTTTGCATGCGGTGTGCTATCTTGGTCTTAGCTGGATTCTGGCTGGCTGTTGCACTTTGCATGCAGTGTGCTAACTTGGCCTTAGCTGGATTCTGGATGTTGCACTTTGCATGCAGTGTGCTATCGGCCTTAGCTGGAGTCTGGCTGTTGCACTTTGCATGCAGTGTGCTATCTTGGTCTTAGCTGGATTATGGCTGTTGCATTTTGCATGCAGTGTGCTATCATGGTCTTAGCTGGGACATGACTGTTACATTTTGCATGCACTATGCTATCTTGGTCTTAGCTGGGGTCTGTCAGTTGCATTTTCCATGCAGTGTGCTGTCTTGGTCTTAGCTGGAGTCTGGCTGTTGTATTTTGCCTGCAGTGTGCTGTCCTGGTCTTATCTGGAGTCTGGCTGTTGCACCTTGCATGCAGTGTGCTATCTTGGTCTTAGCTGGAGTCTGGCTGTTGCATTTTGCCTGCAGTGTGCTATCTTGGTCTTAGCTGGAGTCTGGCTGTTGGATTTTATCTGCAGTGTGCTATCTTGGTTTTAGCTGTTGTCTGGCTGTTGCATTTTACATGCAGTGTGCTATCTTGGTCTTAGCTGGATTCTGGCTGGCTGCTGCACTTTGCATGCAGTGTGCTATCTTGGCCTTAGCTGGATTCTGGATGTTGCACTTTGCATGCGGTGTGCTATCTTGGCCTTAGCTGGAGTCTGGCTGTTGCACTTTGCATGCGGTGTGCTATCTTGGTCTTAGCTGGATTCTGGCTGTTGCATTTTGCATGCAGTGTGCTATCCTGGTCTTAGCTGGAGTCTGGCAGTTGCATTTTGCATGCAGTGTGCTATATTGGTCTTAGCTGGGGTCTGGCTGTTGCATTTTGCATGCAGTGTGCTATATTGGCCTTAGCTGGAGTCTGGCTGTTGCATTTTGCCTGCAGTGTGCTATCTTGGTCTTAGCTGGAGTCTGGCTGTTGTCTTTTGCATGCAGTGTGCTAGCTTGGTCTTAGCTGGATCTGGCAGTTGCATTTTGCATGCAGTGTGCTATCATGGTCTTAGCTGGGACATGACTGTTGCATTTTGAATGCACTATGCTATCTTGGTCTTAGCTGGGGTCTGTCATTTGCATTTTGCATGCAGTGTGCTGTCTTGGTCTTAGCTGGAGTCTGGCTGTTGTATTTTGCCTGCAGTGTGCTGTCCTGGTCTTATCTGGAGTCTGGCTGTTGCACTTTGCATGCCGTGTGCTATCGTGGCCTTAGCTGGAGTCTGACTGTTGCACTTTGCCTGCAGTGTGCTATCTTGGTCTTAGCTGGAGTCTGGCTGTTGCATTTTGCCTGCAGTGTGCTATCTTGGTCTTAGCTGGAGTCTGGCTGTTGGATTTTACCTGCAGTGTGCTATCTTGGTCTTAGCTGGATTCTGGCTGGCTATTGCACTTTGCATGCAGTGTGCTAACTTGGCCTTAGCTGGATTCTGGATGTTGCATTTTGCATGCAGTGTGCTATCGGCCTTAGCTTGAGTCTGGCTGTTGCACTTTGCATGCAGTGGGCTATCTTGGTCTTAGCTGGATTCTGGCTGTTGCATTTTGCATGCAGTGTGCTATCTTGGTCTTAGCTGGATTCTGGCTGTTGCATTTTGCATGCAGTGTGCTATCTTGGTCTTAGCTGGAGTCTGTCAGGTGCATTTTGCATGCAGTGTGCTATATTGGTCTTAGCTGGGATCTGGCTGTTGCATTTTGCATGCAGCGTGCTATCTTGGTCTTAGCCATTGTCTGTCAGGTGCATTTTGCATGCATTGTGATATATTGGCCTTAGCTGGAGTCTGACTGTTGCACTTGGCCTGCAGTGTGCTATCTTGGTCTTAGTTGGAGTCTGGCTGTTGCATTTTACCTGCAGTGTGCTATCTTGTTCTTAGCAGGAGTTTGGCTGTAGGATTTTATCTGCAGTGTGCTATCTTGGTTTTAGCTGTTGTCTGGCTGTTGCATTTTGCATGCAGTGTGCTATCTTGGTCTTAGCTGGATTCTGGCTGGCTGTTGCACTTTGCATGCAGTGTGCTATCTTGGCCTTAGCTGGATTGTGGATGTTGCACTTTGCATGCGGTGTGCTATCTTGGCCTTAGCTGGAGTCTGGCTGTTGCACTTTGCATGCGGTGTGCTATCTTGGTCTTAGCTGGATTCTGGCTGTTGCATTTTGCATACAATGTGCTATCCTGGTCTTAGCTGGAGTCTGGCAGTTGCATTTTGCATGCATTGTGCTATATTGGTCTTAGCTGGGGTCTGGTTGTTGCATTTGGCATGCAGTGTGCTATCTTGGCCTTAGCTGGAGTCTGGCTGTTGCATTTTGCCTGCAGTGTGCTATCTTGGTCTTAGCTGGAGTCTGGATGTTGCATTTTGCCTGCAGTGTGCTATCTTGGTCTTAGCTGAGTCTGGCTGTTGCATTTTGCTTGCAGTGTGCTATCTTGGTCTTAGCTGGAGTCTGGCTGTTGGATTTTGCCTGCAGTGTGCTATCTTGGTTTTAGCTGGGGCCTGGCTGTTGCATTTTGCATGCGTTATGCTATCTTGTTCTTAGCTGGGGTCTGGCTGTTGCATTTTGCATGCGCTATACTATCTTGGTCTTAGCTGGAGTCTGGCTGTTGCATTTTGCCTGCAGTGTGCTATCTTGGTCTTAGCTGAGTCTGGCTGTAGCATTTTGCCTGCAGTGTGCTATCCTGGTCTTAGCTGGAGTCTGGCTGTTGGATTTTGCCTGCAGTGTGCTATCCTGGACTTAGCTGGAGCCTGGCTGTTGCATTTTGCATGCAGTGTGCTATCTTGGTCTTAGCTGGAGCCTGGCTGTTGCATTTTGCATGCAGTGTACTATCTTGGTCTTAGCTGGGGTCTGGCTGTTGGATTTTGCCTGCAGTGTGCTATCTTGGTCTTAGCTGGAGCCTGGCTGTTGCATTTTGCATGCAGTGTGCTATCTTGGTCTTAGCTGAGTCTGGCTGTTGCATTTTGCCTGCAGTGTGCTATCTTGGTCTTAGCTGGGGTCTGGCTGTTGCATTTTGCCTGCAGTGTGCTATCTTGGTCTTAGCTGGAGTCTGGCTGCTGCACTTTGCATGTGGTGTGCTATCTTGGTCTTAGCTGGAGCCTGGCTGTTGCATTTTGCATGCAGTGTGCTATCTTGGCCTTAGCTGGAGTCTGGCTGTTGCATTTGCCTGCAGTGTGCTATCTTGGTCTTAGCTGGAGTCTGGCTGTTGGATTTTGCCTGCAGTGTGCTATCTTGGTTTTAGCTGGGGCCTGGCTGTTGCATTTTGCATGCGTTATGCTATCTTGGTCTTAGCTGGGGCCTGGCTGTTGCATTTTGCATGCGCTATACTATCTTAGTCTTAGCTGGAGCCTGGCTGTTGCATTTTGCATGCAATGTGCTATCTTGGCCTTAGCTGGAGTCTGGCTGTTGCATTTTGCATGCTGTGTGCTATCTTGGCCTTAGCTGGAGCCTGGCTGTTGCAGTTTGCATGCAGTGTGCTATCTTGGCCTTAGCTGGATTCTGGATGTTGCACTTTGCATGCAGTGTGCTATCTTGGCCTTAGCTGGAGTCTGGCTGTTGCATTTTGCCTGCAGTGTGCTATCTTGGTCTTAGCTGAGTCTGGCTGTTGCATTTTGCCTGCAGTGTGCTATCTTGGTCTTAGCTTTTGTCTGGCTGTTGGATTTTGCCTGCAGTGTGCTATCTTGGTTTTAGCTGGAGCCTGGCTGTTGGACTTTGCATGCAATGTGCTATCCTGGTCTTAGCTGGAGTCTGGCTGTTGCATTTTGCCTGCAGTGTGCTATCTTGGTCTTAGCTGGAGTCTGACTGTTGCATTTTGCATGCAGTGTGCTATCTTGGTCTTAGCTGGAGTCTGGCTGTTACATTTTGCATGCAGTGTGCTATCTTGGTCTTAGCTGGAGTGCTATGTTGATATTGTAGATCATGATTTCAGTTTTTGTTGGTTTTGCTGATCTACGAATATATTAGTGATATGCTCGTGGCAGGATCTGATGGACGTCTGTTGACACTAAGCTGTAAATCCTTGTATGTCAATGATTTCCATGAATGGGGCTATGGGGATGTTGAGTTGGAGATACAGGACGGGTCTGCACATTGTATACGCGGACCCAGGTCAGTGCTCTGAGCAACTACAGGAGATATATCCATGTTATTGGTGTTTTCTTTAGTATGCTCCTGTATGCCAGGACAATGTTTGAACAGGCTCCTTTATACCTCTAACTAAACTCTCAAAAGACACTGTTCAACCAAATTCTCCATTTTATCTTAGTAGAAAGGAAAGTGATGGCAGTCCAAAATGAACATTCTTTGAGTTGTACTTCTGTACTACCCAGACACAGAACAGACTGTGCTATAAGGACACATGCTTGTAGTTACTATGATGGCAGCCCAAAAAGAACATTCTTTGAGTTGAACTACTGTACTTCCCAGAACAGAATGTGCTATAAGGACACCTGCTTGTAGTCACTGTTTGACAGGGGCATGCAGTATGTTATTTTTTTGTGGCATGGCAAAAGATTGCAAGTGCTTCAAAAAAAGGCAACTGTGTTTGCTTGTCTATCAAGCAGACATGTTGGAAACAAACTGAACTTCAAAAAGAAAGTAATTTAATTAGTATTTTGTGATTCAATTCAGGGTTGGAAATCTTCCACTACATTATTCGTTCATGCATGGCTCAACGCGCTTTCGAGGGGGAGGGGGCGAGGGGGCATATCCCTGTGATCACAGGACCATGGAATCACTAGTCCATCTATGCCCCTTGTACAGAAGTTTCCATAGTCTGGCACTCTACCCTCTTTTTAGAGAGGAGTATTAGAAAGTGCTTTGCTGCTATTGAACTGGGTGCCACGCCAATGTCCGAGGAGGTCAAAAGAGTGGTGGCCCTTTATATGTTTTTAGCATAGAGACTTTGCGGAATGACGTCGGCCAGAACGACGAGCTGAAACGCTGTGAGTAGCTGATATCTAGAATTATTTGTTATGAATATAGAGACCCTTGTTTTTATCCCTTTCGTATGTATTTCTTTACGTATTGTTATATTAAATGAGGATGGGTTATTTTTATATTGATTACGTTTGGAGTATTTGTATCTTGTTAAACCATGTGTAACATTGAGATTCTATGGCAAGACAGGAGGCTCATATTATGCATTACAATCTTTACTGAGATCCACAGCAGCAAAGAAAAAAACTTTGTAAAACGAAATTTTTAAAACACATAAAGTTATAACAATGCAATGGGAACATCCCAGTTCAACATGGTGGGCAGGTCATGCCCTGTAGGTAGCCAATAGGGAGCGAGCCCATCCCATATAGGTCCATTCCTTTAACAACTCCCCCTCTTTCTTTGCTGCTGACCCACAGCTAAGTCACACCTACAGTTTACTTAGGTACATTGTGGCGTTTTCTGTGGGAATTGCTTGTATTATTGCTTTATTTGTGCTTTGTTATCTTGGTTTGCCTTATTACGGCGTTTTGATTTAAAGCGTGTGCTTTTTTCCTTGACTTTACTTTGTGTCATTTTTTCTTCACACGCGAGCGTGGCGTTCCGCATTGGAGCCCGCTCCGCGGCTTGGGGGATTCGCGTAGGCCTGAAGGGCGAGCGTTCCCTCCCACATGCTGTGTCGGTCCTTAGGGACACATTGTTGCGAACGCTCACCGTGTTCTAGGGCAGGCGCGCGTCCCTGTTCAGGGCCGCGCCGTCGGCTTTGTTGCTGTAGAGCGCGGCAGCCTGAGTCAGAAAGCGTGTATTCTGACAGGCTGCGTGCGTTCACCCTGGGTCTTAGCACACGCGGTTGGTGTGCCAAAGGTTGGCATTTCGAACCTGCTATCAACCTGGGGGTTTTTTCTGTCAATTAATATACAGTTTAATATGGAAATTTATGTTGTTAGGATTGTGCCTATAATTGTGTTGGCTTTATAATTTTTTCCCTCACGCTGCTCGCGTGCTTTTACTGCTAGTTAGCAGTTTCTGCCTGTGTGAGGCATAAGGGGCCCTCTCCCTGATATTATACCTGAGGTATTGTGGGTTAAGCCTGCTAGGCTTCATTGGTTTATCAGCTTGCCCGGCTGTTGTTGATTTATATTATATATTCATATATATATATTCCGAGTGGAATACTGCCAGGTGCTGTTATGGATAAGGGGGTGCTCCCCTCCTCTGCTGATGCCAGCACGCAAGTACGTACTGCCAAGAAAAGTGACAGGGCTGGAGACATTGTGGGGATCAATCCTGTCATACCCAGCCTTCAGTGGCTCAAGCTATTCAGTCCTCTTTGGACACAGCTTTATCTGGTTTAAATAACACCTTGGCGTCTGCCTTTGACAGATTAATATCCCGCATTGCGGATTTCCACCCCTCTCAAGAGGTTTCCCCTTCAGTTGCACCCCTGGCCCCTAAAAAGTGTACAGCCAAAACTAAACATCTCCAGGGACAATTCAGTCCCCCCTTGGCCATTTCTCCCATATCTTCCCCTAAAAGAGCTTTAAAGAGAGGGTGGGAAGAGTCTCATCAACCTTTCACTTCCACACCCGGGCCTGCGCATGCACGTTTTGCACCGGAAGAGTACCCTATTGCGGTGTCATCCTCAGAAAGCTCTGTTGATTCGGATTCGCCCCCTAAGAGGAGGAAAAAGAAAGTAACTTCGGCGCGCCCTCAGGAAGCGCCCCTGCTTGATGGTAGCGGGGTGCCTTTCTTTGACCCTGCCCTAATTCAACACCCAGGTCGGCCGAGTGGCAGCCCTCTGAGGAGGTTTCCTCGTTCCTTAAGTTCTGGGTACGGCACCCCATGCCCAAAGAGGATCGTAATAAGTTGCGGTCAGAGTGTCCCAGACCTATGCTTGCAGACAAGGTGGCTTTAGCGCCAGAAATTGACCAGTCTATGGCGGCTTTTCTGTCCCAGAAAGGGAAGGACCCCAAGAAGGGGGTCGATAAAGCGTGGCGTAGTTGCCAAGACAGGCTGTTGGACATCCTGGGTCCAGTCACGCAGATTTTTGAAATGGCAGAAGAGGCGGCGGCCTCTAATACCCCGGTGGATGTTGACGCATTAAGGGGTTGGATCCAACGTACGGTATGCCCGCTCGGCAACGCCAATGCCTCCATATGTAGGCAGAGGAGAAAATCTTTGTTGATGAGGTTGGATTCCAAGTTGGCAGACATGGCCGAAAGAGAAGGGGGCCCTTCAGCTCAGGGTAATTTATTTGGAGATTCTTTCCTGAAAGACTTGTCGGCTTATGTTCACACCTTTACAGCGTTGGACAAGGCGCAGGTTAATATTAAAAAGGTTTTTGCCCCAAAGGTTTTTAACAAGGCTGGACGAGGTAGGGCCCGCTCCTCCGGCCGTTTTTCCCAGGGCTCCTCCCATCCCCGCCAGTTCGCGCCCCGGGGCGCTCACCATACCTCCTCTGCTCGGGGAGCACATACCCACTTCTACCCTCAACAGAACTCCAATGGCAGAGGACGTGCCGGCAGAGGAGCCGGAAGAGCAAGAGGGCATGCAGGTACTTTCTCAGGTGCTAAAAGTTTTTTCCCTCAAAAGTTTAGGGGGCAGACTGGCCAGGTTCCTCCCGCAGTGGGAAGCCCTCACTTCGGATCCTTGGGTGTTACAAACGGTTCAGGGTTATCAAATAGAATTCTATGCCCCACCTTGTCAGTTGTCTTTTCCCCTTCGTCTAGTGTTCGACGAAGTCAAACAATCCCTCATAGATTTGGAGGTAAGGGATCTCATCTCCAAGGGGGCGGTGGTCCCGGCTTCTTACAAGGCCTCTCAGTTTCTAAGTTCCATTTTTCTGGTTCCGAAACCAGACCAGGGGTTTCGCCCAGTTATCAACCTGAAAGCCCTCAACTCTTTTGTGGTGTATCACCACTTCAAAATGGAGGGAATTCATTTACTCAGGGATACCCTTCTCCCTGCGGATTGGATGGTCAAGTTGGACCTCAAAGACGCTTACCTGGTTGTTCCCGTCGTTCCCCCGCATCAGGAGTGTCTCCAGTTTCAGTGGGGGGGGCGGGTGTGGCAGTTTGCATCCCTTCCATTTGGCCTGTCCTCGGCCCCATGGTGCTTTATCAAGCTCATGAGGCCGGTGATGGCCCTTCTCAGATCCAGGGGGATTCGGATCATAATTTATTTAGACGACATGTTGCTCCTAGCCCAGAATTATCAAACTCTGTGTTCTCAGCTGAAGTTCACGGTGACACTCTTGCAGGATCTAGGTTTTGTGATAAATGTAAAAAAATCCATATTGAAGCCTATGCAATGTATCCAATTTCTGGGCTTCAATATAGATTCAAAGCTTTGCATCCTTCTTCTCCCAGACACCAGACTATCCAAGATAAAGAAGGAAATTCGGCTGCTCCTCAAGAGAGGGAAGGTCTCCCTCAGGCAGTTAGCCAGAGTGGTGGGAATGCTGTCAGCATCCATTCAGGCTATCTTCCCTGCTCCCTTACATTACAGAGCTCTGCAGCGCTTAAAAACCAAGCATTTGATCAAATGTCTCTCTTACTCCCAAATGGTGGTATTGACGCCGGAAGCCAGGTTGGAACTCCTGTGGTGGCTCAGGCACATGGAGGCCTGGAATGGCAAGGCAATTTTTGGCCCATCTCCGGATGTCGTACTGGAGTCAGATGCGAGCAGATCAGGTTGGGGAGCCAGATTAGGTCAGGTTTCCACAGGTGGGAAATGGTCGGAGTCAGAGAAACATCTTCATATCAACTGCCTAGAGTTGTTAGCGGGGTCCTTTGCGGTTCGGAGTCTCCTCAAGGATCGGGGGAATTGTTGTGTTCTCCTCCGCATGGACAACATCTCTGCGGTGAGGTACATCAATCATATGGGGGGTACCAGGTCCAAAGTCTTGGCGGATTTGGCAAGAGAGTTTTGGCATTTTTGCCTCGACAGGGATATTACATTGAAAGCGGAATACCTCCCGGGAGTGAACAACGAAGTGGCAGACTGGAACTCCAGGCACCTGCAAGACAGGAGCGATTGGATGTTGAACAGATCTCTTTTTTCCCGCTTAGCGTCCCTCTGGGGTCCCCTGACCATAGACGTGTTTGCCTCGAGACTAAATTGTCAAGTTCCCAAGTTTTACAGTTGGAGACCAGATCCGTTAGCTCTGGGCACCGACGCGTTCCTCCAGGATTGGTCGGGTCAGTTGGGATATGCCTTTCCTCCCTTTGCCATGATAGCGCGGGTTCTGGTCCAAGCACGCACACAAGCAGCGTCTCTGGTTCTAGTCACCCCCTTTTGGCCCTCTCAGGTTTGGTTTCCGGCTCTGCTAGAGTTAGCGGTAGATATTCCCCGTCTCCTCCCTTTCGATCCCCTATTGCTGGTGGATCCGGAGGGTCACCCTCACGAGTTGGTCCTGCGAGGACACCTTGCCCTTATGGCTTGGAAGATTTCAGCTCTTCCTGGTGCTTCAGAGGACTTTCGTAAGACTCTATGGCGGTTATCAGGGACTCCTGGGCACCCTCTACTAAGGTGGGGTATTCCTCAGCATGGAACAAATGGGTTAGCTGGTGTGTGGCTCGGCACCTCAATCCCGTTTCAGCCCCTCCTGTAGAGGTGGTTAATTTTTTAGTGGAGTTGTATAAGGAAGGAAAAGCCTACAGGACTGTTAATGGTTTTCGTTCAGCTATTTCAGCAGGACACCTTTTGGTGAAAGGGGAACCGGTGGGTAGGCATTTTTTGGTGCGAAGAGCCCTCAAATCTATCCGTATGAAGGTTCCACCACAACCGAAATATTCGGTTCTTTGGGATGTTAATATGGTTTTACAGCTCTTTAGGTCCTGGCCTCCTAATGAAGATCTGTCCCTGTGGCAGTTATTTGCCAAACTTGCTATGTTGCTATGTCTAGTATCTATTAAAAGGGTCTCTGATATCAGAGCTTTGGATGTGGATAATAAGATGTTCACCCCTCAGGGGGTTACTTTCTTTATCTCACGAAGGACTAAATGCATGACTTCCTCGATATCCTATCCTGCTTTTCCTGAAGATTGTAAATTATGTGTGGTTAATTGTCTGAAATGTTTTGAGCTAAAAACTGAAAGTTTTAGACCTCCAAATACCTCTCAGCTGCTGATTTCCTTCCGAAAACCCCATAAGCCGGTCTCCCCTTCTACTTTAGCCAGATGGATCAAATGGGTCATGCGAGAGGCAGGGGTGGACACTTCCTCCTTTGGTCCCCACTCAGTCCGTGGCGCTATGGCCTCTAAAGCAGCCTTTCTGGGGGGTAGCTTGGAACAGATTTTAAAAGCAGCTGACTGGTCCAGGGAGTCAACTTTTAAGACATTTTACCATAAACGTATTGCTCATGTGGCGGTGAATGTAATGCAAGGGCTTTGAACTTGCATAATATGAGCCTCCTGTCTTGCCATAGAATACCTAATCCCCCACACTAGCGTGGGATGGGGGTTTAGATTCTATAAAAGACAAGGAGGCGAGTATTAACCCACCCACCCTTACTGGTGTTGGTTGTTGTTTCAGCTTTCGATTGATGACTTTGACGCCGGAATAAGAATGAGTTTCCGTTCCAGGTTGATGACGGTTCAGCCCAGCATCTCCAGAGGAGTTTGGTCTTCATTGTACGTGGAGAAGTGGTTCGGTGATCATGTGCGGAGGATCAGCTTCAGAAAGAGGGGGAGTTGTTAAAGGAATGGACCTATATGGGATGGGCTCGCTCCCTATTGGCTACCTACAGGGCATGACCTGCCCACCATGTTGAACTGGGATGTTCCCATTGCATTGTTATAACTTTATGTGTTTTAAAAATTTCGTTTTACAAAGTTTTTTTCTTTGCTGCTGTGGATCTCAGTAAAGATTGTAATGCATAATACTCGCCTCCTTGTCTTTTATAGAATCTAAACCCCCATCCCACGCTAGTGTGGGGGATTAGGTATTGTAAATCCTAAACCTCTACAATAAAGGAAGTGATGGATTGTTTGCGAAGTAGTGTGTGGGGTTCCTCTGAGTCTGAATGCACCCCGGCAGTGTGCAACACACACACTTACTAAGGGCAGCTGTGACAGGCCAAGGAGTCAACTTAACTGCAGCAAAGCGAAGGCCCTTGGACTCTGGACATTTGAAAAAATACAGGCTCCTATAATGCAACTGAAGGGCTTTCAGTTTATTGGCTGCCTAAGATGAAAGACTGATCTGGCAGAACTTGAGATGTTTAGACATGTTGATTCTTCTGCCGGGGAACAGTAAAAGGCGAGCAAAGTAACTGCTGAATGTGAAAATTCTAAGGCACAGCTGAAAGCCACTATCCACTTTTCTCACCTAACATGGCTACTTCCTGCACCCTTTGCTGTAGCATGGCTACTTCCTGCTCCCTTTGCTGTAGCATGGCTACTTCCTGCTCCCTTTGCTCCAACATGACTACTTCCTGCTCCCTTTGCTCTAACATGGTTCGTCCCTGCTCCCATTGCTCTAACATGGCCACGTCCTGCTCCCTTTGCTGTAACATGGCTACTTCCTCCTCCATTTGCTCTAACATGGCTACTTCCTGCTCCATTTGCTCTAACATGGCTACTTCCTGCTCCATTTGCTCTAACATGGCTACTTCCTTCTTCTTTCTTTTGCTCTAAGATGGCCATTTACTGCCCCCTTTCCTTTGCTCTAACATGTCTACTTCCTTCTCTGTTTGCTCTAACATGGCTACTTCCTTCTCTCTTTGCTCTAGCATGGCTACCTCCTTCTACATTTGCTCTAACATGGCTACTTCCTTCTACATTTGCTCTAACATGGCTACTTCCTTCTACATTTGCTGAAACATGGCTACTTCCTGCTCCCTTTGCTCTAACATGGCCACTTCCTGCTCCCTTTGCTCTAACATGGCTACTTCCTGCTCCCTTTGCTCTAACATGGGTACTTTCTGCTCCCTTTGCTCTAACATGGGTACTTCTAACATGGCGACTTCCTCCTCCCTTTGTTCTAACATGGCTACTTCCTGTTTCCTTTGCTGTGGCATGGCTCCTTTCTTCTCCCTGTGCTCTAACATAGTACCTTGCTTCACCCTTTACTTTGCTCTAACATGGCTACTTCTTGCTCCATTTGCTCTAACATGGCTGCTTCTTGTTCCCTTTGCTGTAGCATGGCTACTTTCTGCTCCCTTTGCTCTAACATGGCTACTTCCTTCTTCTTTCTTTTGCTCAAAGGTGGCTACTTACTGCTCCCTTTCCTTTGCTCTAACATGGCTACTTCCTTCTCTCTTTGCTCTAGCATGGCTGCTTCCTTCTACATTTGCTGTAACATGGCTACTTCCTGCTCCTTTTGCTCTAACATGGCCACTACCTGCTCCCTTTGCTGTAACATGGCTACTACCTGCTCCCTTTGCTCCAACATGGCTACTTCCTGCTCCGTTTGCTGTAGTATGGCTACTTTCTTCTCCCTTCTAACATGGCTACTTCCTTCGCCCTTTCATTTGCTGTAACATGGCTGCTTCCTTTTCCCTTTGCTCTAACATGGTTACGTCCTGTTCCCTTTGCTGTAGCATGGTTACTTCCTGCTTCCTTTGCTCTAACATGGTTCCTTTCTTCGCCCTTTCCTTTCCTTTAACATGGCCACTTCCTTCTCCCTTTGCTCTAACATGGCTACTTCCTGCTCCCTTTGCTCTAACATGGCCACTTCCTGCTCCGTTCGCTATAACATGGCTACTACCTGCTCCCCTTGCTGTAACATGGCTACGTCCTCCTCCCTTTGTTCTAACATGGCTACTTCCTGCTCCCTTTGCTCTAACATGGCTACTACCTGCTCCCTTTGCTGTAACATGGCTACTTCCTCCTCCCTTTGTTCTAACATGGCTACTTCCTGTTTCCTTTGCTGTGGCATGGCTATTTTCTTCTCCCTTTGCTCTAACATGGTACTTTGCGAGGGCGCTAGAGGGCCATCCAAGATGGCCGCCTTGGCCTGAGCTCCCGCAAGTACCCCGCATCAATCCTTCATAATCCTGCTGTTTCTGCACTGCTCAGCACCAATTCCTCGCCCCCTGACTTCCCGGTCTGTCCAGCTGCCTGCCAGTGTTTTCCGGACGTAAATCGGCCACTCCACGCCGGACTGAAACCTCTGAGGCCTTAGGTCTGGGCCCAGCACAGCTAGCCTGCCGGAGTAAAGGGCGCGGTGCCGTGGCCCACATCCAGCCAGCGGACCGCATTGACCATCGCAGCGCCGCCGAGGGACCCCCTCCGCTCGGCCTGAGCCGTGCCCTGCGGGGGGGGCGGATCCGGGGCAGGAGCGAGCTGCGAGGTCCCTGCGGCGCGGGCCCAGCTTCCGCCGTCCCAGCGCGCGGCCATCATCGGCGCCCCGTGACGAGTCACCGGTACCGGGAGAGCGAGGCCGGGGGATCAGCAGCGACACCAGGTACGGGGGGGGTTCGCGCGCCGCACTGAAGCTAGCTCCGGCCCGACCCACCCCCCGCCCACTTACCGCTTCGGCCCCGGGTCCCGGCTGCAGCTCTGGCCGGGATTGGGGGTTAGAGGGAGAGTGGAGTCTCCAACAGCACACGGAGGTGTCGGCCCCTCCGCTCCCCCCTGCTTCGGTCTGGTGCTTCGGATGTGATGGGCTGCCCGACGCACTTGTGGCGATTCTGACCCTGCACCTGATAATTGACATATTGCCTGCCGGGAGAGCAGCCACCCCAGGGCGAGAAGACCGCAACCCAATAACCGGCGTCCCATACTATTATCGAACAATAACCCGTCCAGAACTGTGCAGCCGGACATCTCATACCCTCCCCAGGCAACATATCACAATATACAGCGGCTCCAGCACAAAGGGCACCGAAATGGGGAAAAACGACAAGTCCCAGAGGAAGTTAACTTTCGAAGGTGGTGCGACCCCAAAAGCCCCCGCTCAGCGGGAAGACCAGACTCCCGCCCCCAGCGGGTCGCCCCCGACGGAGTCAGAGGGTAATGCATTTGAAATAAAGGAACTCCTTTTAGACCTGAAGGCCGGCATCGGGAATCTCAACAACAAAATGGACGGCCTCGCCTCCAAGGTAGACCTCCTTCAACATCGCATCGACACCCACACGGAACGTCTAAACGAGGTTGAGCAAAGAGTGTCAAATCTAGATGATGGCACATCATCCCTCTCAACCAAAGTTTCGCAACTCGAGGCCCAAATGAAGGCAACAATAGCTAAATGCGAAGACCTCGAAGACCGTTCAAGAAGGAATAACATAAGAATCATCGGGGTGAGAGAACAGCAGCCGCAAGGCAGAATGGAGGAGTTTGTGGAATCACTCTGTACATCACTCTTCAGTAGAGAATCACTGTCACCAATGTTCATAGTAGAGAGGGCCCACAGGATCCCGTCGACCCGCCCTGTCCCCGGCGCACCACCTAGACCAATCATTGCGAGGCTGCTCAACTACAAAGACAGGGACACCATCCTCCGCATGGCAAGTGAGAAAGGAGAACTGCTGCATGATGGGGACAAAATTCAAGTCTACCCGGACTTCTCTCCCACGGTACAAACGCAGAGGAAATCATTTACTGCCATCAAACAAAGGCTCCGAGCCAATCAATTACCATACTCGATGCTCTTCCCTGCACGGCTCAGAGTACAGCACGGAGAAAGGTTCCATTTTTTCCAATCACCCGAGGATGCACGCATGTTTCTCGACCAGATAGGCTGCCCTGACCAGAATCCTAACCGGCCCAGGCCCCAAAGAGACAGAAACATCAGGATTCCGCCATAATCCGGAGCGACCAGGGGCGAGATGTAAAATCGCAAGAGGACACATCGGAAACAGGCTCAACACACAGTGAGTTCAACGCGGGGCGGGGAAGCTTGGACGGCCCCAAGCGCCCCTAGCACAGCACCAGTTTACTCCCCAGGGTACACTCAGCTACCAGTAGGTCGCGTGGCTGAGTTCCTCGGGGGTACAGTTCTACAGCGACATGGTCTCCACCTGTTACGCTGATTGTTTTAAAGGGTTTGTGTGGGTTCTCTCTGTGGGCCAGTTGGGGGTTGCCCACCTGGAAGAGAGATACACCACGAGCTTGGGGGGGTTTGACCTCGGACGGGGCCCTCAAGGTTCATCAGAAAAGCACAGAGCCTCCAGCTCCCACCCCTCCTCTCGCTCTCCGTCGCCTAGGCAGATACCAAAGTCGTCCAATCAAGCAAGTCTCAAAGCCACCAGCAACAAGGCCAACAAGTCTCTTCCCAGTGCCTCCGCACGGCCAGCTGCAGTAAACAGAAAATGGTCAATTAGAATGCCCCATCCGCACCATTCAAAGTTTTAACATGGAACATTAGAGGCGGAAATATCCCAGCCAAAACTAGGAAAATACTCCAATACCTTAGGTGTCACGAAATCGACGTGGCTATGATTCAAGAGACCCACCTTCTACCAGGGTCGGAGCACCAATGGGCTAAGAGCTGGGGCTGTCACAGATACTACTCCTCTTATTCAACATACTCCAGAGGAGTCGCGCTACTCATACACAGCAGGATGAGCTTCCGCTTGATACGCATGGCGAAAGACGCAGAGGGGAGAGCAATCCTAGTGAGCGGTATCGTAGCCGCTCAGAAAGTGACCTTCGTCAACTCCTACGCCCCGAATACAGACGGCCCTGACAATTTTGGATGGGTACTCACCCAGCTGTCCAAACAGGACCCTGCAACCATAATCTGGGGAGGTGACATGAACACTGTACTTGATCCACTAAAGGACAGATCAAAAGCTTCTCAGCTGCCTCCAACTAAAGCTGGACTTCAAATAAAGGAAATATGTAATGCCTTCAGCCTGATAGACATTTGGAGAGTCTCGAATGGTGATTCACGAGAATTCACATTTCATTCACCTGTACACAACTCGAGCTCTCGTATCGACTATCGCTTCGTTTCGGCAAATGGTCCTCTGACAGGTGATCGATGCTGCATACATCCGAGAACTCTCTCCGATCATTCCCCGATTTTCCTCAACTTAAAACTATCCACTCCGATACCACCGCTACAGCGATGGCGCTTCAAGAACGGCTCGTTAAGGGATGAAGTGTTTTCTTCCGAACTGAGGAACGAGATCAAGGTATTTCTAGATGCCAACATTGGCTCAGTCCCATCCGCAAGCACAATTTGGGAGTCACTAAAATGCTTTATAAGAGGAGTCTGTCATGCCAAGGAAAATGGCATCCATAAGCTCATCAAGCGCGAACTCACAAGCAGCGAAGGAAAACTAAAGAGCCTTGAGCGTCAAGCCACCAGTGGGGCAGATCCCAAAATATCAGCAGCCCTGAAGGAAGAATTGACGAAATTCAATCTCGCAGCAGACCGCGAAATCAAATTCCTGTATCGCAACTGCCAAGCTCGTCAGTACGGAGAAGGCCAAAAACCCGGGGCCCTTTTAGCAAATTTAATCAGAGCCGACAACAGATCTGCACACATTGAATCGATTCGGACCACTCTGGGTGAGGCAGTCTATACCGATGAAAGGATAGCGGATGAGTTCAGGATCTTCTACCAGGATCTATACAGTGCTAAACTCAATAAGTCGTCGACCGCTCCACTGGAGTACCTTGAAGACACGGAACTCTACTGGGTCGAGCATTCTCTCCGAGAACCACTAAACGAAATGATAACGCAAGAAGAGATTTTAGAAGCCATAAAGTCCCTCCCCAGCTCCAAAGCACCGGGCCCCGACGGACTGACTGGAGATTTCTACAAGTCCTTCGCGAGCACCTTGGCCCCTCTCTTGGAGGCAGCATAGGCGGAAGCGCTGGAAAGAAGGCACCTGCCCCCTACTACCTGTGAAGCAAATATTATTCTACTGCACAAACCTGGCAAACCTCCAGAAGACTGTTCTTCATACCGACCAATATCGCTCCTCAATCTAGACAACAAAATACTCACCAAGGTGCTGGCAAGGAGGTTAATGCCATTAATGCCCGCCCTTGTTCTGGCAGACCAAGCCGGTTTCATTCCAGGCCGCAATACGACGTTTGGATTTAGGAGAATGTTCGGTGTCATGGCCGCTCTGGACCCCTCACTGCAGGCTGTGGCGGTGCTTCTCGACGCCGAAAAGGCATTTGACTCGGTCAAGTGGCCATTTCTGTTTGCGGTGCTCACCAGAATGGGCCTAGGAGCCCGATTTATCAACCTGGTCTCTCTACTGTATACCGAGCCTCGTGCAAACATTATTGTAGGTACAGCCAAGTCGGCCCCAATGGTTCTGCAACGAGGCACGAGACAAGGCTGCCCACTATCGGCCTTGATATTTGCTTTGGTGATGGAACCTCTAGCCTCCAGATTGCGAGAACAGAGACAGCAGAGGGGACTCATCATAGGCCCTCACAAACTCATCATCTCTCTCTACGCCGACGACGTAGCACTATTCATCCGAAACCCGGAAGACAATCTCAATCCAGTCATGAGGGAAGTCATCAGGTTCGGAGCGGCGTCTGGATTAAAAATCAATCAGTCAAAATCCATTGTATTCCCTCTAACACCAGCCACAAAACAGTTCCCAGACAACTTCAAACTCACATGGAAGTGCTCCGGAGTTCGATACCTCGGGATACAATTATCTCTGAAACGCCAGGAGGTGTTCCGGGATAACTATGAAGTGGTGGTCAAATCACTTCAGGACAAAATCTTGCGCTGGAGGTCTCTTCCACTAACCCTCTGGGGTAGGATCTCCCTGGTGAAGATGGTGATGTTACCCAAACTATTATACCTATTCAACAATATCCCGATGCTGCTGCAAAAACCCTTCTGGAAAAAGGTGAAAAGCTTGGTCCTCGAACTACTCTGGGCGGGTAAGCCAGCGAGAGTGGCATACACCACGCTAACGCTCCCCGTCACCAAGGGGGGGCTGGCACTTCCAGACCTGGAAAGAAAGATACTACTGGGCAGCTCAAGCACAGTTCCTCAGCCACTGGTACGCCTCCCAAGCAATTCGACCACATGTACAAGTTGAGCGTGCCCTCACAACACCCAACTTCCTAACTGCAGTCGTCCTCAGTCAAATGCCAGCTCCCAGCGACACGATGAATGTGATGCTCACAACGCACAAAGTTTGGAGGACGCTGGCCCAGAAACTTGGGGTGCAGACACGGTACTCCCCACTCCTGCCTGTCAAGTTTATTCCCGGAGTCCCACTGACCTCGGAGACGGTGTTTCACAAGTGGGTCGACAAGCTGAACATACAAACATTGGGGGACCTCTTCACAGAAGACAGTTTTTTAACATCGGAGCAAGCAAAAAGTAAGGGGGGAACCACGGCCTTAGATGTATTCCTCTACTTCAGAACCCGCTACACCATGCAGGCTCTACTGCCCGACTTCCCACGTCAGCCACCAACATGGCAATTATTGCATAGCGTCATCCAAGCGCAGGGCGAAGGTAGGCTAGTGTCACAGATCTATAAAGCCCTCATTCCCTGCACACCTCTCGCCACCTCAGGTGCAAAGGATAGATGGCAGAAGTCGTTACAGGTTAAGATTTCTGAGGAAGATTGGCTCTATAGTCTGAAACAAACTCAAACAGTGGCGCTTAACTCACGCCTAAAACTTATACACTTTAACTTCCTCCATCAAACGTATCACACACCGGCGAAAACCAACAAGCATCATCCAGACACAGAAGCAAAATGCATCAGATGTGGGGTCACCTCAGCAAACTTCATTCACCTAGCTTGGGAGTGCCCCGAGCTTACGCATTTCTGGAATCAAGTTCTGAAGACGACAGCGGCTGTTGTGGGAGAACCAATACAACCAAGCCACACAGCGGCCCTGTTGGGCATGACGAGGCTGCTCTCCGTTCCAATAAGGAAATTGGCAGGGGTAATGTTGACTTTGGCCCACAGGAGGGTTGCCATGGCATGGGGCAGAGGCCCCCCCCGTCAGTCCTCGCCTGGCGCAAAGATTTGTTATATTACCAAGATGTGGAAGCAGACTTCATTAAACTACTCCCTCAGCACGCCAGACCTCCAGACATCTGGGGGCCATTGACACTGTTTTTGATGGGCGAAGCGACAGAGCATGCATTTGCAGCGTCAGACTCGGAGGACACCACCCGGTGAGGGCTGGGCCAGGGTATCTCCACATCCTAGTAGCAATGACTGGAGGGGCGCTATCTCAATTAAAGAGGGCGCTGTTGCAGGGGGACGGAGCTGTGAGGGGGAGGGGGGAGAGGCAGTTGAAGGGTCCAGGCGCAAAGTTTAAGTCCACCCTAATGTGGGTGTGAAGTTGTATCGTGAGTTAAATGCCAAAAATAAAGTTTATAAAAAAAAAATAACATGGTACTTTGCTTCACCTTTTCCTTTGCTCAAAATGGATACTTCCTGCTCCATGTGCTCTAACATAGCTGCTTCTTGTACCCTTTGCTGTAGCATGGCTACTTCCTGCTCCCTTTTCTCTAACATGGCTACTTCCGTCTTCTTTCTTTTGCTCTAAGATGGCTACTTACTACTCCCTTTCCTTTGCTCTAACATGGCTACTTCCTTCTCCGTTTGCTCTAACATGGTTACTTCCTTCTCTCTTTGCTCTAGCATGGCTACTTCCTTCTACATTTGCTGTAACATGGCTACTTCCTTCTACATTTGCTGTAACATTGCGACTTCCTGCTCCCTTTGTTCTAACATGGCCACTTGCTGCTCCCTTTGCTCTAACATGGCCACTTCCTGCTCCCTTTGCTTTAACATGGCTACTTCCTGCTCCCTTTGCTGTAACATGGCTAATTCCTCCTCCCTTTACTCTAACATGGCTACTTCCTTCTCCCTTTGCTGCACAGAGTTCTAATAAAGAACTAGAAGGCCAACATCCGCAGCCCAATGATAGCTCGGACCTCGGCAGCCATGGACGCCATGCTGGTGTATAGAAGTAGTAGAATCCCCAGCATTTCCTATGGAGGAGGCTGCAAAAAATTTGCAAAATGTGTTTGTTTATTCATAGCTTTATGGTAAACAAATGCAACTCACTGTCTAAAGAAATAGAGTGCAGATATGTTCTTTCAGTCAGTGGTGGCCTGATATAAGTGTAATTTGTGATGATTGATGTGCTCAAAGATTTCCCACTGTACTCCAACATGCCCTTTTCCTGTTTTATACCCCAGGATTTATTCCTGTTTCATTCTTGTTTTTCACTTAACGCGTCGCAGGTTTTGCAGGTTTGTAAATTGGAAGATGATGATAGGGTTGTGCATGTGGTTTGAAAGGCCGTGGGCCTGACCTTGTTATCCTTTTGTTGACATTCATCATGGGTCAAACTGAATTGTTGGGACAGCTACTGATATTGTGGCTTCATATTGCTCAAAGATGTTTGAAAATCACAGACCATTTACCCCGTCATGGACCTATAATACGGAAAATATCAAACACTTTCCGAGAAGTAATTTGCCCGACTTGATACCGCTAGGAGAGGATAACACTTGGTTGCAGGAGTGATGAGCTTACGTGTTTCTGAGCAAAAATAGAAGCTTGTGATTTTGTTTAATAATTGCCATACTGTTCCATCAAGCAGCAATTGTAGAAACATGTACACAAAGAGTACCATAACAATGGGCCTCATTACGAGTTGTGCGGTAGATCCACAGCAATTCTGCCAAACTACCACCAAAATCAATTTCCGTTCACCTCTTTCATATCAAAACATTGGCCCTCATTACAACACCGGCGTTAAATCATGGCGCTATTAGCACCATGGTTGGTGCCGGTGTTGTAACGGGTCCACCATGGTTCAATGGGGAATTACCACCCCATTCCAAGGTTGGCGGGGCGGTAATTCCCCATTGAACCATGGCCCTTCCCCATTCCCATTTTCGCCCTATAGGGCTCTATGGTAATGGGGAAGGTGCAAAGTTCTGTACCGCAAATTGCGGTACTGTACTTAGCACCAAGGTCCCTTTGCGGGTCCCTACTTTAACGGCTGGTATAGACCAGCCGTTAAGGTCGGGTCCCGCCAAGGGACCTCGTAGTAAGGCGCTAAGTGTTTAACGGCGCCGCAGCCTTTAACGGCGCTGTTAAACACTTAGCGCCAGGGTCCTAATGAGGCCCATTGTGTGAGAAGAAATGGCCGGGGGGCATAAGAATCCACATGACCTTGCCATCCCTTTTATTTCACTGAGTGTCTATAGGATATTTTGTTGTCGGTTGACTTGACCAATAAACCCCAACGGGTGGGGGCATTACTGGGTCAGATTGATCTGTCATTGTAGGATGCTGGAAATTAGACACCATGTATACACAGTCAAGTTCGGCTCCAATACGTTTTAGTGTGTCCTTGTTTGAATAACTTCCATCACAAACTATGGCACATGCTTGAATTCCAGAATCGCATAGAAGAGTGATGCATTCTGTGGCTAATTGTAAATGCTGGGCTTGTGTTTGCATAAAACACTCCCATTGCAAATGACCAGTTATGCTTTAACCCCACTGCCATGAAGACTAAAGCTTCAGTAGCTAAGTCTTCTTCACTTTCTGGACTTGCCAGGTCGTAGTCTACGGTGCCAACACACTTTTTATGCTCATTATCCCACACTGTTTCTTTCCGAATAGACATAGCATCAAAAATGACCACCCAATCACACATTTCTGGTTTTCCAGATCTGCAGGCTCATAGAAATTGGAACATTTCTTGGAAAAACCTGCTTGGCATCTAACTGTACTGCACCAAGCCCAGAGAGATGTTTTATTTGGTAGGGCAAAAATCGTCTACATAAAATCGTATGCTTTAGGAGAGTAGAAATGTAATGTTAATGCAAACTGTTTTATTTCATCGGAATATCTGTGTGCTTTTAATTTCCGTTGTGCATTTTTCACTTCATTTTTAAGGATTTCCAATGGTAGACCACTGAAGTTAGCCTTTAAACAACTGCAGCCTGTTTCCAGTAATAAGTGTTTGACCTTGCATTCTTTCAGAAGCTCTTCTCATGAGGACAATTTTTTTGCTTCTGTTTTGGTCTTAGCTTTAAGATCTTCAAATTCTGTTTGTCTACAATTAAAGAGGTGTTTTTTGTCAAGTACGGGTGAGGGCACATTATTTTCGGTGTAGTCGTGTTTTCCGAATTCAACACATTTCTTATGTGCTACGTGTGCAATGTTTTCAATGCCCTCAAGGCTTTTCCTTTTTAGAGGAGGCCTTCTTATAAACGGAGAGTTTCTTTTAAGGCCGCGCCCCAGTCTCCTCCCAGGCCACAGCATCAGGGGAGGGCATATACTCCACTGCCGCTCCAGCACAATCGGTTGATGCCTCGCTGCTAATGATACCCCATCCACTGTTTCAGACACACCAGGACGCCTGATACCACCACCATGAACAGGATTCTTGTGCCAAAATGCGGAGCGATTTAGCTAGGCAGCCATCTTTGTTGGCTGCTCAACGGCGCCCCCCCCTGCCCTCTAGTTCTTTATTAGAACTCTGTGCTTTGCTCTAACATGGCTACTTCCTTCTCCCTTTGCTGTAACATGGCTACTTCCTGCGCCCTTTGCTCTAACATGGGTACTTCCTGCTCCCTTTGCTGTAACATGGCTACTTCCTTCTCCCTTTGCTCTAACGTGGGTACTTCTAACATGGCTACTACCTGCTCCCTTTGCTCTAACATGGCTACTTCCACCTCCCTTTGCTCTAACATGGCTACATCCTGTTTCGTTTGCTGTGGCATGGCTACTTTCTTCTCCCTTTGCTCTAACATGGTACCTTGCTTTACCCTTTACTTTGCTCTAACCTGGCTACTTCCTTCTCCCTTTGCTCTAACATGGCTACTTCCTGCGCCCTTTGCTCTAACATGGGTACTTCCTGCTCCCTTTGCTGTAACATGGCTACGTCCTCCTCCCTTTGCTCTAACATGGCTACTTCCTGCTCCCTTTGCTCTAACATGGGAACTTCCTCCTCCCTTTGCTGTAACATGGCTACTTCCTTCTCCCTTTGTTCTAACGTGGGTACTTCTAACATGGCTACTACCTGCTCCCTTTGCTGTAACATGGCTACTTCCTCCTCCCTTTGCTCTAACATGGCTACATCCTGTTTCGTTTGCTGTGGCATGGCTACTTTCTTCTCCCTTTGCTCTAACATGGTACCTTGCTTTACCCTTTACTTTGCTCTAACCTGGCTACTTCCTTCTCCCTTTCCTCTAACATGGCTACTTCCTATTCCCTTTGCTCTAACATGGCTACTTCCTTCTCCCTTTGCTCTAACATGGCTACTTCCTTCTCCCTTTGCTCTAACATGGCTACTTCCTTCTCCCTTTCCTCTAACATGGCTACTTCCTTCTCCCTTTGCTCTAACATGGCTACTTCCTTCTCCCTTTGCTCTAACATGGCTACTTCCTTCTCCCTTTCCTCTAACATGGCTACTTCCTATTCCCTTTGCTCTAACATGGCTACTTCCTATTCCCTTTGCTTGCTTACATGTATGCTGGAACATGGCTCTCAAATCGTACCCTACAAGCCTTGGTGTTTGTATCGCATGTCGTTCTGCAGGGTGTCAGATACGGTCCAGGTTCATGTCAAGGCAAGGGTCACCAATATGTTGGACCTTAGGAGATTGGATGAATCAATCAGGGACCACTGACATCTTGGCTAGATTTTAGGGCTTTCGGCGCTGTCCCCAACAAAGATACACGCCCAGGGCCAAAGGTTGATGAGCTGGTGGGTAAGCTAGGGGCGGCTTTGACTTGTCTTTGGAAGATTTCCTTACCCAGCAGGTATCCAGAAGTGCCCTTTTGGCTAAGGCTGATGGATCATGGCTTTGTAGGACTGGCACATTGCTGTGTCACCTACTTAGGAAGCATAGCTGTATTTAGGTGCAGCTGGGAGGGTCATCTGAGGAAGGATGTACGGCACTGCAAAGAGTTAAGGCCACCATTAAGGCTTCATAGTTGGTGGTGGTGGTGAAGCGCAGCCTCTCACGCACAAAAGATGGGAACCGCTCGTGAACCAGACCCAGGGAAGAGCTTTTGTTGGCCTCACTGTGTGTTACCGTTGACTAGTGGGCCTTTGGCGTCACACATCTTCAAGAAACATTCTAAGAAGTTCACTGTTCTAAGGGCTGGAGGATGCCCCGTGTGTAGGTCCAGGGACGCATACAGACCACAGCCAGCAACTCATTGCTGAATCTAATGATAGGATAGGCTCCGTCTTATCACAACTAAATGAAAAGGCAGGGAACACACCATAGAAGTCTTCAGTCACCAAATGACAGGTAGGGAGAGGAGCTGGGCCACTGTTGAAAAAGAATGCCAGGTTAAGGTTTGCACCTTAATGTGCTTTAGTTCTGCCCTTTAGACTTTATCTTCAAGATTCAAGGTGATCACAAGCCTGTCATGGTTGATAGAGAAAAAGACAACACAAAGGCAAGGCATATAGCGTTAATACCCCGTTCCAAGGGCTTCGCTAAGGCCTATAACAAGGGCACCGGGATGTTAGCCCCATTCCAGCCCCTAGGACAGGGTGCTAACGCTATTAGCACCCCGGGTCACCAAAGCAATAAACCAGGGTGTTAAAAAAAAAGGTATTTTCATTCAAAGAACGGGACGCCACGCACATCCCTTTTATTGAAAGAAAATACTGTGCCAAGATGTTCACCATAGTTATGGAAGGCGAAGCTCCATATGGAGCCCCTCTTTTATTTCCATGGCGCCCGCAAACGAAGGAGGTAAGCTGATGCCACCTCAATCAGGTAAGTGGGGAAGGTGAAGGAGGAGGCTAAGTTTAAACATAAAAAAAAGGAAAGGGAAAGGGTGGGGAGAAGATGACGGACCGCGGCGGGGAGACAGCATGCAGGTTCCATGCAATACGGGCTGAGATCAGAGATTTCAGCCCGCGATCCGCGGAACCGGATTGACTGCGCCTCCCGCCCTGGGTGCTAATACGGTTTACACCTTTATTAGACACAACAGAAACTAAGGGATTAGGTGTAACATGGGTTCAGAATCCTACAGCAAAATGTAGGCTTTCTTTAGGATCATTGTCCTCAGTCCTTCCTTCTCTCCCTTAAACAATTAGTTTTATTTTTATTTTATTGTTTAAAGCCCAGATCTAGCTTGAGAGCGCTGCACAGAGTGTGGGTAGCCAGCATTTGGGCTGGCATCTTTTAACAGTAGTGCAGTACTGTGAGTTACGGTTTGTGCGCCAATTGGGATTAGTCCTTGGTCAGTCAATGACACCTCTTTTTTGAGGATAACGTCACTCAAAGTCTCTGGATTAGAGTTCCCCACTCTTCTTTCTCAGTCATGTGTCTTTCTCATCTTGAAGGTGCTCTTGACTTCAGTAATACATGGCAACACCACCCTGGTGTCCTGGGTCGCCTGGATGTGGGTTAGGTCATGTGTCAGACTCTTACATGTGTTAGATGGCTGGATTTTTAGGCTTTCCAGGCTGTCCGGACCGCCACTTGGTTTGCTCCTTCCACAGGTTAGGAGTCTATCGAGGATCTTAAGTCGTGACCAGCCCTTTCTCCTCTGATTTCTCAGGCTCCCCCTCCTCCTTCCAACCCTTTCTTTATTCTGCACTTCACCGCCTCCCCTACCTCCCCTCCCAGTTCACTCTTTATTTGCTCTTTGTCACTCTGCCATGCTTTCAACTCCTCCTTCTCCTCTCCTATCTCCTCCTGGCTCTCTAGACATGACTTTCCTTCCTTCAACTCTTATCTCCTTTTCCCCCCTCACTCTCCTAGGCTCTTGACTCACATGACTTCACCTCAGTCCTCGACTCTCCCCCGATTACCTCTGCTCTTGGATTTCCTCCCTTCACCTACACACTTGCTACTCCCTTCTTCACGCTCACCCTTTACCTTCCTTCCTTCTCCTCTGCTCGCGATTCTCCTTCGTCCACTCTCCTATTTTCTCTCTACTTTTCCTCCTCGCTGAACCACCACCCACTAGTCTCAACCGCAAGCTCTGTACTCCTGCCTCCCACACTAGCTCAGCTCCCCTTTTATCTACTCACAGGCCTGAGCTTAAGGCCCTCGTCTAAACCAGTGAGGTCAAGTGTGAATGCCATGTTAGTGCATTGCCTAATTGGCTGGTGTTCATGCAAACATGTCTGTAATCTGGAAGTTTGCGTTGGGCAGACAAAGGTTCTGAACTACACCTCTGGCAGTAGGACGCTGAATGCATGTACATAAGCAGACAAGTTAACTGACCGGTCTCCGATGAATCCTCATTTAAGGTCTCAGCAGGGACACACATTCTGTATATGCCTGCGACGATGGTTGCAGTGGTGTGTTTGGGAGATGACACAGGGGGTCGGACCCAGCACCCACTATGTGATGTTGGACCCAGACTTGTGTGGATGCCCTGGTTTCCCACCACAAGACAAGGGGACTGCCGCATGTAGGCTGCTGCCACTGCAAGTGCCCCAAATCGTCCCCATCCCCGCCGTCAGATGAGGGAATGGGCACTATTGACCATTTAGCTCAATCCTTGCCTGAAGGAGAAGTAAGCGCAATGGCCCATGGTTATGTGGTCCTATGATAAGGGAAGAACGAGAATGGGAGTGTAAAGCTACCAATTGTAGCTTTCAACAGAGCTTAGCTGCCCTGGACATTGCAGTCCACAAGCAGGAACAAGACGACTCGCCAGTTCTCCATCCATGTTCTAGCATGCACTGGTGCAAATTCTTAGATGGCGATCGGACTAATGAAGCCTTGGTCCACGGAGTGGAACATGTGAACAGAGGCACATTACATTCACCATAGTCTTTACAGCATAGAAACCACTAGCACAAAGTCTTTATTATACACATCTGCAGGCCATAGAGTGTAGTCTGCTGGGGCAAGAGTTTAGGCATCTATAAATGCCCAGATAAAGCATTGGGGATTGTGGGAGCTTGGAGTAGTAGAGGGACCTGGTGTAGAGAAATGGAGGTGCAGAAAGAGCTGAATATGCAGTAAGAAGAGGTGGTGGAGTGAGATCTGATGGTGCAGGAGGTGGAGCGAAAGCTGACGATGCAGGAGGGAGCGAGATTTGATGGTAGAGGAGGTGGATCAAGAGTTGACAGTGGAGGAGGAGGTGGAGCGAGAGTTGACAGTGGAGGAGGAGGTGGAGCGAGAGTTGATGGTAGAGGAGGTGGAGCGAGAGCTGATGTGGAGGAGGTGGAGCGAGAGTTGACAGTGGAGGAGGAGGTAGAGCAAGAGGGGAGGTTGACTGGAAGGAGAAGAGGCTGGAGGCAAACAGCAGGGGAGGAGAGAGAGACCTTAGAGGAACGCTAATGAGGAGAAAAGGAACTAGAGGGTGTGTCATCCGGCAGATTGACCACGCCACACTCAGCACGCAGGTAATGAGGCCCACATGGATGGAAGTGCTTCAACTCCAACTTTTTAGACTAACTTGAGGACTTCCCATCCTCCTGCATCACTTCCTCCCAAACTGATCCCTCCACAGCCGTGCCTCTAACACAGCGATTCTGATACCACGACATGAAACCTCCCACCTTCTTAAACTAAACATTCATAACTCAACCCATTTCTTCGATCAGTCTTACAGGTTTGGTATAGACCCGAAATGGCTGGCCTTCCATTTGCAAAGAGGTGCTTCTTCTTGGCGAGATGTACTCGCGCGCTTCCTAATCTTCGCCAGATGCTTCGCCGTCCACACATTTGAACCCCATGCATTATGCGATGTTAGCAAAATCTAGACCTGTGAAAGGTGAGACATTTTCTGACTAGATGGTCTTGGGGACACCATATGCCGCGAGGATGCGATCAAAAGCCGGTATGACTGATGTGGCAGCCGTAGAAGGTATTTGTTTCACCTCGGGAACCTTGAGTATTCGTCCATAACTACCAGTACATAGGAGCCATCCCGTATTGGGCCAAAATAATCAATTGCCAGGTCTTCCCAGATGCCATCCAGCAGAGGGGGACATCTGCTGGGGATGCGGCTTGGAGAGCGGTGCCACCACACAGCAGACGGAACAGTGTTTGAGAGTATCTTCAACTTTGTGGTCTAGAACTGGGATCCATATTTTCTGTCAGAACAGTTTCTTCGTGGAGACCACACCCTGATGTCCTTTGTGTGCCAGGTCTACGACTTGCTGGTACAATGACATGAGAAACAAAATCTTACATCCTTTCATCAGGATGTGGTCTTCAGTGACCGTCAGCTCATCCTGCACCAGGGTCCTGCTCCTGACTTGGGGGTCGAGTGCTTCACCATGTCCCTTGCATGTTTCATTTTTCATTTCATGATGCAGCATGCAATAAAAGCAAGCACTGCGTATGCAGTTGGCTCTTGTTCTAGGTCTACCACGTAACAGGGAATGGCTTCATCAATGGATGAAAAATATGGTGCATGTAGGCATCGCTGATCGAGTGCTCTCGCCGGGAGGCAACCCGTGGGGTGGCAAGATAGATAATCCCCAGGATTCTTGTCTTTCCCCGGCCTATGGCAGATCGTAAACTTGTAGTCTTCAAGACGGAGTCCACATCTTGCAATGCATGGAGGCATCAGTTTCCGAGGATAGTGAGGAGTGCCTGGTGATCTGTGACAATTGTCAAGGCCTTCCCATACAGGAAGAAATGTCAATACTCACAGGCCCAGACCACCGCCCGGCTCTCATCCTCAGCTTGTGAGTATTTGTGTTCCATGGCCTGGCATTGGACACAACCAGTTTGATGTGCAGGGTCCTTTTGTCACATTGCGCCAAAACAGCACCCAGGCCCACTGGACTAGCGTCCACTGGCACCTCAGTCTCCCTGGACAAAATTGTAGTAGGTCATGCTTTTGGCAGCCGCAATGGCTGCTATATCGTCTCAAAGCTTGCCTCGCACTCAGAGGTCCATGTGAACTCCTGCTCGTCTCTCTTGAGCTCCCTGAGTGGGGTACTCACCCTATCGTAGTTTTTGAGGTATCGTGAACAGTAGCTGGCTACGCCGAGGAACGTCTTCCGGTCAGACACCTTGATAGGGGGCAAAGGGTTCCATTTAGAGCAGCCACTTTGTCTGGATCTGGCTGCATGCCCTGCTCCGAGAATATGTGGCCAATGCATTTCAAAGTGTGCTTCCTGAATTCACATTTGTCTTTGTTTAGTGTCACTCTGGCTGCCTCTAGAGCTAGGCAGACACAATGTAGTGTGTCGTTGTGTTCCTGTGTTGATCTGATGAAGACTAAGATGTCATTGCTGTAGTTGCGGTTGGGTATATGCTTGATAACCTGGTGTATCTCCTTCTGGAATATCTCTGCTGAGGATGGTATCCCAAAGTTTAGTCTCTTGTAGTGGCATAGCCCCATGTGGGTCATAAAAGTGGTGACATAGCATGACTCCAGGGCGAGCTACAGCTGGTGGTAACCTTTGTTGAGGTCTAGCTTGGGGATCACTGTTGCTCCGTTAAGGAGATAAATCCTGTCAGTGATTATGGGGTCCTGGTAACGTTCTTGTTGTTTGGCCTAGTTTGGCCGGCGCATATCTACATGCAGTCTGATAGACCCCTCTGCCGATTCTGTCCTAAGACTCTTCCCTGTATTTGAATTTGAAGTATTTGTATAGCGCACACAACAAACTTAATCGAATCCTGGTGCAGATGGTACCATAAGATGGAAAGAAAGCCTGGGACTCAAGTGTGAATCCTGACACAAGGCGGCGAGAATACCACACACCTCTCATGGCGATGACATCAAGCAACATCTGCGACTGTGACGGTGTCAAGGCACTTCCTAAGAGCACCAAAGATTTTATGTCTCCTGGATGGATGGTACAGTAGCGATTCAGCTCCTAACGCACTCTTAAGGTGTGCCGCATTACTCTGGAAACTGCTACACTGGCCTTAGGGACTGCGAGAACATCTACACAAGGTTTACCAATGACTGCGTTAGCTAGAACTCTTCAGAAGCCTGCATCTGCTCAATAGATTTTAGGAAGCCCTGACTGCAAGGTTCCAAAAAGTAGCATTGGGCTCCATTAGGCGCATGAGCCCACCTGCAGAATTACAGGCCTTGGTGTTCAGAAGTCAAGGTTCATGTGATCGAGCCACACCGGGATAGAATCCTGCTTTGATGGGTGACCGAGTTGGATGAATTCTGTCTTTGTGGGATTGAGCTTTAGGCATGCATTTATCATCCAAGCTTGGATGGAGGCATGCGATCTCCTGGGTACCACTGACCTTATTTGAACTTGGATCCAAGGTGCAGCTTTGGGCTGCAAAGCCCTGATGGCAAGATTCTGAGTTTGGCAGTAATTTGCTGTTCATTCTGAATTACTGGCAAAATGGGATACTGTTACTGCCACTTGGTTCCGTGGGTTTACCACAGGATTACAAGTGGTGTATGGCAGCATTCATCCCCATTATGGAGGCTATGCGATTCATTTGGGGATTTCTAGCAGAATTGCCACTGGTCATTCTGCCGATTTTTGAGAAGTAGGGGATTTACCCCATCATGATTTTTGGAGGAAAAGTGGAGGATTTTAGGAGGTAAATCCTCAATTTTTCTTCCAATAATCAGCCAAATTACCACTCGGTAATTCCACTGGTGGTAATTCCAGCAATGCTTGTAATTTGCGGTGCAGGAAAAACAGAGGCAATTCCGTTACTGCCAAAAAAGTGGCAACAAACAGAATTACCGCCACTGTTTTACCGCATTGCCAAACTCTGAATGAGCCTAATCTGCCTTTCTTGCTCAGTAAGGCTTTTGGTGAGTTTTACTAAATTGGGTTGTTACAGTTACTATTTGGGTAAGTCAATGTTTTTTCTAATAACTGCAGCACTCTGATTTGTAATAAAAAGCTTATCTCTGCATACATTTGGAGTCTTCAGGAATACTGGGCCTCATTACGAGGTGGGCGGTAAGGGATTACCGGCACCGGTAAGGGCAACGGTGCCGGTAATCCCTTACCGCCCTACTACGAGTTACCTTTGTGGGTCCTGCCTTAACGCCTGGTTTTTCCAGGCGTTAAGGACGGGACCCACAAAGGGACTTTGGAGCTAATAACGGTACCGCAATTTTACGGTACCGTTATTAGCGCCTTCCCCATTCCCATTGAGCCCTATGGGGGCTCAAATGAGAATGGGGAAGGGCCCTGGTGAATGGGGAATTACCGCCCCCGCCAACCTTGGAATGGGGCGGTAATAGCTCCATTCATCAGGGCGGAGTCGGTAAGGGTTTGGAGGCAGCCATGACGCTATTAGCGCCATGGTTACCTCCAAACTCCTAATGAGGCCCAGAGACTTGCGAGAACTGCAATGTGAATCCGAACACCTTGCAGCCGTGCATGACATTTATTTATTTATTTATTACATTTGTAAAGCGCACAGCAGCCCTTGGGCATCGAGGTGAAGTCTACATACCAGAAGATATCTGCTCAGTGTGTATCTTGTGGTTCAGTATTTCCAGCCACCATGGGCAGCCCCCACCAGGCCCCCACTCATGTCTAAAATCCACCCCCCCCAGCCACCATGGGCAGCCCCCACCAGGCCCCCACTCATGTCCCCTATCACCCCCACCCCCAGCAGTGCAGGGGCAGCCTCCACCAGGCCCCCACTCATGTCTCCCACCACCCCCACCCCCCAGCCACCATGGGCAGCCTCCACCAGGCCCCCACTCATGTCTCCCACCACCCCCACCCACCAGCCACCATGGGCAGCCCCCACCAGGCCCCCACTCATGTCCCCTATCACGCCCTCCCCCCAGCCACCATGGGCAGCCCCCACCAGGCCCCCACTCATGTCTCCCACCACCCCCCCCCAGCCACCATGGGCAGCCTCCACCAGGCCCCCACTCATGGCTCCCACCCACCCCCACCCCCAGCCACCATGGGCAGCCTCCACCAGGCCCCCACTCATGTCTCCCACCACCCCCACCCACCAGCCACCATGGTCAGCCCCCACCAGGCCCCCACTCATGTCCCCTATCACCCCCACCCCCCAGCCACCATGGGCAGCCCCCACCAGGCCCCCACTCATGTCTAAAATCCACCCCCCCAGCCACCATGGGCAGCCCCCACCAGGTCCCCATTCATGTCCCCTATCACCCCCACCCCCCAGCAGTGCAGGGGCAGCCTCCACCAGGCCCCCACTCATGTCTCCCACCACCCACACCCCCCAGTCACCATGGGCAGCCCCCACCAGGCTCCTACCCATGTCCCCTATCACCCCCATCCCCCAGCAGTGCAGGGGCAGCCTCCACCAGGCCCCCACTCATGTCTCCCACCACCCCCACCCCCCAGCCACCATGGGCAGCCTCCACCAGGCCCCCGCTCATGTCCCCTATCACCCCCACCCCCCAGCCACCATGGGCAGCCCCCACCGGGCCCCCACTCATGTCCCTTATCACCCCCACCCCCTAGCAGTGCAGGGGCAGCCTCCACCAGGCCCCCACTCATGTCTCCCACCACCCCCACCCCCAGCCACCATGGGCAGCCCCCACCAGGCTCCCACCCATGTCCCCTATCACCCCTACCCCCCATCAGTGCAGGGGCAGCCTCCACCAGGCCCCCACTCATGTCTCCCACCACCCCCACCCCCCAGCCACCATGGGCAGCCTCCACCAGGCCCCCACTCAGGTCCCCTATCACCCCCACCCCCCAGTCACCATGGGCAGCCCCCACCAGGCTCCCACCCATGTCCCCTATCAGCCCCACCCCCCAGCAGTGCAGGGGCAGCCTCCACCAGGACCCCACTCATGTCTCCCACCACCCCCACTCCCCCAGCAGTGTGGGGCACCCTCCAACAGGCCCCCACCCATGTCTCCCACCACCCCCACCCCCCAGCCACCATGGGCAGCCCCCACCAGGCTCCCACTCATGTCCCCTATCACCCCCACCCCCAAGCAGTGCAGGGGCAGCCTCCACCAGGCCCCCACTCATGTCTCCCACCACCCCCACCCCCCAGCCACCATGGGCAGCCTCCACCAGGCCCCCACTCATGTCTCCCACCCACCCCCATCCCCCAGCCACCATGGGCAGCCCCCACCAGGCTCCCACCCATGTCCCCTATCACCCCCACCCCCCAGCAGTGCAGGGGCAGCCTCCACCAGGCCCCCACTCATGTCTCCCACCACCCCCACCCCCCCAGCAGTGTGGGGCACCCTCCACCAGGCCCCCACCCATGTCTCCCACCATCCCCACCCCCCAGCCACCATGGGCAGCCCCCACCAGGCCCCCACTCATGTCCCCTATCACCCCCACCCCCCAGCAGTGCAGGGGCAGCCTCCACCAGGCCCCCACTCATGTCTCCCACTACCCCCACCCCCCAGCCACCATGGGCAGCCTCCACCAGGCCCCCACCCATGTCTCCCACCACCCCCACCCCCCAGCCACCATGGGCAGCCTCCACCAGGCCCCCACACGTCTCCCACCCACCCCCACCCCCCAGCCACCATGGGCAGCCTCCACCAGGCCCCCACTCATGTCTCCCACCACCCCCACCCACCAGCCACCATGGGCAGCCTCCAGCAGGCCCCCACTCATGTCCCCTATCACCCCCACCCCCCAGCCACCATGGGCAGCCCCCACCAGGCCCCCACTCATGTCTCCCACCCACCCCCCCAGCCACCATGGGCAGCCCCCACCAGGCCCCCACTCTTGTCCCCTATCACCCCCACCCCCCAGCAGTGCAGGGGCAGCCTCCACCAGGCCCCCACTCATGTCTCCCACCACCCTCACCCCCCAGCCACCATGGGCAGCCCCCACCAGGCTCCCACCCATGTCCCCTATCACCCCCACCCCCCAGCAGTGCAGGGGCAGCCTCCACCAGGCCCCCACTCATGTCTCCCACCACCGCCACCCCCCAGCCACCATGGGCAGCCTCCACCAGGCCCCCACTCACGTCCCCTATCACCCCCACCCCCCAGCCACCATGGGCAGCCCCCACCAGGCCCCCACTCATGTCTCCTATCACCCACACCCCCCAGCAGTGCAGGGGAAGCCTTCACCGGGCCCCCACTCATGTCTCCCACCACCCCCACCCCCCAGCCACCATGGGCAGCCTCCACCAGGCCCCCACTCATGTCCCCTATCACCCCCACCCCCCAGCCACCATGGGCAGCCCCCACCAGGCCCCCACTCATGTCCCTATCACCCCCACCCCCCAGCAGTGCAGGGGCAGCCCCCACCAGGCCCCCACTCATGTCCCCTATCACCCCCACCCCCCAGCAGTGCAGGGGCAGCCTCCACCAGGCCCCCACTCATGTCTCCCACCACCCCCACCCCCCAGCCACCATGGGCAGCCTCCACCAGGCCCCCACTCATGTCTCCCACCCACCCCCACCCCCCAGCCACCATGGGCAGCCTCCTCCAGGCCCCCACTCATGTCTCCCACCACCCCCACCCCCCAGCCACCATGGGCAGCCTCCACCAGGCCCCCACTCATGTCTCCCACCCACCCCCACCCCCCAGCCACCATGGGCAGCCTCCACCAGGCCCCCACTCATGTCTCCCACCACCCCCACCCCCCAGCCACCATGGGCAGCCTCCACCAGGCCCCCACACATGTCTCCCACCCACCCCCACCCCCCAGCCACCATGGGCAGCCTCCACCAGGCCCCCACTCATGTCTCCCACCACCCCCACCCACCAGCCACCATGGGCAGCCCCCACCAGGCCCCCACTCATGTCCCCTATCACCCCCACCCCCCAGCCACCATGGGCAGCCCCCACCAGGCCCCCACTCATGTCTCCCACCCACCCCCCCCCAGCCACCATGGGCAGCCCCCACCAGGCCCCCACTCTTGTCCCCTATCACCCCCACCCCCCAGCAGTGCAGGGGCAGCCTCCACCAGGCCCCCACTCATGTCTCCCACCACCCTCACCCCCCAGCCACCATGGGCAGCCCCCACCAGGCCCCCACTCATGTCCCCTATCACCCCCACCCCCAGCCACCATGGGCAGCCCCCACCAGGCCCCCACTCATGTCTCCCACCCACCCCCCCCAGCCACCATGGGCAGCCCCCACCAGGCCCCCACTCTTGTCCCCTATCACCCCCACCCCCCAGCAGTGCAGGGGCAGCCTCCACCAGGCCCCCACTCATGTCTCCCACCACCCTCACCCCCCAGCCACCATGGGCAGCCCCCACCAGGCTCCCACCCATTTCCCCTATCACCCCCACCCCCCAGCAGTGCAGGGGCAGCCTCCACCAGGCCCCCACTCATGTCTCCCACCACCGCCACCCCCCAGCCACCATGGGCAGCCTCCACCAGGCCCCCACTCACGTCCCCTATCACCCCCACCCCCCAGCCACCATGGGCAGCCCCCACCAGGCCCCCACTCATGTCTCCTATCACCCACACCCCCCAGCAGTGCAGGGGAAGCCTTCACCGGGCCCCCACTCATGTCTCCCACCACCCTCACCCCCCAGCCACCATGGGCAGCCTCCACCAGGCCCCCACTCATGTCCTCTATCACCCCCACCCCCCCAGCCACCATGGGCAGCCCCCACCAGGCCCCCACTCATGTCCCTATCACCCCCACCCCCCAGCAGTGCAGGGGCAGCCCCCACCAGGCCCCCACTCATGTCCCCTATCACCCCCACCCCCCAGCATTGCAGGGGCAGCCTCCACCAGGCCCCCACTCATGTCTCCCACCACCCCCACCCCCCAGCCACCATGGGCAGCCTCCACCAGGCCCCCACTCATGTCTCCCACCCACCCCCCAGCCACCATGGGCAGCCTCCTCCAGGCCCCCACTCATGTCTCCCACCACCCCCACCCCCAGCCACCATGGGCAGCCTCCACCAGGCCCCCACTCATGTCTCCCACCCACCCCCACCCCCCAGCCACCATGGGCAGCCTCCACCAGGCCCCACTCATGTCTCCCACCACCCCCACCCCCCAGCCACCATGGGCAGCCCCCACCAGGCCCCCACTCATGTCTCCCAACCACCCCCCCCAGCCACCATGGGCAGCCTCCACCAGGCCCCCACTCATGTCTCCCACCACCCCCACCCCCCAGCCACCATGGGCAGCCCCCACCAGGCTCCCACCCATGTCCCCTATCACCCCCATCCCGCAGCAGTGCAGGGGCAGCCTCCACCAGGCCCCCACTCATGTCTCCCACCACCCCCACCCCCCAGCCACCATGGGCAGCCTCCACCAGGCCCCCACTCATTTCTCCCACCACCCCACCCCCCAGCAGTGCAGGGGCAGCCTCCACCAGGCCCCCACTCATGTCTCCCACCACCCCCATCCACCAGCCACCATGGGCAGCCCCCACCAGGCCCCCACTCATGTCCCCTATCACCCCCAGCCACCATGGGCAGCCCCCACCAGGCCCCCAGCTCATGTCTCCCACCCACCCCCCCAGGCACCATGGGCAGCCTCCACCAGGCCCCCACTCATGTCCCCTATCACCCCCACCCCCCAGCCACCATGGGCAGCCCCACCAGGCTCCCACCCATGTCCCCTATCACCCCCACCCCCCAGCAGTGCAGGGGCAGCCTCCACCAGGCCCCCACTCATGTCTCCCGCCACCCCCACCCCCCAGCAGTGCAGGGGCAGCCTCCACCAGGCCCCCACTCATGTCCACCTGCCCACAGGCCCTGACAATCCTCAAGCATGGGCCTCATGGCCAGCCACCACAGCCCAAAGACACAACAAAGTATTACATGCACCCATGATACTACTCCAATGGAAACAATGTAAATCAACACGTGTCACACACACACACAATGGTTGCAAGAGAACCTGAAAACCCATATCATGACATGCATGAAAACAATGAGATGAAACCACACATCGAAGAATTAAAAAATCCAAATAATGTATTAATAACAACAGTATTGGCAAACAAAATTAAACAAAATACACAAGTAAAAAAAAAAAAAAAATTAAGATGGCTGTCCCTTTTCAAATTAAAATCAATAAATGATAATCCAAAAAAAATTCTTCAAAAGTTCAACTCCATAAAAAGGAAATGAAGGGAAAAAAGAAATAGAAAACAATTGCTCCATGGGAAAAAATATTCATAGTAAAAAAAAATTCCAAATCCAAAGTCCAACTATGTACAAAGTATTCAGGGTCCATCATCCCAACAGAAGAAATGAAACCTACAAAAAAACCTATCCAAAATGGGACTATATACAAAAGGTGGAGCAGTGTCCGTCGACTCCGAATAAAAATAAACTATAAAGGAAACCTATCACTAAATAACTATATACAATGGCGGCGGGCCAGTCCAGCGGCTCACTTAGTGGTGTTCCGGGCCAGGGCATCATCGAACTCCTCGTCTATGTCCCGGAGGCGGTCCTGTTCCATGGCCCCGAGGGTCCGCAGGGACGCCAACATGTTCACCTCCAACTCCCTGCGGATTGCCTCAAGGCACTCGGCCCGCCTCAGGGCCCTCGGCACGGAGTTCTCCGCCCTGACCATCGTGAGCCGCGCCTCTTCCGCCCGCCGCCGCTCCGCATCTATGGCGTGGCCCAACCGCTGCCACACGGAAGACACTTCCCGTCCAGGGTCCTCCTGCCCTCCGGCCGATGCCTGCCCCTCCGATGTTGAAGCCCCCGAGCTATCGTGGCTCCCACCTACAGCCTCCTGCTGCTGCAGCTGCTGCTGTCCATGTGCCCTGTCCGATGGTGCCTGCACATCCTCCTCCAGCTGGGGTGCAGTCGTTGATGTGGCCACCCCTGCTGGACGTCCGACTCCCAACTGTGGCAGGGATCTGTTGTCCACCAGCCTGGCCGCACGTTCGGAGGCAGCTCCACAGGGCACCCAGGTGACACATGGGTGGGAAGATGGCATGGAGGACGACTGGGGCATAGGGGGTTCCGTGGAGGAGGGGGTCGGAACAAGGTCCAGGAAACGGAGGAATCCAGCCCTGGTGAGCTGTCCCAGTGGGTCAACGCAGTCAACGAGCCATGCTAGAAGACGTGCAGACTCATCATGAAAAGACTGCAGGTCAGCTCGCATGGCCCGTTGACGCAACGCCACCCCACCCTGGACAGGCTCAACCTGGTGCAGGATAGCCACATCCGCAGGGAGAGGAAGGCCAGGTGTTGTAAGCCAATCCCCTCCCTGAGAACTGGTCTGGAGGTAGGCATCCCCGCTGGTGCAAGATGATGCAGTGACAGGAGCAGGGACAGGATTGCACACAGGCACCTCCGCGGCGGCCTGTTCTGCCTCTTGTCCCAGATCCTGCACTGCACCACTAGCACCAGTGGAATCCCCACCTCCAGACCCCGCCTCTGTCGCTTGCACGGCCTCCTCCTCCTCCAAACCCCCCACCAACCTGGATGACTCCGTGCCATCTTCCTCCATTGGGCCCTGCGGGGTCCCAGCTGCCCCTTCTGCTGCCGAGGAGTCCAACTCCAACCTCCGCCTCTTGGACCTCCCCTCGGCAGCTGCGACCTGGGATACGGCACCAGACTCCTCACTCCCCGACGAGATCAGAACCTGGGAGGGGATCCGGGCCTTGCGTCTCCGGCTGGTGGTGCGACCCCTGCCGCTGTGCTCCACAGCACCTTCTCCGCCCTCTTCATCAGTTGACGCTGCAGACAGGGAGAAAGAATACACAGGCATCAGGGCACTGTCCAATGGACTCATACACACATGACATTCATACATGAGTGGCATTGGTAAACCTCAGACATGGCATCACAATCCCCAACACACATGTCATTTCAACTTGCACACATGAGCCATACCACAGCCATATTGCAACAACCAGCACCATCCATTCACATACAACAGCATGAGCAGCCAAAGGTCATCCACACATCACATGCAACATAGGGAGTACACTACACATGCACACACACCACCAAACTTGCATGCATGTGTACACCTCCGCCAACTGTCGCAGTGTTCCGATCGACATCCATGTCACACCTGACAATCATTCCTCCACATCCTGCGCCATGCAAGCCCACACACACAAGCACCATCCATGTGTCACACATGAGACCCCTCGCATGTGTCACCCTCACGGCCCTATACACCCCCCCCCTACTTGCCCACATAAAAATACATGTTCAACCTGCACACTCCTGGCACACCACACGCACAGCTTACAATCAGTATGCATGTACACTTACCGCTCGACTCCAGACGGGTCTGCCTCTCAAGGACCTGGACGTGGAGCGCTGGGGATATGCGTTCCAGGACCCTCATCTGATCTTCCGACAAGTGGCCCCGGCACCCCTTAGCATCCGCTGCCTTCAGGAGGCGCCGGGCCTTGTTGAGGGTCCTGGACCTGAAGTCCTCCCAGCGCTTCCTGACACGTTCATAGTCGCGGACTGCCACCTCCTCCGCGTTGATGGCAGTCACGATGTCCATCCAGATCCGAGCCCCTCCTTCCTTGTCGGCGCGCAACCTTCTGAAGAGGGCATCATACTGCGCCAGGACATGCTCCACCAGGACACCAACTTCGGTGGCAGTGAAGCTGGTGCCCCTCTGCCTCCTTGGCCGGGGGTTGCCACTGGTGCCAAATGTTGCAGTGCCCGACATGGCAACCCCAGAGGCAGGAGTGGGTGGGCAACTGGGTCCTGGGGCTGGGCTGTGGGGCGATGGAAAAGCAGTCGGGAGTCTTCGGTTCCAGCAGGGGTGGTCACAGCAACAGCACCCCTGGCTGATGTGCAGGCAGCAAATGGCAGGACACGTGGGCAGCAGGCAGTCAGGCAGCAGCAGAAGGCAGGTGGGAGCGTGCTCAGGGCTCTGGGGGGCAGTAATTCGGCCTTCTGGGCAGGAGCGTGGTCTTCCGTGTGTGAACGCGTGGCCAGCTTGATACAGAGTGATTTTACACGTGAAAATCCAGCACGTCTGCGTGTAATTCGAGGAAAGGCCCTTAGCGCGTAAACACACGTCTGTACATTCATTGGCCACCAGTGTATGCGTGTCTATGAAGTCACATGCACGTTGAATATGGCACACGTTTGAAATGTTGCGTGTAAAAAAAATGAAATACACGTCCGAGTGTCAAAGCGTGTAATTGGTGGAAATGGCCTTAGCGCGTACACGCGGAAGTGACAAAGCGTGTAATTGGTGGAAATGGCCCTAGCGCGTACATGCAGAAGTGACAAAGCGTGTAATTGGTGGAAATGGCCCTGGCGCGTACACGCGGAAGTGACGCTGGACGTGTGGGCCTGCATAAAAGGTACGTGTAGAGCACCATTTCCTTGTACGTGCTTTTCGTGGAGAGCGAGTGGTTGAAATCCGTACTTCTTGTCGTTTCACACGCGATTTACTTAACGGCGTTTCAAGTTCGTACTCCCTGTTACCTCTGACAGCTTTTTCTCTTTCTTCTCTTTTTCTGGTTTTCCTGGGCCTGTTACCTCAAACAGCGTTTCCTTCTACTGTTGTCCTGTCTCCTCAGACAGAGTAAAATTCTTCTTTTGGCGGGGGTGTTGCCAATGCGCACACGCGCTTCTTTTTCACGCTCTTTTTCCTGGCAGAGGGTGAGTCACGCACGTATCTAACATCTGTGCTTGCCCCGTGTGTAGCCTACCCCTTCAGAGGTCAATCTAGTCTGCGTGTGACACGCATACATTCATTCTTGTGTTACTGGGTGCCACAGCGTAGTGCAGGTTTTTTTTTCCGCACACATGGTCTAGGAGGGGTTGCGTGCACGTCATCTCCCTTTTTTGGGCTTCCTGTGCGTTGCGTGACCCGTCATCTTTCCCCAGGGGTCACATTCAGCCTTGCTAGAGCACTAGGGTACAATTACCATCTGGTACCCAACCCCTTTGACCCCCAATTGCCCAGGACAATAGTTTACAGCCACTCCCATACGCACATTAACATCAGTGCCATGGTTGGGAGGCGAGGAATCCGTAAGGGTGGCAAAGGTGGACGAGCCACAAGTGGTGGCCGTGGTGGATCCGGTAGGGGACGTGGTCGTTACTTGCAGGGTGACCCTGTCCCCCCATGTGTGGAGGACCAGTCAAGGGCACCCATAATCCCCCCCACTCCCCCTGGTTGAGGCTGATGTGGCTGACACCATCCATGCTCAGCCCTTGTTGGACCAGCCCATTGTGGCACCAGACCTGGCTGACTCCATGGCTGACTTCCAGGTCAGCAGGCCTATGACACGTGCGCTGGTGCACGTTGATGTCATCAGGCCACGTGGATCAGGGGCAGGGTGGAGAGGCTGCAGGGGCAGGGGCAGCTGCGGCTCCATCCACCCCAACTCTCACACACCCAGCCAGGACAGTGTCGGTCCTAGTCCATCCTGCTGACATTCCCCCTGACACCATTACACTTGAGCCAATGCCTGTACCAACTCCCATGCTGAGTGTGCAATCCCACACTCCTGATACAGAGTCCACCAGGGCTCCTGCCCCTAGTGTCCAGAGCGGCGTAGGACACTCAGGATCACCACCACCTTCCAAGCGGAAGAGGAAGAGTGCTCGTCCGGCACAGGCTGATGCCCCAGACACGGCTACACAGTCCGGCCCGTCGAGGAAGCCCAGCTTCACGGATGCCGAACTGAATGCACTTGTCGAGTATGTGTCCGCACATGATAACGAAATGGTCATTGTTGCAGGATCCAAGACCACACCTGCACAATGCCAGGCACACTGGCAGACCGTTGCGGACATCGTAAGTGCCCTTGGAATCGTGAAGCGCACAGCCAATGATTGCTATAAGCGCTGGAATGACCTAAAGCGCAGGGCGAAGAATAAGCTGGCCTCAAGTCATGCCGCAACTCTAGTGACTGGAGGTGGGTCTCCAGTAGAAGACATGGAACTCACTCCACATGAGTCAGTCGCTGGGACCTACGTCACGCAGGAACAGATCCAAGGTGTGGGAGATCTACCTGATTATGAGGCATTGTCCGGTGAGTGCACATGCATGTGTGTGTCATCCATGTGCATGGTGTGTGTGTGTGAGGGCTTCTGTTTGTGTGCCAGGTGAGGGTGTGTGCGCCTGAGTCGTTTGGGTCACCCATGTGCTTCATGCAATACATTCTGCGCAGCAGCATTTTGCCATAGCAGTATCCCATCTGCCAACAGTAGACATCTAGCCCGACAGCACGCCAGTTGCGCTTGAAGTGTCACCTTGCCACAACATTGTTGCTTATTTTTCTCTGTTCATTCAGGCAGATTGTTTGCATTCCACCACTTTTACTAGGCATTTCTCAGTCCTCTAGTCACATGTCTGACATGGCTATGGTAAAGTGGAGTGACTTTGTTACCTGGATATCATTTGTTTAGACATGTCCCTGTGCAATCGGACCATTTTGGACTGGCAGCTCCAGGTGAAAAATCAGACCTGTTTGAATTAGAAAAGCTATTACATGAGGGAACTGGATGAATAAGTGCTGCCCTCCTCTCCATCTACACTCAATAGCAATGGTACATGCCATCTGTGTGATGGCATGTGTATTTCACCTGGCAATCACAGGCCAATGTGTGATGCCACTGCCAGGCAGCATGCAGAAAATTTGTTCATCTTCCATCTTGGTGTCATCAGTGTGTGCCATTTGCCTACCCTTCATACGCAGTGAGGGTGCATGCATGGGAGGGTTTTAGTCATGTGGGACATGTGTCAATCAAGTACTGGTTCTGTTGCTTCTCAGCCCTCATTGTGTGCCATGGTGCTAATGCCTGTTTCCATTTGTTTGCTTTTATGTCTTTGCAGGGGAAGACGCACCTGATACTGCTGGGGTTGTGGAGATGGTGCAGACCCAGGAGGGGTCTGAGGGCCGAGCGACCACCAGTGAGGGACGTGGTGTGGTGGTGGGTGAGAACCCACAACTGCTGCAGGTCGTGCTCTCAAGGGGTGTCTCTGGCTGCACCTCCCATGAGCTGTACTCAGGTGTTGATTCGGATGATGAGACATACGTGCCGTCGCAGGTGAGTGTTCCTGGGAGGGATTCTGTTCTGTCCCACCCACCTGCACCAGGGTCAGAACCCTCAATGGGGATGTCAGTGTTGGCAGCTACGCCTTTGGTGGTTACGGATGCAGGGTCACACTCCGCGACATCTGATCCTGTTCCTGGGCCAGCAGATCAGAGGGGGAATGCAGTCCTGCAGCCTCAGGCAGTGCCGGCACAGCAAGACGCAGTTCGCCTTGCCCCAGACAGGTGTGGTGGCCGTACGCCACCTGGCAATACCGCATGGGAGCAATTCATTTACGGTATAGCAACCCAACAGGCAGCATCATCAGAGATGATGGCTCAGGCCATGGATAGGGTGGCCACTTCCATTGTCCCCCCCGAAAGGCTGATGGAGCGACTACAGCAGGCAACCGACTCCATCTGCCAGTCACACAGGGAGGACATGTTGGCGTCCAACAGGGACAGGCGGGCGGCACTGGCGACTCTGCAGGAAGCCATCTCCATAGAGTCCCAGGGCCACAGGGAAGCCCTGAGGCTGGAACTCCTTCACCTCAGGACGACTCTTGTTGAGCTTGAGGCTTCAACAAACCGAAGGACAGAACAGCAGCTGGAGCGTCTCACCCGTACGCTCTCAGCTGAGATGCAGGCAACTAGGGCGGAGGTCCGGGCATCCCGGGAGTTGTTGCATGGGGACCTCCGCACTCATCCTCCAGAACGAGACCTACCACACCCGCATGCTTGCAGCCATGGAGGAACAGACTAGGGCCTTGCGTGGGCTGCCTCCCATAGTGCCACCACCTCCGGATGCAGATGCACAGGGTGATAATAGCGACAGCAGTGATACTCCCACAATAGGGTAGCCGTGTGGGCCATGAGCCCATGGAGGTGTATTTTTCCGCAAGATCCACACAGGTGGGTTTTGGTGTGCACCCTGTCCTCGGACCTCCTGGGTGGCCTCCCCAACCCCCCCCCGGGCCCATTAATGGCCATTTTTTTATTTATTTATTTTTTTTTCTTTTTTTTTGGGACAGTGTGTTGCCTTGTGTGGCTCCCGTGGGCATACGCTGCATTGTGGCTGGGCACATGCAGGCTTGTCATGTATTTGGTTCAGATTCTTGGGATTTTGTCACACTCACCCCTCCTACTTCCCGTTTCCATGGGCTTGCAAAGGGTGTGCCCAAGTGACATTGACGTACATGGTGACATTGGACTCCCACTACATGTGTGGGTAGTCTAGTCAATACTGTGTATACATTCCTAGTGCATATTGCTGTTGTGTTTGTACACTGCATGTTGCATTGATGTGTAACTCATCATCCATGTCTACCTCCTAATTTGCAGGTCCTTTCCTCATGTCTACACAAGGCCCTCTACTTTGGAGATGGGGTCCATGTTGGCAGCAGTGCACCGACAACTCTACATGGCGGCAACACTGTACAGTTGGAAGTGGTGGGAGTGCAGGCATTTCCAGGTGGTGAGACTACTGATTCCTTACATTCGTAATGTCATGTTAATGGCAGTTTTGAGGGTCAGTAGCTGATAAGTGTTATTGCTAAATACCTGCTCAAGTGTGTTGTTGGTCCTGCATTACTGTGAGCATTTCAGGTGTAGCGAGTTTCAATTAGGGACACTGTACTTTGTGACACTTGTGTCATGTTGTGGGGATTACTTTGTTTACCTGCACATAGCATGACATGGCACGGTGTGTCGTGTGGCGGTGCTGGGGATGGGTTGGGTGACATGGCACTGTCCTCATATTGCATTTTGCAAGTGGGTATTCATTTTAGCTGCATGAATGTGTTTTTTCACGAAACTGCATTGGTGGTGTCTGTGTAGGTAGGGAGGCACACATTGTAACACTTCCAGGTGAACAATCTCAGGCTGATATGGTTTTGACGGTTGTTTCTCCAGACATTCAGGATCAGTGTCAGGTTGAGTCATCATTGATTGTAAGATGGTATGTGCCAGGGCAGTGTGCACTCCACAGGGGTGTGATTTCTATGTGAAGTAATTAGCCACTAGCTGTGTACGGGCTGCCTCCCCCCGTGCCCTTTCCCCTTTCATGAGCAGCGGGCGTGCATGTGGTTGGGGATGTGGGGGCACCACCATGTCCACGGCCAGGCCCCGGCGTGTTGCAACGTTGTGCAGGACACATGCTGCCACTATGATCCTGCACACTACTGGGGGAGCGTATAACAGCTGCCCGCCAGAACGGTCAAGGGAGCGAAAGCGTGACTTAAGCACTCCGAATGTGCGCTCCACTATGCCCCGGGTTGCAATGTGGGCTGTGTTATATCTTACCTCGGGTGGCGTGGTGGGGTTCCGAATTGGCGTCATCATGTGGGGGCTGAGAGGGTAGGCACTGTCCCCTGTGGAGGTGGTGATGGGTATCATTGGTGGGGTTGTGACCTTGCTCAGTATCTGACATGCATGCATGTGCAGTGGCATTCATACTCACCAAGCAGCCGTGTATCGCCATGCCGCCCAGCTTCTAGGTCCCGGCTTAGGGTGGACATTCGGTAAATGAAGCTGTCGTGGGTGGACCCGGGATAGTTGGCATATACTGAGGTGATGATTCCCTTGGCATTACATACTACCTGCACGTTGATGGAATGCCAGTGCTTGCGGTTCCTATAGATGTGCTCAGATGCCCTGGGGGGACGTAGGGCCACATGGGTGCAGTCGATGGCACCTAGCACTTTGGGGAATCGTGCCACACCGTAAAAATCCAGGGCGGCAGCATGCCTTTCTGCAGGTGTTCTGGGCAGGTATATGTGCCTGCGGACTGATGGGCGTGCAGTGATGATGTTCAAGACCTGGTGTAGGCAGCGTGACTGCGTCGCCTGTGACACCCCACCCACTATGGCACTTGTCCGCTGAAATGATCCAGTGGCTAAGAAGTGCAGTACATTGAGGACCTTCTCCAGGGGGCTGAGTGCTTGGGAGCACAGGGTGGGTGATGTGAGGTCATCCTCCCACTCACTCACCAGGTCCAGTATTATGTGTGGTGGAAACCTGTACCTCCCATACACCTGGTCATCAGGCATCCCGAAAAGGCTGGTTCTGGGTGTGAAAATTCTGGCCCTGACTATCCTCCTCCTCCTCCTTTGGTAGCCCACGGCCACTGCTGCTACGAACGGTATATTCATCCTGGCGTCTGAGCTTGTTAGTTTTTTGCGCGCAAATTTATGCGTCGCGGGTCGACTTATGCCTGCTTCCTACTGGCGTACGTGTTTCTTTGCGCGTGTTGTAGGCGAGCGTGTGAAACTTCCCGCGCACCCCTGAAATCCAGTACCCAGGCCAATAGCGTGTGGAAATTTCCGCGCACCCCGGAATACACGTGCGCTGTTGCCCACCCACTCCTGCCTCTGGGGTTGCCATGTCGGGCACTTCAACATCTTGCACCAGTGGCAACCCCAGGCCAGAGGGGCAGAGGGGCACCAGCTTCACTGCCACCGAAGTTGGTGTCCTGGTGGAGCATGTCCTGGGGCAGTATGATGCCCTCTTTGGATCGTCCCGCGTCAGCAAGGAAGGACGGGAGAGGATCTGGGCCGACTGTGTGGTTGCCATCAACGCGGAGGGGGTGGCAACCTGTGACGTCCAGAAGATCAGGAAGCGCTGGGAGGACTTGAGGTCCAGGACCCTCGTGAAGGCCCGGCGCCTCGTGGAGGGGGGCCGGGGCCGCATGAGTTCCATCCAGATGAGGGGCCTGGAACGCGTACGCCCAGCGCTCCACGCCCAGATCCTTGAGAGGGAGACCCGTCTGGAGTTGAGCGGTAAGTGGCCAAGCATTGCTGGGTGAGACAGGGCATGTTGCCGTGTGCTGGTTGTCTGATACTTGCCTGTATGTGTGACATAGGCCATGTATGCATGTATGTGTGCAGGGACATCATGGTAATGCATGTGCGACCAGTGATGTGTGAACCACATGGTTGTTGCATGTGTTTAAATGCGACATGGGGAGCCCTATGCAGATTTTACACATGAGAGCATGCCAGTCTCTGTTCCTGGACAAGGATGGGGGTGAGGGATGGGTGCTGATGCCAGGTACATATATGGTAGCCATGTCTGTGTGCCTGACCTGCGTGTCTGTGACTTGTGAATGTCATGGATGCATGCCACATGTGTGTGACAATGCACAGATTCACTGATGCAGCCTAGCTATCCTTGTATCCGCTGTGTTTGGGGTGTATGAGGCCAGATGGATGTGACTGAGGTGAAGTGTGTGCATGTGATAGGCATGACCCATGATGCATGTGAGTTCCATATCATTGTATGTTTCAAGAGTCCATTGGACATGTATGGAAATGTCCATGGCATGCACCATGCCTGTTACTGTGTGTGTTTTGCCTGGACTGACCCATGTGTTGTGGAGGGACATGATGGAAGTGTACTTTGACAGTGGTACTCATCTGCTATTGCTTCCTGTCTAGGGGACCATTGTACAGTACCCTGATGCTTGTGTTCTATGTCTCCCTCTACGCAGCGGCTACTGAAGAAGAGGGCGGAGACGGCGCTGTGGAGCACGCACATCATCACGAAGAGCACCGTGCCGACGTGGCCCAATTGGGATCTTCCATGTTCGGGGGTTTCCTGCATGTGTGGGCCAATCTGGCTGCCCTCTCCTCCTCTGTGGAGGCTATAAGCCGGTCGTTCTCCTTGCCGTCTTCCTGCCCAGATGCCAGCAGGGCCCCCTGTGGACCTGCCCTGACCAATGCACCCAACTTGGTGGGGATCCCATCCCTGCCACCGTCGGGAGTCGGAGGTCCAGCAGGGGTGGACACCACAGCAACTGTACCCCAGCAGATGGAGGATGTGCCAGCATCATCAGGCAGGGCACGTGCACAACGGCGTCGGTGGTTTCAATCAGCCTGGATGCCGTTGTGCTGGCAGAGGCAGTGCGTCGGAGGCAGCAGCAGAGTCAACGTGGGAGGCATCATGGCTCGGGGCCATCAACATCGGAGGGGCAGGCATCGGCCGGAGGGCAGGAGGGCAGGAGGACCCAGGACAGGAAGTGTCTTCCGTGTGGCTGCGGTTGGGCCAGCAGATAGGTGCAGAGCGGCGGCGGGCGGAAGAGGCGCGGCTCACGATGGTCAGGGCGGAGAACTCCATGCGGAGGGCCCTGAGGCGGGCCGAGTGCCTCGAGGCAATCCGCAGGGGGTTGGAGGAGCAGATGGCGTCGTCCCTGCGGACCCTCGGGGCCATGGAACAGGACCGCCTCCGGGACATAGACGAGGAGTTTGATGATGCCCTGATCCGGAACACCACGGAGTGAGCCGCTGGACTTGCCCGCCGCCTTTGTATATAGTTCTTTAGTTTTAGGTTTCCTTTGTTTCTTCTTATGATTTGGAGTCGACGGACACTGCTCCACTTTTTGTATATAGTTGCATTTTAGTTAGGGCTTTTTGTAGGTTTCCTTTGTTCAGTTGGGCTCATGGACCCTTGGATGTTTTGTACATAGTTCTTCATTGGATTGTTTTATTTATTTTTTTTTTTTATTTATTCACCATGGAGCAATGGTCTTTGCATTTATTTTTCTCTCTCGGATTGATTTTATTTTTAATGTGACTTTGGACAACATTTTTTTGGATTTGGATTTGTAGTTTTGATTTTTTTGGACGGACATGCAGCTTATCTTTTTTTCATTGCCATTGTAGTTTGTTTCATTTCATTTGCATTCAATTTTTTTTAATACAATTTTGTTTTCATACTTCACTGTGTGGTATCATCTCATTGGTTTCATGCATGTCATGTTGGGTGTTTTCCCATTCAATTGCAACCATTGTGTGTGACGGACATGGGTTCATTTGCTTTATGAACATTGGGGGTGTAACATGTAATTTCCATTTCCATGTGGGTGAATGGGTTACTTGGTAGGGCCTTTTGGCTGTGGAGGCTGACCATAACGCACATGATTGGGGATTGTGAGGGCCTGGGTGCAGGGGGACATGAGTGGGGGCCTGGTGGAGGGTGCCCTGCACTGCTGGGGGTGGTGGGAGACATGAGTGGGGGCCTGGTGGACGGTGCCCCTGGATGCTGGAGGTTGGGGGTGATAGGGGACATGAGTGGGGGCCTGGTGGGGGCTGCCTATGGTGGCTGGGGGGTGGGGGTGGTGGGAGACATGAGTGGGGGCCTGGTGGAGGCTGCCACTGCACTGCTGGGGGGTGGGGGTGATAGGGGACATGGGTGGGAGTCTGGTGGGGGCTGCCCATGGTGGCTGGGGGGGGTGGGAGGGAGACATGAGTGGGGGCCTGCCCATGGTGGATGGTGGGTGGGGGTGGTGGGAGACATGAGTGGGGGCTGCCCATGGTGGCTGGGGGGTGGGGGTGATAGGGGACATGAGTAGGGGCCTGTGGGGGCTGCCCATGGTGGCTGGGAGGTGGGGGTGGTGGGAGACATGAGTGGGGGCCTGGTGGAGGCTGCCCCTGCACTGCTGGGGGGTGGGGGTGATAGGGGACATGGGTGGGAGCCTGGTGGGGGCTGCCCATGGTGGCTGGGGGGGGTGGGTGGGAGACATGAGTGGGGGCCTGGTGGGGGCTGGCCATGGTGGCTGGGGGGTGGGGGTGATAGGGGACATGAGTGGGGGCCTGGTGGAGGGTGCCCCACACTGCTGGGGGGGTGGGGATGGTGGGAGACATGAGTGGGGGCCTGGTGGAGGCTGCCCCTGGATGCTGGGGGGTGGGGGTGCAGGGGGACATGAGTGGGGGCCTGGTGGGGGATGTCCATGGTGGCTGGGGGGTGGGGGTGCAGGGGGACTTGAGTGGGGGCCTGGTGGAGGGTGCTCTGCACTGCTGGGTGGTGGGGGTGGTGGGAGACATGAGTGGGGGCCTGGTGGAGGGTGCCCCTGGATGCTGGGGGGTGGGGGTGCAGAGGGACATGAGTTGGACATGAGTGGGGGCCTGGTGGAGGGTGCCCTGCACTGCTGGTGGGTGGGGGTGGTGGGAGACATGAGTGGGGGCCTGGTGGAGGGTGCCCCTGGATGCTGGGGGGTGGGGGTGCAGGGGGACATGAGTTGGACATGAGTGGGGGCCTGGTGGAGGGTGCCCCTGCACTGCTGAGGGGTGGGGGTGGTGGGAGACATGAGTTGGACATGAGTGGGGGCCTGGTGGGGGCTGGCCATGGTGGCTGGGGGGTGGGGATGATAGGGGACATGAGTGGGGGCCTGGTGGAGGGTGCCCCACACTGCTGGGGGGGTGGGGGTGGTGGGAGACATGAGTGGGGGCCTGGTGGAGGCTGCCCCTGGATGCTGGGGGGTGGGGGTGCAGGGGGACATGCGTGGGGGCCTGGTGGGGGATGCCCATGGTAGCTGGGGGGTGGGGGTGCAGGGGGACATGAGTGGGGGCCTGGTGGAGGGTGCCCCTGCACTGCTGAGGGTTGGGGGTGGTGGGAGACATGAGTTGGACATGAGTGGGGGCCTGGTGGAGGGTGCCCTGCACTGCTGGGGGGTGGGGTGGTGGGAGACATGAGTGGGGGCCTGGTGGAGGGTGCCCCTGGATGCTGGGGGGTGGGGGTGCAGGGGGACATGAGTTGGACATGAGTGGGGGCCTGGTGGAGGGTGCCCCTGCACTGCTGAGGGGTGGGGGTGGTGGGAGACATGAGTTGGACATGAGTGGGGGCCTGGTGGGGGCTGGCCATGGTGGCTGGGGGGTGGGGGTGATAGGGGACATGAGTGGGGGCCTGGTGGAGGGTGCCCCACACTGCTGGGGGGGTGGGGTGGTGGGAGACATGAGTGGGGGCCTGGTGGAGGCTTCCCCTGGATGCTGGGGGTGGGGGTGCAGGGGGACATGAGTGGGGGCCTGGTGGGGGATGCCCATGGTGGCTGGGGGTGCAGGGGGACATGAGTGGGGGCCTGGTGGAGGGTGCCCCTGCACTGCTGAGGGGTGGGGGTGGTGGGAGACATGAGTTGGACATGAGTGGGAGCCTGGTGGAGGGTGCCCTGCACTGCTGGGGGTGGGGTGGTGGGAGACATGAGTGGGGGCCTGGTGGAGGGTGCCCCTGGATGCTGGGGGGTGGGGGTGCAGGGGGACATGAGTTGGACATGAGTGGGGGCCTGGTGGAGGGTGCCCCTGCACTGCTGAGGGGTGGGGGTGGTGGGAGACATGAGTTGGACATGAGTGGGGGCCTGGTGGGGGCTGGCCATGGTGGCTGGGGGTGATAGGGGACATGAGTGGGGGCTTGGTGGAGGGTGCCCCACACTGCTGGTGGGGTGGGGTGGTGGGAGACATGAGTGGGGGCCTGGTGGAGGCTGCCCCTGGATGCTGGGGGTGGGGGTGCATGGGGACATGAGTGGGGGCCTGGTGGGGGATGCCCATGGTGGCTGGGGGTGCAGGGGGACATGAGTGGGGGCCTGGTGGAGGGTGCCCCTGCACTGCTGAGGGGTGGGGGTGGTGGGAGACATGAGTTGGACATGAGTGGGAGCCTGGTGGAGGGTGCCCTGCACTGCTGGGGGTGGGGTGGTGGGAGACATGAGTGGGGGCCTGATGGAGGGTGCCCCTGGATGCTGGGGGGTGAGGGTGCAGGGGGACATGAGTTGGACATGAGTGGGGGCCTGGTGGAGGGTGCCCCTGCACTGCTGAGGGGTGGGGGTGGTGGGAGACATGAGTTGGACATGAGTGGGGGCCTGGTGGGGGCTGGCCATGGTGGCTGGGGGGTGGGGGTGATAGGGGACATGAGTGGGGGCCTGGTGGAGGGTGCCCCACACTGCCGGGGGGATGGGGTGGTGGGAGACATGAGTGGGGGCCTGGTGGAGGCTGCCCCTGGATGCTGGGGGTGGGGGTGCAGGGGGACATGAGTGGGGGCCTGGTGGGGATGCCCATGGTGGCTGGGGGTGCAGGGGGACATGAGTGGGGGCCTGGTGGAGGGTGCCACTGCACTGCTGAGGGGTGGGGGTGGTGGGAGACATGAGTTGGACATGAGTGGGGGCCTGGTGGAGGGTGCCCTGCACTGCTGGGGGGTGGAGGTGCAGGGGGCCATGAGTGGGGGCCTATTGGAGGGTGCCCCTGGATGCTGGGGCGTGGGGGTGATAGGGGACATGAGTGGGGGCCTGGTGGGGGCTGCCCATGGTGGCTGGGGGGGTGGGTGGGAGACATGTATGGGGGCCTGGTGGGGGCTGGCAATGGTGGCTTGGGGGTTGAGGTGATAGGGGACATGAGTGGGGGCCTGGTGGGGGCTGGCCATGGTGGCTGGGGGGTGGGGGTGATAGGGGACATGAGTGGGGGCCTGGTGGAGGCTGCCCCTGGATGCTGGGGGGTGGGGGTGGTGGGAGGCATGAGTGGGGGCCTGGTGGAGGCTGCCCCTGCACTGCTGGGGGGTGGGGGTGATAGGGGACATGGGTGGGAGCCTGGTGGGGGCTGCCCATGGTGTCTGGGGGATGGGGGTGGGTGGGAGACATGAGTGGGGGCCTGGTGGGGGCTGCCCGGTGTCCAGTCATAATATCGAAAAAAAAATTTCGAATGTCAAAAAAGTCGAATCAAAAATGTCGAAAAAAAAATGTCGAATTATTTTTTTTTTCGATATTTTTGTTTGGGCTCTAGTTTATATTTAAAAAAAGGTAAAAGCAAAAAAAAAAAAAAACGGGGGTTGGGGGGGAACCCCCCCATTTCGAAAAAAAAGTCATAAAAAATAAATTCGACATTATTTCTTTCGACATTTTTTTTTCGACTTTTTGACTTTCGAAATTTTTGATTTCGAAATTATGTCTATAAACCGGGCTGCCCATGGTGGCTGGGGGGTGGGGGTGGTGGGAGACATGGGTGGGGGCCTGGTGGAGGGTGCCCCACACTGCTGGGGGGGTGGGGGTGGTGGGAGACATGAGTGGGGGCCTGGTGGAGGTTGCCCCTGCACTGCTGGGGGGTGGGGGTGATAGGGGACATGAGTGGGGGCCTGGTGTAGGGTGCCCCTGGATGCTGGGGGGTGGGGGTGCAGGGGGACATGAGTTGGACATGAGTGGAGGCCTGGTGGAGGGTGCCCCACACTGCTGGGGGGTGGGGGTGCTGGGTGACATGAGCAGGTGTGCAGGGTAGTCCCCTGTGGTGTCGGCTGCCTGCAGGGGCCGTGGAGGGTGTACAGGGAATACCTGGGAGCACACAGCCAAATCGCGTGTAGAATTTCCCGCGTACCCCTGAAATACACATACCCAGCCAAATCGCGTGTGGAAATTCCCGCGCACGTACATGGCCAAATCGCGTTTGGGACTTCCCGCGCACCCCTGAGATCCACGTACCCAGCCAAGTCGCGTGTGGAAATTTCCGCGCACGTACCCGGCCAAATCGCGTGTGCAACTTCCCGCGCACCCCTGAAATCCACGTACCCTGCCAAATTGCGTGTGAGACTTCCCACGCACCCCTGAGATCCACGTACCCAGCCAAGTCGCGTGTGGAAATTCCCGCGCACGTACACGGCCAAATCGCGTGTGGAACTTCCCGCGCTCCCCTGAAATCCACGTACCCTGCCAAATCGCGTGTGAGACTTCCCGCGCACCCCGCAATACACGCACACATTATTTTTCAGTCAGCGGGTGTCCGTGTTTGTGGGTACCCCTTTGCATGCCATTTGTCCTGGAGGGCCACAGTATAGGACATTCATCATAGCTGTATATAGGTGCTATTTGTTGGCGCACCTTTTGGCGCACATTTATTACAGGCGCAGAGACGCTACCGCCTGCTTTCTTGTGGCGGTCGTGTTTGTGCCTGTGCGCTGGTTTGAACGAGCGCTTTTTGCCCTATTCGATTCCATGAATACGTGTTGTAGGCGAGCGTGTGGGCGTTCCACGCACTTGCACCCTGTACTTCCTCCGTGACGCCCACATTTTGGCAAGTTGTTCCCCATTCCGAGTGTTACGCCCCGTGTTCCGCCTACTTTTGTTGTGTGCGCCGCGCTATGTGCGATTTTCGCTGTGGCCTGTGCGATTTTCGCTGTGACCTGGCACACGCCGTTAGATGGCCTGTGTGCCAACGTGCGCCGCACACTTTTTTAGCGCACATCCGATGGTTATCTCGCGCACGCCCTTCCATGAATCGATGTGCGCTGCTTTTTGTGCGATTTTCGCACTTGCACTGCGATTTTCGCTATTCCACTGCGAATCGCACGTTTTTGGCCACTTGCGCCGCACTAATTATTCCATGAATCGGGCTGTATATGTGTTGTTGATAAAAAAGCAGCAAATGGTGTTGCATTTTCTGTAGTCACAGGGATTAAGGGGTCAGGCTGTGGATTTGAGGAGTGTTTCACTACTGTGAAGAGAGCTTTACTCCCGTTGGCAAATGGCAAAATAGTTGATGAGTAATATGCTGTTTGTCTCCAATGAGAGATGGGCGTACGTGTGATCTTTGAGGCCCTGAAGGTGCAGTTGTTCTCATTCCTCTGTATTTTATGCCACTAGAATGGAACCAATGCTTTCTTCGATTTGCGAGGAGTCTCCGGGGGCACAGTCTACAGTTCGAATGGATTGTGTCCTCCGACGTATTCCTCATCTTAGATATTCGTATCTTCCAGCTTGCTGCTCCAGAAAAAAAAGTTTCACCAGAGGGTGCTGTGCTCGAGGCCGCAGTGTTGATGACCCTCGAGGGTCGCCATCGAGCGTTGACGTCATGCGCAGGCTCAAGCCGCGCCCGTTAGACTCACTTACATTTTTCGGATAGCTTTGCTTCGTGTGAAAAAAGCGGCGCTTCTGTTTTCGACAAAAATGTCCTTGTCTTCGACTCCTTCCACACACAAGACCGGTTTTAAGAAATGTCAAAAGTCCAGGAAGAACATGCCGATCATCGATCCCCATCGAGTTTGCCTCTGGTGTTTAGACCCTGACCATCGGGTCGACGAATGCGGTTCCTGTAAGGCTAGGACTAACAAGGCTCGTAAGGAACGGAAAGGTAAACTAGCGGTGGGGGAGGAATCCTCGAAATCTTTGAGAAAACAGAAGGATTCGAGAGAATCGAGGGGGATATCTCGACATGGGTCGAGGAAATCGAGATCAAGAAGTCGATTGAGGAAATCCTACTCCTCCTCGTCAAAAAATCGTGGAAAAGACGACATCGATCTCCATCTTCCTCTTCCTCATCGGCTGACACAAGGGTCATCTCCTACCCTTCAAAACACGATTCCCCCAAAAAATGGGAGGCCTTCAGAGCCTCAATGTTAAGAAATTTCGAGAACGTGGCACAGACCCCCTCGAAAAAGCTGCATGAAGACCATACCCCAGCTCACTCCAAAAGTGACAGAGGGAGGTCAAAGAACAGACACGCGAGATCCAGCGACAAGTCACTGAGGGTGTCGTCGGAGGAAAATTCCCCGACACTTTGTAAAATAAAATCTAACCTACCGGTGCATAAATCAGAGCGAATGGCTGACAAAATGGTGCCGGGAATACACCCGTCGTCGAAGCTGACGTCGAAGATCACATCGACACATCTATCAAAGGAGTCTTCAATGCCACCCTCGAGGATGGCGTCAATGCCTTCCTCGATGGTTTTGAAGCCTCCTTCGATACTATTGAAGCCAACGTCGATTACAAATCGACACCTTCAATGCCATTGTCGAGGCCATCTTTAATTCCGGCGCCAAAATCGACACCTTTGTCGAAGTCAAGATCAGAACCGGTTGTTTCACCCAGAAAGTTATACCAACCACAACCTAGACAAGGTTTGTTCAGGTCTATGTCCTCTATCTTCGAGTAGCAATCATCTGAAGAGGAAATTACTCCAGCTGGAGTAAAATTTGGGACTAGAGATGTCCCTGAGGAATTGGTTGACCCTAGCTCCAAATTAAGTAATCTGTATGAATGTCTTCAAACAGCCAGTGGCCTGCATTCTTCCCCTGAGGTAGACTTTGACAGACCCGGCCCTGCAGAGCATGCAGACTCAGGGTACAGAAGGTTAATGAACAAAGTTATTGAGTTTATGGTATGGAAGTCAAATTCCCCTAATTTTGACCAAGATGACATGACGGATATCCTTAATGAAGGCCCTCAAAAGGACCCTGTCCTCCCTTTTCACAAAGCATTACACAAAAGGGTCACAGCCACATGGGAAACCCCAGATTCTGGCCCAGCTACAAATAAGAAATTTGTGGGGAAATACAGGCCTTCCTCATCTGACCCAGAATACCTTTCAAAGCATCCCTCGCCTGAAAGCTTAGTGGTGAAGGCAGAAACTTCTACTAGGCATTCAGCTTACCCTTCCATTGCCCCGGAAAGGGATGACAAAAGAATTGCCGCATGGGCCTAAAAAGTCTTTTCTTCGGGCAGCATGGCCTTAAAGTCCACAAATGTGACTTGCACCCTGGCAAGGCTCACACACACCCTGTGGTACTGTATGACAACAGCGGCTGAACACATCCCTGAGGGCGAGGAATGGGATGGTTTCCTGGCAATAGTCAGAGATGGAAAAGAGGCTATGGTGAATGCCTCCAGTCAGGACTGGACACTGCTGATAGCATAAGCATGTCCATGGCATCTACCACGGTCCTGCGCAGATTTGCATGGCTGATGAAATCAGGCTTAGCAGTGGATGTGCAATCCATATTACTCAACATGCCTTTTGATAGCTTGAGGTTGTTTAGCAGCAAGGCGGACGAGAGTTTGGAGAAGTTGCAGAGCTCAAAAGCGGCAGCTAAATCACTTAGCGACTCTAACACTCCTACTCAGGGTTATCTTACTGGAGTAGCCGTCCCTTTCGATTCTACTCCTCATTTGGGAGAGGAAAGGGACAGGCCAGTCAAAGAGGGCAACAAAGAAAATGTCCTTGTAGTGGAAGAGGAAAAGGTGCTAGATCTGCCCCAGCAGCGTAAACTGTCTCCTCAGCCACTGCTGCAGCTGCTGCAAAGCCACTCTGAGGCCTTGACCCACAAGACCCCGGTGGGAGGCAGGATCACTCGGTATCTGGACAAATGGCGAGGCAATACTTCAGATGCCTGGGCACTAGAAATAGTGACGCATGGTTACTGCCTTCCTTTCCGACAAAGGCCTCAAGACCATCCGCTGGGAGCCACTTCTACCAAAGCTACAGACCCGCTCCTCGAGAAGGAGATTTTAACCCTGCTAGAGAAAGGTGCAATAGAACATGTACCTGTAGCGGAGAGGAACAAGGGTTGGTACTCCCCTTATTTTCTCATCCCAAAGAAGGACGGAGGATTGAGACCCATCTTGGACTTAAGAAACTTGAACAAGTTCCTCAGGAAGGACAAGTTCAAGATGGTAACCCTTTCTCAGATCCTTCAGGCTCTCCAACTCCAAGACCGGTTGGTATCATTGGACCTTTAGGATGCTTACTTTCATGTACCGATCCATATCAAGCATAGGAAGTACCTGAGGTTCGCGATTGGCGGTTCTCACTATCAATTTCGAGTTCTGGGCTGACCTCCGTCCCGAGGGTTTTCACCAAGCTGATGTCTGTGGTGGCAGAGAGTCTCAGGAGAGGGGGGATTCACGTCTACCCCTACCTGGACGACTGGTTAATCAGGGCGAGTTCATTCGAACGAGCTCAGCAACATGTGACTATGACTTGCCACCTCTTACACACACTGGGCTTCTCCCTCAATTACAAGAAGTCTCACAGGATACCACTCCAAAAGCTCCAATTCATCGGAGCAATACTGGATACGTCCTCGGGCAAAGTCTTGCCTCCCGAGGAGAGAGCTCACCACATCCTGCAGATGGTAAAGTTTCAGAATGCACAGCATCTGCCGCCTTTGATTTCCTCAGGTTGCTCGGCCTTATGGCACCCTGCATTGTTCTGGTGCCAGAGGCCAGATTGAGAATGAGATCCCTTCAATGGGCCCTCAGAACTCGATGGTCCCAATTTTCAGCAGATATGTCCGATCTTTTGTGGGTTCCAACCAGAGTGGCTCAAGATCTGCTATGGTGGGCTTGCAGGGACAATATCCTCAAGGGGGAACCTTTTTGGCAACCATGGCTGGAGATAACAGTAGTGACGGATGCCTGACTCATGGGGTGGGGAGCTCACGCCAACGATCTGTCAATCAGCGGTCGTTTGTCGCCGTCGGAGTCCAGACTACACATCAACCTGTTGGAGCCGAGGGCAATCAGATTAGCGCTGAAAGCCTTTTTGCCCTCTGTACGGGGAAAGAATGTCCTGATAATGACCGACAACACAGTAGCCATGCACTACCTCAACAAAAGAGGAGGTGTAGGGTCACTACCACTGTGCAGCGAGGCAATGTAGCTATGGTTCTGGGCAATACAGGAAGGAATCTCTCTATCAGCAATTCACCTAGCCAGAGAGAAGAACATAGCGGTGGACGCTGTGAGCAGGCAGAGCACAGTCTCCCACCAGTGGGAGCTAGCTCAGGAAGTCCTTCAAGAGATCGTCACCCTTTGGGGAACCCCTCAAGTGGATCTGTTCGCAACCAGGGTCAACCGGAAGTACGATCAGTCCTGCTCAAAGGAATTTCCCCAAGAGGAGCCCTAGGAGACGCGTTTGTGGTGGACTAGGAATTTCCTCTACTGTACGCGTTTCTTCCAGTCACTGTGATTCCTCACATAATCAGGAGGTTAAGAAAGGTCAGGAAAACCATGATCCTAATTGCCCCAGATTGGGCCAGGAGAACGTGGTACCCAGACCTTGTGGACATGTCCATCTGCCCTCCAATACGTCTTCCACAAAGAGAGGATCTCCTCTCGCAAGAGGAAGGTCGGGTTCTCCATCCAGAGGTCAAAACTATCAGCCTTCACGCATGACTTCTGAGAGGCTCAGATATAAGGATTGGGACCTACCGGATGACGTAATGGAGATTTTGCTTTCGGCTAGAAGACCAGCAACAAAATCCTTGTACTGGTGTCGTTGGAATAATTTCAGTAACTGGTGCAAGGACAAGGATGTGAATCCATTCCAATGTAGCACACCTATGGTTCTCTCTTTTCTTCTACATTTGGGGCTCCAAGTTGGCACCATAAAAGGATACTTGGCAGCGCTATCTATTTTCAAGCGCTCATCTGAAGAGGTTTCGTTTTTTTAAATGCCCTTGGTTATCCAATTTCTAAAAGGACACATGTGTACCCTCCAACTCCCTTCCAAGTACCAATTTGGGATTTCAATTTAGTTCTAAGATTTCTCACAGGTATCCTTTTGAGCCTTTATATTCTTGTCCGTTAAGGCTCCTCACTGTGAAGACAATTTTGCTGGTGGCAATTACATCAGCCTCCTCACACCGTCTTCCATAGAGACAAAGTAACTCTTAGGGTCAGACTATCTGTTATGACTGCCTCTCAGTCATTAAGTTGATACAAGGACACACTGTCACGATGATAGATTCTTCAGTAGATGTATTCAGGTACACAGATCATCAGTTGTCATCAGGTCCATAGAGAGATTAAGAGGAAATCAGGACAAGAGCCCACTGGCTCTCACCACCCAGGCTTACTTCTTCCAACTGCCTGGGCTAGAACCTCTTCATCCACAAACATTCCATACCCACCATTTCAAGCTCACCACATACATTCCAACAGAAGACATAAGTCCATGCACACCTCATACAATCAGGAAGGAAGACCAACCCTAACACCCCCTTCTCTTACTGCAACAGAGATACACATACAATACGCACATCTTCATACACCATACAGGAGGGAGACAACCCTAACAACCCTTCCTTCCTTACCACAGCACGACACCCACTCACCCAATCCAAACACACACACTACCCGGTTCCAAACACCCAGAGGAATTGTACAACCACGCGTAACTAACCTACATGCAGACAGGACTCGACCACAACTACACTCCTAAACCAACATACAACTCTGACCTCCTTCCGTTCCCCACTGCCACCAGGGAACCTCGAAACTGCCACCTTCGAGCACCACCAGCCCCACCTTGGGCTACCAAACTAACACAACCACAACCCTCAAAACAAAAAAAACTCTGACCTCCTTTTATTCAACCCTGCCACAGGTGAATCATGGGGCTTCCACCCCCAAGCACAAACTCCCCACATCAAGACTGGCACAAAATCCTACCGCAGCTGAACGAGGAAACTACCTAACTACCCAAACAATCAGCCCAGGAAGGTCTGACCAGAACAACGGAACAATGCACCCACACAACACACACACCAACTCATTCCAAACAGAAGCTCAAACATACACAGTTAAATAGGTCAATTACACACACAAACACACCACAAATAAAATGGCAACCAGCTGTCACTCCAGTCACCCAAACCACCAGCACATAGCTGCAAGTATTGAACAGACACTTGAGCCCCATCAATTTTACACAAACACTACCGAGCAAAACAGCCACAAAGGTGATATGTTGCCAAGCTCAAAAATCAACCAAGAGAGGCACCCTGGAAAAATCCAGAAACGATCTTCAAATTTAAAATAAAAAATAAAAGATGCAAGTGTGCCTGCATACTCAGGTTCTCCGGAGAGATCCCTGACCATACACAACTCCACAGAGCCACCTAACTTGCCTTCCACCAGTTACTTAATATCTGACTCTGCAGAGCTGTAAAACAAAACACCTCAAACTCCAGTTTCAAACAACTATCCTACAACTAGTTGCTCCAAACCTGACTCCAACGAGCCGTAAAAACAAACACCTCAAAACTCCCATCCTCGTCGCCAATGTTATGACTGCCTCTCGGTCATTAAGTTGATACAAGGACACACTGTCACGATGACAGATTCTTCAGTAGATTTATTCAGGTACACAGATCATCAGTTGTCATCAGGTCCATAGAGAGATTAAGAGGAAATCAGGGCAAGAACCCACTGGCTCCCACCACCCAGGCTTACTTCTTCCAACTCTTCATCCACAAACATTCCATACTCACCATTCCAAGCTCACGACATACATTCCAACAAAGGACATAAGTCCATGCACACCTCATACAAGCAAGAAGGACGACCAACCTTAACACCCTCATTCTTACCGAAAATAGTCTCTGATTTCCACCTGTCACAGAAAATTACTTTACCTTCTTTCTATCCTCCTCTGCATGCGAGTAAAGAGGAAGAAATGCTACACAGACTAGACCCAAAGAGGGCTCTCAGTTTCTACATTTCCATATTAGCTAAATTCGGACAAAGTGACCAACTGTTTGTCAGATATACTGGACCCAGATTGGGTTTAGGAGTATCAAAAAACACTATCCAGATGGATAATTTTGGCAATTACGGAGTGCTATAAATTGGCCGAAAAGAGCCTCCGGATGGATTAAGAGCCCACTCTTCAGAGGGGTGTTCCGGCACAGGATACTTGTGCAGCGGCCACCTGGTCATCAATGCACACATTCGTGAAATATTATTGCTTGGATTCAACATCTTATCAAGGCGGCCTCTTTGCAAAAGCTGTCCTTCACATGATTCACAACTAATTTCTCTGGTACTCCCTCCTCCGAATTCTTACTGCTTTGGGAGAATATCTAAGATGAGGAATATGTGGGAGGACACAATCCATTCGAAGAACAAGTTACTTACCAACAGTAACGTTCTTTCGATTGGATGTTCCTCCCACGTATTCCTCATCGATAATCCCAACCTACCCTGCCATACAGTTTACGCCAGTTGCACTTCAAGTTCCTTACGAGCCAAAGGTCAATAAAGCCTGGTCAACTGATGTGGCTACTAATATCGTAAAAACAGAACTGAGGCTAACGGAAGCGGCTCAAGCCCTTTATACTGCAGATGACGTCGATGCTCGACAGCGACCCTCGGGGGACATCGACACTGCAGTCTCGAGCACAGCGCCCTCTGGTGAAAATATTTTTTCCGAAGCAGCAAGCTGGAAGATACGAATATCTAATATGAGGAATACGTGGGAAGAACATCCAATCGGAAGAACGTTACAGTTAGTAAGTAACTTGTTCTTCTAGAAAAGATCCCTTACCTAACACTATCATCTTATAGTGAGTTGTTTTGCTCAAATTTGTTATTTTCAATTGTGCAACAGGTACGTTTCGTGGATGCGTTTGTGTGGTAAAAGACGTCAGGGACTGTAGCTGCACCCCAGCTATGTGCTGCTGAGGGCATTCGAAAGGGAAAAGAGAAAGAAAAAAGGAACGAAAACAAAATTGTGATCGGGAGCTACCATAATGCAGACTGCAATGGAGAAGTCAAACGCTTTCGGCAACGCAGCGACTATCTGGTGTGGGAGAGGGAAGTGAAACGAGGAACTCTCGGTTTAAGACACAGGAGTGCAGCTGTGAGTGCTGTTTGGCTGGTGCACTCTGCTGCTTTCTATCCCTGCTACTGAGTGGAGCTCTCATCGCTTTCCGGGAGGAAGGTTGACTTTGGAGGTTTTTAAATTCAAATGTTGGCTTAATTACTTTGATCGGACCTATGCCACGCCCCTTTCCCGCCTAAATGTATTTAAATCTGTGTGTGCGCACCTACGAGTGCACCTGTGAGTGCTGTTTGGCTGGTGGACTCTGCTGCTTTCTGTCCCTGCTACTGAGCGGAGCTCTCGTCGCTTTCCGGGAGGATGGTATTGAAGATAAGACTGCTATAGAAATGTGCCCAAGTTCACACTGTATTGACATTGTGTTTTATACTGTGTTTTATATAATTATAGGTTGACTTTGGAGGACACTTAATTCAAATGTTGGCTTAATTACTTAGATCAGACCTAAGCCACGCCACTTTCACGCCTAAAGGAGTGTACCTGTCAGTGCTGTTTGGCGGTTTGCAGGCTAGTGGGCCACATTCTGGTACTTAATTGTGTGTTTGGTCACTTTATGCTCGTAAAGTATAAAGTCTCATTTGTTTTTGTTACTGGGTCAATACACTGAACCCTTTTATGCCGGTGGGCGCAAATAAATATCAATTGGGCAGTGCCATAAAAATGGCTTACAATAAGGGATGTACTTCTGTTAAGATTAATCAAATCATTAGTAAAATAAATACCTCTACCAAGAGAAAGAAAAATTCTAAGATCCAAACTATAGGGGTTGCTGTTGTAGTGATTGGGGGTGAGTGTGACAAAAGGGGTGAGCCGCATATTTCCGAAGGTAAAATTAGCATTCATCTCATACCCGTGTCTTCTGAATTTCATAATCGATCCAAGAAGTATTAACTAATGGCTCACAGGCTACTGAGATTCTGCTCACAGATAATGAAATTACTGAAATACCAGAATCAGACCCCATTGACAATAATTCTCTCCTCAATATGGCCATAAACCTTAAAAAGGTCTCCTCACAAAACATTCATAAGGTGAGTAGTGGCGACTCAGCAAATAACATAATAAGGTAGTAGCCTCCTTCGACCAACTTGGAAAGATCTCCTGATCTGCAAAAAAATGCCAAAAAGCGTATGCCTCTGACAGGACTGATGAGGACTCGTTTTTGTCTTCTGAGTATTCAGAATATGAAAATACCTCAGAACCAGAACAATTAAAAATATTAAAAGCTCCTTTCACACTATGTAGTACGATATACAGTGATCAAAAAGACTTAAAGGAAGAAGTCAATATATTTGAAGAAATCATTGTACAAATGACAGCCATTAGGGCTAGGGTTGACCTTATCGAGGGCAAAAGTTTTGCCTAATGTTACAACTGCTGGTGGAGCTAATCTTGCAGAGGTGTCGGTTAATGCAGATTTTAACCCTGCATGATGAAGAGGGTGTGATCGAGGTCACCACCGAGGGTGCTATGGTTGACCATAGTGACAAGGATAAAACTAAGAAATCTTATAAAAAGAAATAAAGCAAAGTCATTAGGAGAAAAAAGTGGGGCATAAATAAAGAGTAAGCCAGAAGTTCTCTATCATTAGCTGAACCTACTAAGGAAAGGGTGACCTTTGTTGAGACTGAGGATGATTACTCTATTGTGACCAAACCTAAGCCCCAGAAGAAGGGTGCTATCAAAATAAGTAATACAAATTACGGCAAGGGATATAAACAAGGGAATTTAAGCAAGTGGTTGCCTAAAAAGAACGACAAAGGGTCTATAGCACAAAGTACACTACTACCTGACTCAGACGAGGACATTTGGGCCATAGACAATATGTTGTTTGATGATTGCACTGAAGCCATTGTGTGTGATAACAGAGCCACTGATTTGAGAGTAAAAGGAGATTATATGAGTTGCCAGTTTGATTTAAAAAAGATACTTTGTCCTTCTTCGACCAAGTCCAACTGTATAAAATTAAAGACACATTTGCAACAAGTAATATCCCTTTTCTCAACAGGTCTAATATATTGGAACTGATACATCAACTTCTGGATCTGGGTGTTATTACGTCTAAAGATATTAAATTGTTCGGGCTTCCTGTGGCCCATTCTTTTTTTTTTAAACAATTTTTATTATTTTACATAACATGGCAACTTGCAGATTTGCTTAATCATTACATACATGTCCCATCAGAATTGAACCGTCTGCCCCCGCCTCCCCCCAGTTCACCCCACCCTTCCCTGACCTATGTCGCATCCAATATTCCTCTCCTTACATAATCCCTGTCAACCCCCCTAGCCTCAGTATCCTCCTGTACAAGAGTTTCCTCAAAGTCTTTGGCACCCTGTTCCGAAGAGGCCAGATCCGCTATCAATTGTTTCAAAGCTTCCACCCCCGCCCCGACACCTTTTTGTGATACACCATGACTCTGCTCCATACATTGTCCGACGCTGGCTCCTGTAGGTCTGCTTCCCAATTCTGCCTCGTCTGTTCTAATTCCTTCCCAGCCTTGGATAACAGTAACACATATCTGCGAGACTTTGTGGCCTCCTTCCGACAGGTCGTCAAATGTCTCAATAGTCTTGTCTATTTGTAGGGGCGTCTCGGTCATTGGCCATCTGTGTCTAAGACTCCTCAGGAGTCTGGAATATGTGAGGTGTTGCCCCCGGTGTACCCCCATGTCTCTAATCAGTTCTTCAAAATCCTTGGGCACCCCCTCCTTTGGCACATCTCCCACCGTTGTCACTCCCAATAGTTCCCAATACATCCTTGCGATGAGCCTCAATTGTTTGTCTACCCATTCCAGCACCACCAGCAGAATCTTCGGGGAATACGGTGTACTGTTAGTCAACTGCTCGCCGGCGCTGCGCCACATTATGCACCTCAGACGCACCAAGAAGTGCTCGCGTGTGCACGCAAATCGGTCAGCCATATCACTTTGTTCAATAAGAACGGAGTGCTTTTTCCTCTTACTAAACTTGATTCTGGCGTTTGTTCCTCTGATAGCTATTTGGCCACGAATTGCAGCTGTCTAGCTACAGAATATACCTAAAAATTGGGCAATTTTATCCCCCCTTGTTTGTATGGATTTTGGAGCTTCTACAATGCCACGCGGCACCTCAAATTATGCCATAAGAAGCTCCTACATATGCTATGTAGTTTTCGGTATTGCAAACGGGATATTAGCAAAATAATGAAGAAGTCTCGGTAGCACCACCATCTTTAGTAAGGCTGCGCGTCCCATCATGGACAACAGCAATCTAGTCCAGAAGGACATGCAGTTTTCTATTTTGCCAACCGCCCTCACTGTATTTTGAAAATGTTCTACCTTAGGGTAGTGGTAGATGTCCACCCCTAAGTACCAAAATGTTTCTATTTCCCACTTAATTGGTAACACCGGCAGTTTGTGTATGGGCTTCCCAACATACCCTCCCAAAGGGAACAGGCTTGACTTCTGTGGGTTAATAGTTATCCCTGACAGTGTGGCATATCGTTCCGTCACATCCAGGATATATTGCAAATTTGTCTCAGGGTGCTGCAGGTACAGGAGCATGTCATCCGCATATAACGGAATCAAATGCCTCCCACCTGGAGTATTGAGGTACACCTCTCCATATCCTTCCCTTAAACAGACAGCTAGTGGTTCCAACGCCAGAATGCATAGCATTGGAGACAAGGGACATACCTGTCTCGTGCCCTTACTCAACTGCCACTGCTTGGAGATACTAGTGCCTGTTTTGACCTTTGCTATCGGTTCATTGTTCAGCAACCGCACCCATTTAATGGATGAGGGCCTAATACCAAACTCTTTCAACACTTCTAACAGCCAAGGACATCGCACTGAGTTTAACACTTTTACTGCATCAAGAGACGTCACTGCAACTTCCTGTGTTTCTCCCTGGGTGTAATCTATAATGTAGTGCAATCTCCTCAGGTTATTGGTGATATTTCTGTGTGGGACATACTCGGTCTGATCTGGATGCATAAGCTTGGCTATGACCGGCTTAAGCCTCTTTGCCATGACCACTGGGAGAATATTCCCATATTGGTTCAACAACAAAAGGGGCCTATACGAGCCACGGTCGGCATCAGGCTTATTTGGTTTGATGAGGGGAATAATTATTGACTCTCTCAGGGACCTGTGTAATCTGTCCGTATCTAGCGCCTCATTTAGTATAGGCGAGGATTTCCATCCTGTATTCTTTATAAAATTCTCCAGGAAGCCCATCTGCTCCTGGAACTTTGCTAGTCGTTAGTTCTTTTATCACGTTCTCCAGTTCTTCTATTGTGATGGGTATCTCTATGCTGTCTCTCTCCTCCATAGTTAGTTTGGGGAGACAGATCTCGGTCAATACTTCCTGTATCTTTGACACATCACACTCTGTGTCTTCTTTATACAGGTGTGTATAATAGTTATAAAAACACTTGTTCACCTCATCTTGGGTCTCTCAGAGATTTCCATCATTCCCTATAACAGCTCTAATTGTTTCCCATTTATTCTCACTCTAATACAGCCAGGCTAGCAATCGTCCCGGCTTGTCCCCCTCTGCATGCTGTTTCTCAAAATATTTGCTATAGCTTAATTTGCCTAATCTATCCCAGTGTTCTATACATTCCTGTTGTAACTGGAACACCTCTTGGGCCTCTTCTAGGGACCTCTTCCCTGCTTGCGTTATAATTTCTAATCTACTTTCTGCTTTTTGCAAATAACGTAAAATGACATCTTGCATTCCTTTCGACTTTGCTATAGCCGCTCCTCTCACCACTACATTAAAAGCCTCCCACAGAGTACCAGCAGAGTTTACGCTGCCAGTGTTGTACTCAAAATATTCCTTCACCTCTTCTCTCAAATGTTCTCAGATCCCTGTATCTTTAAGTGCTTCGACCCTAGGTCTCCATGTCGGGATTCGGGTTCAGGGGGGAAGCACCTGCCACGTAACAAACAGAGGGGCATGGTCTGAAAGTACCTGTTCTTTATACTCAGCCTGTATGAACTCTCCCAGCGTCTCCTCCCCCACGAACACATAGTCTAGTCTCGCATATAGATTCTTTGGAGTGGTTTAGTGGGAATATACTTGTTCCTGCGGGTGCTGAGCTCTCCATACATCGGCCAACGTAAATGTACGCAACAACGTGTTTAAAGCTTTAGCCGAGGAGGTAGGATAAGCAAATGTATCATCCGATCTATCTCTCGTCGGGTACAACATACAATTAAGTACAATCCCTGTATGGGCTAATCTTGGGATATAGAGATCTGGAATAAGCTGCAGTATCCTGATTCGGGCCATACATATTAATAACACATATTTCCTTATTTTCTACCATTTACCGAGGTATTATCATCCTACCATCTGTGTCTAGGAAGGTTTGTAGGATCTTGAACGGGACCATTGGTGCCACCCTTATTAGGACCCCCTCTAGAATAAGCCGAGTATGTTGAGCCCAAGGTCACTGCCCTCCATTTCCGTGCCAATTTATCTTTTCCCTATTTAGTCAGATGAGTTTCCTGCAGGAGTGCTATATCAATGTTTTGGCATCTCAGATATGCTATAACCTGGTTCCTTTTAATATAGCTGTTCAGGCATCTCACATTCCAGGTTGCTATTTTGAGTTCACCCATCTTCGCTAGTAGTTTCCACTCTCCTTCCTCCCTTGTCACATTCGCCCTTCCTTCCTTGTGCGTATCCGTAGGTCAACTTCCCTCTAACTACCTGTAACGCTCACCTGATTCTCGCAGAGGCGCCGGTCTTGACTGGGCGACTACCGTATCTTCAAAGGTGATGTGTAGCACCCGGTTGGCTCTTTGTGCTGGACCTCTGTGCACTGTATGCCTGACTTCAAGAGTAAGATGTCTGCAGATAGAAAATATGGGATTAATGAACTGGGGTTATTGGGGTGTCCCTATCTCTTTCCTTTTTGCTCTCCTGTAGACCCCCAAAGGTTAACGCTCTCACCTTAGGTAAGTGAATGCCGAGCTCTCCATCTGCCTCGGGGCAGGGTGCTGTAACCAGTTTCTTCACTGGATAGGTAGCGCAGGCCTCTTGACTTCAGAGGACTGCTGTCTGTCGTTTACTGCACGAACGGTAAGTTTCGAGTAATTCTATTGTCTTTAAAGTCTTTAGTAATGATGTCTCTTGTTTTGCAGGGTTCCGGCGATGGCGGATGACGGGCTGAAGTGAGTTGAAGATGGAGTCCGTGTGATGAATAGAAGCGTCTGGAAGCACGTAAGTAAGCGCTTGTTGCCTGCTTCACGATGCGCTCTAACTGTCTTTTATTTTGCAGGTACGAGTTCGGAGCGGCTGCAGGGTGCCGGAATACCCACTGGGTTAGATGTGGAAAGGAGTAATGGCACGTGAGTATTAAAGTTCCCCAATGTCTTTAAACGCACCTTGTTTTGTCTTTCAGATGCAGGATGCAGCGCCGAAGGCCTACGGAGCGTGCGAAGAGTTGGTAAGCTTTTGTCTTTCAGATGCCGGAATGCAGTGTGAAGACCTCCGGAGCACACGAAGAGTAGGTAAGCCTTTGTCTTTCAGATGCCGGAATGCTAACCTGTTCTTTCTTGTCTTTATAGGTGTTGCTGAAGACTGGATTCAGGATGGTAAACCTTTTTCCTTAGGCCCAGGATCCGATGCAGAAGACATGATGAGCGTTCTGCTGCAGAGGATGCAGAATAACGCAAAGCAAGATTCATCCACCGGGTGTGGTTTAAATAGCCTCCTGTAGTGCTTAGGTGTCTCCTTCCACAGCCACGCCTAGGCAAGAAAAGAGTTCCTGCTTTCCAGAAGAGTTCCAGTGTTCTGAATCTAGGGAGTGGCTCCTGCCCCACCCAACAGGAAAAGTAGTTCCAAACAGAAGAGGAACAGAGGCTCAACTGGCAGGCAAGTAAGCAGCATGGTCTGCTGCAGGTAAGTCCACCCAAGCATTATGAGCCCGGCGCTTCCAGCGCTGGGACTGGGCATATTTATGAGCCTGGTGCCACTGGCGCCAGGACTGGGTCCAAAAGGTCCCAATTGGGACTGGTTGGCCCTCGAAACCTGGGTTATGGATCTGCTTCCAAGGGAGTTGGGAAAACCCTGACCTTTTGGAAGCAGAGATCATGACAGTACCCCCCCTCAAGGCCCCTCCCAAACCGGGCTTCTCCGGGGGCTTTGGCTTGTCAGGAAATGTTCGGTGAAATCTTTTGATTAGGCGAGGAGCGTGGACATATTCAGCAGGTTCCCAGGATCTCTCTTGGGGGCCGTAGCCTTTCCAGTCAATTAGGTAAAATAGTTTAGATTTGGAGATCTTGGAGTCCAGAATGCTTTTGACTTCAAACTCGAGTTCTCCATCAACTAGGATGGGTTTTGGAGATTTAGTTAGTCGGGTTTGAGGTTGCACGGGTTTTAATAGAGAGACGTGGAAGACCGGATGTATCTTCATGTGCGGGGGCAAGTCCAACTTGACCGCTACTGGGTTTACTATGGTAGTGATGGAATAGGGACCAAGGTATCTTGGGTTGAATGTGCGTGGCCCTTTTAGAGGTAGATATTTGGTGGATAACCAGACTTGGTCCCCTACTTGATATTGAGGGGCTTCCTTCCGATGTTGATCTGCTCCTTTCTTGTATTGTTCTTTAGCCCTTTGAAGGTGAGAAACAGCTTCCTTAAAGGCTTGGGTGATTGTAGAATGCAGGTAGTCTACTGCTGGTGTTTCAAGATCTTGGAGGGGATCCAACTCCGAGGTTCGAGGGTGACTGCCGTACAAAAGAAAAAACGGTGTTTTCCCAGTTCCCGAATGGACAGAGTTATTGTAGGCATATTCGGCTATCCAAAGGATGTCTTTCCAAGTTTTTTCAGTTTGTTGCAGCATGCAGCGTAAATACTGTTCCAGAGTTTGATTGGTCCTCTCGGTTTGTCCGTCGGTCTGAGGGTGGTGACTGGTCGATAGTCTCACATCAATTTGAGCCGACCGACAGCAACTTCGCCAAAAATGAGAAATAAATTGACTACCTCGATCCGAAATTAGAACCGAAGGAAAACCGTGTAGTCGGACAATGTTTTCGAGAAATTCTCGGGCCAGAGTTGCTGCTGTTGGCAAGCCTTTGAGCGGAATGAAATGCGCCATCTTGGAGAATAAGTCCACGATTACTAGAATCGTATTGTATCCGGAGCATGGAGGTAGATCGGTGATGAAGTCCATAGAAAGCGTATGCCAAGGGCGAGGTGGGATGTCAATAGGGCATAAGAGGCCTGCTGGTCTTTCCTTTTGACTCTTGTTTTGGGCGCATACTCCACAGGACATTATAAAGTCTCTGATATCTTTTTTCCAAGACGGCCACCAGAAGTAGCGCTTGATCTTTTCTGAGGTCTTGGCTATACCGGGATGACCTTCCATTAAAGACTTGTGATAACACGAGATTACTTTTTTCTGTAAATCTGTGCTGGGTAGGTATAATCGTTCTTGGAAATACAATAAGTTGTCCTTTACTGCAAAGTCCTTTCCCTGCAGATGCCAATTCTGTATGTCTGCTGGAGTTACAAGTTGCCTGGCTTTATCCTTAACTTCCTCTATGGATTCTGTGGCGATTACACCCAGAATTCTTTGTTCGGGAATGATTGGTACAGGTTTAGGGTTGATCAAGTGTTCTTCCACTCCTATCCGAGAAAGGGCATCAGCTTTACCGTTCTTTGTACCAGGTTGATAGGTAATTATGAAGTCAAACTCGGCAAAGAATAATTCCCAACGGAGTTGTCTAGAGGATTGGGCTTTTGCGGTTTTCAAATATTGCAGGTTTCGGTGATCCGTAATCACAGTAACGGTGTGTCGGGCCCCCGGCAGATAATGCCGCCAAGCCTTAAAGGCAGACTTGATAGCCAGAAGTTCCTTGTCAGTAATCGTGTAATTGATTTCAGGAGGCGAGAATTTGCGGGACCAAAATGCCACGGGATGCAACTGATTGGTTACCGGGTCCTTTTGTGATAGAACTGCCCCCATGGCAAGGCTTGAAGCATCAGTTTCCACGATGTAGGGGAGTTCGGGGCGAGGGTGTTTTAAGATTGGTGCAGAGATAAATCTAGTCTTCAAATCCTGGAAAGCTTGTTCCGCCTCAGTAGACCATTCAAAACGTTTGTTTTTCTTTAACAAGGCAGTGATGGGCTGGACTATTCGAGAGAATTCAGGGATAAACCTGCGGTAAAAGTTAGCGAAGCCTAACATGCTTTGCACACCTTTTACGGAGGATGGTGATGGCCATTTGAGAACTGCATCGACCTTCTTTGAATCCATACGTACTCCGCCAGGTGATAATATGAATCCCAAGAATTCAACTTCAGTCACGTTAAAAACACATTTTTCCAACTTAGCGAAAAGTTTGTGTTGACGCAATCTTTCGAGGACCATTTTCACGTGTTTCCGATGTTCAGATTCCGATGAAGAATAAACGAGGATGTCGTCAATGTAAACAACAACACACACATCTATGAGCTCTCTGAGGACATTGTTCATAAAATATTGAAAGGCGGCCGGGGCATTGCAAAGTCCGAAGGGCATGACCTGATATTCAAAAAGCCCATACTTGGTGCGGAAGGCCGTCTTCCATTCATCGCCCTCTTTTACTCGTACCAAGTGGTAAGCTCCTCTAAGATCCAGCTTTGTATATATGCATGCTTTTCTGACTTGGTCCAGGAGTTCAGGGATCAAAGGTAACGGATATCTATTCTTAACGGTGATCTGGTTCAGGGAGCGATAATCGATACAAGTTCTAAGGTCTCCTTCCTTTTTTGGAACGAAGAACAAAGCTGAAGAAGCAGGGGACTTGGAAGGACGAATAAACCCATTCGCCAGGTATTGATCCAGGTATTGTCGAAGGTGAAGGTTCTCAGGCTCGGTGAGGGCATAAATTCTACTACAAGGAGGAGTAGATCCAGGTATCAAGTCTATCTGGCAGTCATAAGACCTATGAGGAGGTAGAGAGTTAGCCTGATCCTTCCGGAAAACATCTTGGTATTCTAGGTATTCGGGAGGTAACTGGGGAGTCTCTGAAGAAATTGCTGCCAGTGCAACACCAGGTGGAGGGTGACAAGTAGAGACACATTCTGGAAACTGGACCGTTCTTGCTCGCCAATCGATCAGAGGATTGTGTTTCTCTAACCAAGGTATTCCTAGAATAATCTGAAACTGAGGGGCCTTGATCACATCAAACACGATCTTCTCATGGTGTCCATCTTGACTTACTAGCGTCACCTCTTGAGTGGTATGCGTTACTGGCCCGGAGGCTATCTCCGTACCATCCACTGTAGTAATGACGTCCTTTACAGCCTTGGGACAAAGAGTTAGATTCATCCTCAAAACCATTTCATGATCCACATAATTGCCGATGGCACCGCTGTCGACGTAAGCTTCAATTGCATGAAATCGATCCGGATTATCAGGGCTAATGAGGACCATAGGTATCACGAAATGCGAGGTCACGGAACTGGTTTTCATGCTCGGCAAGAGGACCTCTATTCTTGTCGGGCGAGGTCGTTTCCCTGCTCAGAGTTTGTAACTTTGGTAACTGCAGCTCCTACTGCCTTCTTGGCAGGTTTCACCGGACAGTCTCGAAGAAAGTGCCCTGAGTTTCCGCAATATAGGCATAATTGCAACTGTTTTCTCCTTTCCCGCTCCTTTTGTGTTAGAGGACCTTTCAGACCCCCTATTTGCATGGGTTCCCCGGAGTCTACTCCTTTGGAAGGAGTTGGCGGTTTGGAAAATACTCGAGCATCAAGCTTGGAACGGTCGGCCTTCCTGTTCTGCAGTCTATGATCTATTTGAACGACCAAGTCTATATAATCCGAACAGTCTTGTGGGGGATTCACTACTTGGGCTAAAACGTCTTTGAGCTCTCCACGTAGACCTCTATAAAACAGCGTAATCCTTTTGTCCTCAGGCCATTGAGTTTCCACTATTAGTCTATTGAAAGATGCAATATAAGCCAAAAGGTCTTGATTACCCTGTCGCAACGAAAGAAGCTCATTGTCCAAGGCCTGCCCCTGTGAATGTCTTGCGAACAGTTTTTCCATACTAAGCTGAAAGGCTTGAAAATCATGGAGAACCGGATCATCTTGATTAACTAGAGGGATCGACCATTCTGCCGCATTGCCACTAAGGTACGAAAGTACAAAAGCTACTTTAGCTTGATCAGTTGGAAAGGCTGCTGGCCGGCATAAGAAGTGCAACCGGCACTGATTGATAAATACTGCAAACCTCTTTGGGTCACCAGAAAATCGTTCGGGCGGAGCCAGAGGTACATTCCCAGGTAGGTTGATCTGCACTGGATTCATAGAGGATGTTGAAGGAAGATTTGCCCCTGATGCGGGTAACGGGGTTTGTCCGGCTTGTGACTGTAGCAATTGTCTAGCAAGACCGTCTGTTCTCTCCTTGGAAATAATTAGTTCCCTTCTTAGAGCATTCGTTTCCTGACGAGCTGCATGCACTTCTGCCCTTAGTTCCCCAAGTAACCGGGCTAGGTGGTCAGTATCCGAGGTTTCCATAGCGCCTGGGCGAGAGTTTTGCAGTAGGCTTTGCGTTCTGTAACGCTCACCTGATTCTCGCAGAGGCGCCGGTCTTGACTGGGCGACTACCGTATCTTCAAAGGTGATGTGTAGCACCTGGTTGGCTCTTTGGGCTGGACCTCTGTGCACTGTATGCCTGACTTCAAGAGTAAGATGTCTGCAGATAGAAAATATGGGATTAATGAACTGGGGTTATTGGGGTGTCCCTATCTCTTTCCTTTTTGCTCTCCTGTAGACCCCCAAAGGTTAACGCTCTCACCTTAGGTAAGTGAATGCCGAGCTCTCCATCTGCCTCGGGGCAGGGTGCTGTAACCAGTTTCTTCACTGGATAGGTAGCGCAGGCCTCTTGACTTCAGAGGACTGCTGTCCGTCGTTTACTGCACGAACGGTAAGTTTCGAGTAATTCTATTGTCTTTAAAGTCTTTAGTAATGATGTCTCTTGTTTTGCAGGGTTCCGGCGATGGCGGATGACGGGCTGAAGTGAGTTAAAGATGGAGTCCGTGTGATGAATAGAAGCGCCTGGAAGCACGTAAGCGCTTGTTGCCTGCTTCACGATGCGCTCTAACTGTCTTTTATTTTGCAGGTACGAGTTCGGAGCGGCTGCAGGGTGCCGGAATACCCACTGGGTTAGATGTGGAAAGGAGTAATGGCACGTGAGTATTAAAGTTCCCCAATGTCTTTAAACGCACCTTGTTTTGTCTTTCAGATGCAGGATGCAGCGCCGAAGGCCTCCGGAGCGTGCAAAGAGTTGGTAAGCTTTTGTCTTTCAGATGCCGGAATGCAGTGTGAAGACCTCCGGAGCACACGAAGAGTAGGTAAGCCTTTGTCTTTCAGATGCCGGAATGCTAACCTGTTCTTTCTTGTCTTTATAGGTGTTGCTGAAGACTGGATTCAGGATGGTAAGCCTTTTTCCTTAGGCCCAGGATCCGATGCAGAAGACACGATGAGCGTTCTGCTGCAGAGGATGCAGAATAACGCAAAGCAAGATTCATCCACCGGGTGTGGTTTAAATAGCCTCCTGTAGTGCTTAGGTGTCTCCTTCCACAGCCACGCCTAGGCAAGAAAAGAGTTCCTGCTTTCCAGAAGAGTTCCAGTGTTCTGAATCTAGGGAGTGGCTCCTGCCCCACCCAACAGGAAAAGTAGTTCCAAACAGAAGAGGATCAGAGGCTCAACTGGCAGGCAAGTAAGCAGCATGGTCTGCTGCAGGTAAGTCCACCCAAGCATTATGAGCCCGGCGGTTCCAGCGCTGGGACTGGGCATATTTATGAGCCTGGTGCCACTGGCGCCAGGACT